>NC_091163.1:6510797-6660797 GCF_040958095.1 Procambarus clarkii
TGAATCAGAAGACGAGGTCGACGAAGATGAATTAGCACTGCGTCGTCTCAATCTCCGTCAACGAGCACTGCAAAGATTCAGCAAGAGAAAAGTAAGTAACTCTTCTAAAACAAATTTAATATGACAGTAATAAAAAAATATATATCAGTGTACTGACCTAAAATTATTTTAGATGCAATATTTCAAGAAACAATATTATAGCTATGAAGTTTGGCCTCTTAATGATATCCAGATTGCTGATCATTTCATCTATCCCTCTGTATGTTTGACCTTTTTCTTATCAAGCCACCTCTGAGGGGATGTCTTTGGTTAGAAAGCTCCTAATCAACTATTTATAAAAAACATGTAGTCTTATTATTCTTGTTTTTCACTTTGATCGCCCCATTTTTTACCTGAATTTACCTGAGGGACACCATCTCACTAGTGGTTCACTAGTGTGTGGCTGTCCACCTATCTTCACGTGTCGATTATTTTAATGATGTTTGAATTTCTGCTGTGTGGGAGTCATGTTGTGGATGCCCTGGTTGTTCATTTCCATCTTTCTTCAAGGTGGCTGTATGAGGGGGTTTTCAGAACTTTCTGGGTCTCTAGCTGGTGTCTTCATTGTCAGACTGTGGTGCTGCTTCCTTCCTGCCTCTTTAATGTTAAATAGTGACACCTTGTATCACCTTGGCTTTTGCCGAGCCATTTTGTTGGCTATCATTTGGCTTTATCTTTCACCCCATTAGTCAGACTGGGCATGCCTTCTTTTACTCTTAGCTGGCACATGCTCTGCTTGAGCCTTCTGGAAACATCATTTCACGTGTTGAAATTTTCTGTCTTCAGTTCAATTTTTGGTGTTTCAATCATCTCGGGCAATCTTCCAATTTACGCTGGCGATGGGCAACCATGTGGTCAACCTTCCCAGAAATACAGATTTTAGTGTAATGATTCACTCTTTTGTGAATGGCACCTCAGTAGCTTTCCAGTCTCATCCGTCCTCCCTTCTTCCCTGTAGTTTCCTTTTGTTTAGTTTCAGGCACTGCAGCTTCAGTATGAGGTTGCTGGAGGCCTTAGGCACTAGGTCCACTACCTAGTGGTGAACTGGAGAATTGTGGGGATGGAGGGGTGGGGGGTCCTGACTGTTTACAGATTTATGTTTTGCAGTTTTAAGATCACCAAATAATTTTGGTACAAGTTTTAGGTTTTACGAGGGTCCTTTATTAATTCTTAATGGCAGTTGACTTCCTGGGGGGGGGGGGAAGGCAGTTGAGCTTGATTCCCATATGCTCCCTTCCCCATGGAGATAGTAAATCAGATAATAATGTTGCTGAAATTGTCTCTGAAGCCTAGCCAATCTCTTTTTGACATTCAAAAAAGAAAATGATAAAAACTTCAAAAAGGTATCTGGTTAACTGGGCTGTGATTCCAGACTGCATGCAGCAGTGTCTTCAGAGTTGACTAGACTGTCAGACACCAGGTCCCAGGTACATTGATCCTTGGAACTAACTCAAGATAACCTCAAGGGAATCAACCGAGTGCCACGTAGAAATAGGTTCCATTACTCTCGGTACTAAAAAAAAAATTGTGGTTGTTATTCAGCATTCAGGGTCCATAGTTAAATACTGTACTCAAATATTAAAAAAAAAATTGCCAGAAATAACTTTAATGAAAATAAATGTCTTAGTTATTAGGAAAAGAAGATGAAGGGAGTGAAGAATCATCAGAGGAAGAAAGTTCAGAATATTCTGAGGAAACAGACTCGGAGGAAGAAGGGCCAAGATTAAAACCAGTCTTTGTACGGAAAAAGGACCGTGTCACAATACACAGAAGGAGCAACAACAAGCCAAATTCAAGCAGGTAAAATCTGAGTATGTTTAATTCAAACCAGGGAAAAACTTTTCCATCTGCAGAGAATGTTTTACTAGTAAAATTAAAAAATTTCAGCCTTGGCTTAAACACAATACATAACAGGTGAAACCTTTTTTACTTACAACAAAAAAACTTTATCGGGATCTTTACACGTATATTAAGTGAATGAGAAGATCAACATGGTATATATTAATCTATCTAGAACAAGCTCAGTTTTGAATATCTCCTTGTTTTATAACATTTGTATCACTGACATTGGCATATTTTGATATGATCAGTTGAAATCAGCCAAGTTCCTTAAGTTTGTTATTCCATTCCAGATAGCACTGCATTTGAGAGTCTATTTACACACTGAACTTTGCTGAATTTATTTTCTTAAAAGTTTATCAGTTCTCTTCACTTCCTGTTTGTATCATAATTATTTCACTTACCAACATTACACACTTCTACATATAGACTGTGTTATTCAGGTCAAAAATTAAGAGTCGCCTAAAGTTCCAGTGAAATATATTTCGTGTCCAGTTTGAGCGTCTTTCTCCGCCGTGTAGTTACCTTTCACATGGTGCAGCATGAACACATTACTAATAATAAATTAACTTGTTGATGTGTTTTAAGTTCTGTTCCATAGTAACCTTACAAATAAATGTATAAATACCACATATACCTTACCAAAAATGAATGAAATCTTAATCTTAGAATTTAAATTGTAAACTTTTGTACAGGACATTACAAGACTGAAAAAAACTACAATTAAGACTCAAACTATAAATTATGCTTACTGGTAATTATATTAAGCAAGCTTTTAATAATATAATAATTTAAATTTAATTTCTGACATTTTCTGGGTTGGCTACCTCAGTAGCTTTTCAGAGCTTAATTATTGGTACCACTAAGCCATCAGGTTGCACCAGGCTTCTGAGAATTGAAGAGGGAAATGAGAATCATGGATCAACTAAAAACCAACCAGAGAAAAACCATCAAATGAGAAACCAACAAGAGCCAACTTGTTGACTCGTGTTGGACCTGGTTTTCACTTGGTTTTCTTGTTGAAACCAACAAGAAGAAAAAAAGGAAAATATTACAAATAATAGTAGGCAAAAGGGTTGCCATTAATGGGGGAGCTACTCAGAAATCAAAATAATGAATGTAATAAAATGCCCCTCTCTGGTCAGCCTTCAGGAGTGCCCCATTATTGCCTTCTTATCGCTGCCTTTCCTGTGGAGGTTTAGGGATTTCATACAGATGAATTGTTAGCAAGGCAGGTGGTGGATTGGAAATGTAGGTAACCTGTTTGGCTGTCTTGATTGTAACTGGGCAAGTGGGAGCTAGGGGGGGGGGGGGGGGAGGTGTTCACCCATTGTCTATTATCATTTATCATTTGTATATTTTTGTTTACACTATTTTGCCTGGACTTTTAATGGCTTATTTTTTTTTTTTTTATACGATATCTGATACTGTATTATTTCCCTCACTTGGTTCAGCAACCCAGATTTTAGTCCTGGTTGCTAAGGTCTGCATAAATCTTGGGAGCCTGATATAACCTGAGTGCTTAGCGTACCAGCACTTTAGCTCCTGGGAGCTACTGGGGGGTTTGATGAAGGAGTGGTGTTCCGTTACATTCAGTGCTTGATTTTCTCATTATAATCAATAATGACGATTATGATTATAATTATCATTATGGATTATAATGATTATAATCGTCATTATAACTTCCCACTTTCAGAGGAGGGGATGCACTTGTTTGATAATGGAATAGTATTTTCATCCCAACACGATATATACCAAATGTCGTGTGGATTCATATATACTGTACTGATTTTTTCTTTTTTTACACCATCTGTATTTCAGCAAGAAGTAGAAAATCGAAAAAGGGTAGAAGAACGACGGCGCGAGACGCTTCGAATGATCGAACAGGAACACCGGCAGGCAGCTACACTGCGTAACGCTTTAGATAATAATGACCCTATGAATGCCATCAACACAGATGATGAAGCTGATGATGCAGAGTATGAAGCTTGGAAGCTAAGAGAATTAAGACGACTAAAGAGAGATAAGGTATGTCTTCAAATGTATTTTTTAAAAGCTGTATTAAAAAATTTCTTTCATTTGGTAGTTGCAGCCACCTTGTGTGTGTGTTAAATTACACCTTCCTTGAATGGGTAGCCTAAAGTAGATTTTTCTCGAATTGAACTTAACAAAAATCCAAAGGTTTGTAGTTGAACACCAGCATTCGAAGCAACCCTGAAAAGAAGACAAAATGGAATGAAAATTACTACATAAAGAAACTTGATAAAGATGTACAAAATATGAGTGAAGTGCACCAGAAACATCCTTACAGAAGCACTGAGAAATTAAACAATGGGTTGAAATAGGGGGGGATTTAAAAGGTTTGTTTTTGTATTTTTCAAATAAGAAAAACATCAGTTCTTTCTATCTGTACCATTAAAAATTCTTAAGAGAAATGGCAAAATATACAAAATATACTCGAGCATTGAGAGTAATACTGTATAACGTTGCTTTTTTAACTCGGCCTCGGTTGCGTGCCAAGTTTAGGCATAAGCCACTGCTTATCAATAGAGACTTGTCAAATAATTACATTTATTTATTACAATTACTTGGCTCTAGAGCATAGTTAATACCTGATATTTTAAACTTAACATCAATTATACAATACAGTGACATACTGTAGATCTCATTATATTTTATAAATTGCATGATATAAAATACATAACATGTGCTATACAAAAATTGCAGCTTTTTCCCCATTCATATTTCCTCGGTGACTTTCCATTCATATATCTTAATTTTAGGAGGAACGTGACGCAGCAGAGAAGGATCATGAAGAAGTCGAAAAGTTGAGAACTATGGGAGAGGAAGAAAGAAGAATTGAACTTCGAAATAATCCAAAGGTTTGTAGTTGAAAGTTTCATTTGGCTGTACAACAATGACAAGTTTAGCAGATTTTGTTTTTGATTTAATGTTTCTGTAGTTCACAGGGATTAACCAAATTTTATTAAGTCTTGGTAGGTTATGTTTTGCAGATCATTTTATATCAGCTGAATTACCGTATGCGAGTAACTGCCTAAAAAATGGATTATTTCATCAACTCATTGAGACACATGTCAGTAATAGCATGACAGGCTATGAATTGTGTGCTTCATGCCAGAGTTGATTTTAAACCGCTTCCTGTGCTACTAGCAGCCATCTAAACTAGTTTGGTACAATCCTAGCACGACTTGAATATGATGCAAATATGTACCCTTTAGTCTCCTGCTCACAGTATGCAAACTTCAAAAAAGAAGTTGCCAACATTGGGCGCTCAAGTAATATGGAGAAAACCCATCATTGAATATAATGAAATGCCTTTTTCTGGAGAAGCCGTGGTGGCTCCCGGAAGTTATTTTGCTAAGATTACTCTGTACTAAAAGGTTACATGGGTCAGGAAGTTCTGTTTGGCCTGCCGGTGACCACAGTCAGATTCTGGCTCCTCACACAGGCTCAGGGAGCAAGTGACAATCTGCCACTCTAACGGAAAAAGCCTCCAAAAAGTCGGCAAAACTTTACAGACAACTAGAGGGTTCCCAGAAAACGATGCTTCAAAACAAGTAAACAACTCTGCAAATAAATCACACAGAACAAGGAATTCACTGAAACTACTCAACTCATTACTACTGATTACCACCACCACTAGGCAGCCTGGCCTCAGCCCTCAGCCAGCTTCCTTGGTTATTTATGGAGCTGATTAACAACCCAACAATAAACTGATGACACCAGGAGTTCCTCCAGGAGGAGGCATTTCATTGCATTCAAATGTGCAATGGGTTTATTCAAACCCAGCATATTCAAATATGCTGGGTTTCTGGAGGGAACCTAACAACCACCGAAAACAAAAACGGGACTTTCCAGAAAGAGAAGACGCAACAGGCACTAGGACGAAGAAGAGAAACCAGGCAGGGACACATGGCCCAAAGTAACACACGACCAACTGAGACCATAAACATTGGCTCAATACTGGGCCACCAGAACCCTTTTAGAATGGAAAACCCTAGAGTCCAAATATTCGCCTAGGACATGTTGGAGAAGACTGTGCTAAAGCTGTGTATTTGCACTCAACATGAGCCTTGGGGTAAACCGCAGGCTGGCTAGACTTAATGACACTGTGGACAACCTGAGAAATGAGAGTTGTTTCATCAAATAAAACAGGATTGTTTCATCAGTGATGTGCATATCAATCAGTGCTGATTTTAGGTCTAACACAAGATTTAAAATTCCCACAAATACACTGGGATTACATCCAATTCCTCAGGTCTCCAGTAAACAGATGCTGTCTGGGAAAGAGTTGTGGGCACTCCTGGGTGTGTGGGCCTCGGTACTAACACAACAATCATGTGTAGCCCATGCAACAGTTCATGCCCACAGCATCACTTAATGATGATGCTGAAATAAATATTTCAATTATTTATTGATAATGACATGAAAACCCTGACAGTGATAAAGATTATGTACAAGGTTCAGATATCAGTAAATGGTGCATAAACATTTAGTTATCAGACTGTATTCACACGTTATATATAACAGCAAAGAAAACCATGTTTTATTATCTAATATTGTGGTGGATATTAGACTAATATCCACACCACAATATTAGAATAATAAAACATGGTTTTCTTTGCTGTTATATATAACGTGTGAATACAGTCTGATAACTAAATGTTTATGCACCATTTACTGATATCTGAACCTTGTACATAATCTTTATCACTGTCAGGGTTTTCATGTTATTATCAATAAATAATTGAAAATATTTATTTCAGCATCATCATTAAGTGATGCTGTGGGCATGAACTGTTGCATGGGCTACACATGATTGTTGTGTTAGTACCGAGGCCCACACACCCAGGAGTGCCCACAAGTCTTTCCCAGACAGCATCTGTTTACTGGAGACCTGAGGAATTGGATGTAAGCCCAGTGTATTTGTGGGAATTTTAAATCTTGTGTTAGACCTAAAATCAGCACTGGTTGATATGCACATCACTGATGAAACAATCCTGTTTTATTTGATGAAACAACTCTCATTTCTCAGGTTGTCCACAGTGTCATTGAGTCTAGCCAGCCTGCGGTTTACCCCGAGGCCCATGTTGAGTGCAAATACGCAGCTTTAGCAACAGTCTTCTCCAACATGTCCTAGGCGAATATTTGGACTCGAGGGTTTTCCATTCTAAAAGGGTTCTGGTGGCCCAGTATTGAGCCAATGTTTATGGTCTCAGTTGGTCGTGTGTTACTTTGGGCCATGTGTCCCTGCCTGGTTTCTCTTCTTCGTCCTAGTGCCTGTTGCGTCTTCTCTTTCATGGAAAGTCCCGTTTTTGTTTTCGGTGGTTGTTAGGTTCCCTCCAGAAACCCAGCATATTTGAATATGCTGGGTTTGAATAAACCCATTGCACATTTGAATGCAATGAAATGCCTCCTCCTGGAGGAACTCCTGGTGTCATCAGTTTATTGTTGGGTTGTTAATCAGCTCCATAAATAACCAAGGAAGCTGGCTGAGGGCTGAGGCCAGGCTGCCTAGTGGTGGTGGTAATCAGTAGTAATGAGTTGAGCTAGTTCCAGTGAATTCCTTGTTCTGTGTGATTTATTTGCAGAGTTGTTTACTTGTTTTGAAGCATCGTTTTCTGGGAATCCTCTAGTTGTCTGTAAAGCTTCGCCGACTTTTTGGAGGCTTTTACCATTAGAGTGGCAGATTGTCACTTGCTCCCTGAGCCTGTGTGAGGAGCCAGAATCTGACTGTGGTCACCGGCAGGCCAAACAGAACTTCCTGACCCATGTAACCTTTTAGTACAGAGTAATCTTAGCAAAATAACTTCCGGGAGCCACCACGGCTTCTCCAGAAAAAGGCATTTCATTATATTCAATGATGGGTTTTCTCTATATTACTTGAGCGCCCAATGTTGGCAACTTCTTTTTTGAAGTTTGCATACTGTGAGCAGGAGACTAAAGGGTACATATTTGCATCATATTCAAGTCGTGCTAGGATTGTACCAAACTAGTTTAGATGGCTGCTAGTAGCACAGGAAGCGGTTTTAAAATCAACTCTGGCATGAAGCACACAATTCATAGCCTGTCATGCTATTACTGACATGTGCTCTCAATGAGTTGATGAAATAATCCATTTTTTAGGCAGTTACTCGCATACGGTAATTCAGCTGATATAAAATGATCTGCAAAACATAACCTACCAAGACTTAATAAAATTTGGTTAATCCCTGTGAACTACAGAAACATTAAATCAAAAACAAAATCTGCTAAACTTGTCATTGTTGTACAGCCAAATGAAACTTTCAACTACAAACCTTTGGATTATTTCGAAGTTCAATTCTTCTTTCTTCCTCTCCCATAGTTCTCAACTTTTCGACTTCTTCATGATCCTTCTCTGCTGCGTCACGTTCCTCCTAAAATTAAGATATATGAATGGAAAGTCACCGAGGAAATATGAATGGGGAAAAAGCTGCAATTTTTGTATAGCACATGTTATGTATTTTATATCATGCAATTTATAAAATATAATGAGATCTACAGTATGTCACTGTATTGTATAATTGATGTTAAGTTTAAAATATCAGGTATTAACTATGCTCTAGAGCCAAGTAATTGTAATAAATAAATGTAATTATTTGACAAGTCTCTGTTGATAAGCAGTGGCTTATGCCTAAACTTGGCACGCAACCGAGGCCGAGTTAAAAAAGCAACGTTATACAGTATTACTCTCAATGCTCGAGTATATTTTGTATATTTTGCCATTTCTCTTAAGAATTTTTAATGGTACAGATGGAAAGAACTGATGTTTTTCTTATTTGAAAAATACAAAAACAAACCTTTTAAATCCCCCCCTATTTCAACCCATTGTTTAATTTCTCAGTGCTTCTGTAAGGATGTTTCTGGTGCACTTCACTCATATTTTGTACATCTTTATCAAGTTTCTTTATGTAGTAATTTTCATTCCATTTTGTCTTCTTTTCAGGGGTGCTTCGAATGCTGGTGTTCAACTACAAACCTTTGGATTTTTGTTAAGTTCAATTCGAGAAAAACCTACTTTAGGCTACCCATTCAAGGAAGGTGTAATTTAACACACACACAAGGTGGCTGCAAACTACCAAATGAAAGAAATTTTTTAATACAGCTTTTAAAAAATACATTTGAAGACATACCTTATCTCTCTTTAGTCGTCTTAATTCTCTTAGCTTCCAAGCTTCATACTCTGCATCATCAGCTTCATCATCTGTGTTGATGGCATTCATAGGGTCATTATTATCTAAAGCGTTACGCAGTGTAGCTGCCTGCCGGTGTTCCTGTTCGATCATTCGAAGCGTCTCGCGCCGTCGTTCTTCTACCCTTTTTCGATTTTCTACTTCTTGCTGAAATACAGATGGTGTAAAAAAAGAAAAAATCAGTACAGTATATATGAATCCACACGACATTTGGTATATATCGTGTTGG
The DNA here is from genome assembly GCF_040958095.1 of Procambarus clarkii. Lineage (NCBI taxonomy): Eukaryota > Metazoa > Arthropoda > Malacostraca > Decapoda > Cambaridae > Procambarus > Procambarus clarkii. Next base: position 6,520,140 of record NC_091163.1, read on the forward strand.
GATGAAAATACTATTCCATTATCAAACAAGTGCATCCCCTCCCTCTGAAAGTGGGAAGTTATAATGACGATTATAATCATTATAATCCATAATGATAATTATAATCGATAATCGTCATTATTGATTATAATGAGAAAATCAAGCACTGAATGTAACGGAACACCACTCCTTCATCAAACCCCCCAGTAGCTCCCAGGAGCTAAAGTGCTGGTACCGCTAAGCACTCAGGTTATATCAGGCTCCCAAGATTTATGCAGACCTTAGCAACCAGGACTAAAATCTGGGTTGCTGAACCAAGTGAGGGAAATAATACAGTATCAGATATCGTATAAAAAAAATAAAAAATAAGCCATTAAAAGTCCAGGCAAAATAGTGTAAACAAAAATATACAAATGATAAATGATAATAGACAATGGGTGAACACCTCCCCCCCCCCTAGCTCCCACTTGCCCAGTTACAATCAAGACAGCCAAACAGGTTACCTACATTTCCAATCCACCACCTGCCTTGCTAACAATTCATCTGTATGAAATCCCTAAACCTCCACAGGAAAGGCAGCGATAAGAAGGCAATAATGGGGCACTCCTGAAGGCTGACCAGAGAGGGGCATTTTATTACATTCATTATTTTGATTTCTGAGTAGCTCCCCCATTAATGGCAACCCTTTTGCCTACTATTATTTGTAATATTTTCCTTTTTTTCTTCTTGTTGGTTTCAACAAGAAAACCAAGTGAAAACCAGGTCCAACACGAGTCAACAAGTTGGCTCTTGTTGGTTTCTCATTTGATGGTTTTTCTCTGGTTGGTTTTTAGTTGATCCATGATTCTCATTTCCCTCTTCAATTCTCAGAAGCCTGGTGCAACCTGATGGCTTAGTGGTACCAATGCTTAAGCTCTGAAAAGCTACTGAGGTAGCCAACCCAGAAAATGTCAGAAATTAAATTTAAATTATTATATTATTAAAAGCTTGCTTAATATAATTACCAGTAAGCATAATTTATAGTTTGAGTCTTAATTGTAGTTTTTTTCAGTCTTGTAATGTCCTGTACAAAAGTTTACAATTTAAATTCTAAGATTAAGATTTCATTCATTTTTGGTAAGGTATATGTGGTATTTATACATTTATTTGTAAGGTTACTATGGAACAGAACTTAAAACACATCAACAAGTTAATTTATTATTAGTAATGTGTTCATGCTGCACCATGTGAAAGGTAACTACACGGCGGAGAAAGACGCTCAAACTGGACACGAAATATATTTCACTGGAACTTTAGGCGACTCTTAATTTTTGACCTGAATAACACAGTCTATATGTAGAAGTGTGTAATGTTGGTAAGTGAAATAATTATGATACAAACAGGAAGTGAAGAGAACTGATAAACTTTTAAGAAAATAAATTCAGCAAAGTTCAGTGTGTAAATAGACTCACAAATGCAGTGCTATCTGGAATGGAATAACAAACTTAAGGAACTTGGCTGATTTCAACTGATCATATCAAAATATGCCAATGTCAGTGATACAAATGTTATAAAACAAGGAGATATTCAAAACTGAGCTTGTTCTAGATAGATTAATATACCATGTTGATCTTCTCATTCACTTAATATACGTGTAAAGATCCCGATAAAGTTTTGTTGTAAGTAAAAAAGGTTTCACCTGTTATGTATTGTGTTTAAGCCAAGGCTGAAATTTTTTAATTTTACTAGTAAAACATTCTCTGCAGATGGAAAAGTTTTTCCCTGGTTTGAATTAAACATACTCAGATTTTACCTGCTTGAATTTGGCTTGTTGTTGCTCCTTCTGGTGTATTGTGACACGGTCCTTTTTCCGTACAAAGACTGGTTTTAATCTTGGCCCTTCTTCCTCCGAGTCTGTTTCCTCAGAATATTCTGAACTTTCTTCCTCTGATGATTCTTCACTCCCTTCATCTTCTTTTCCTAATAACTAAGACATTTATTTTCATTAAAGTTATTTCTGGCAATTTTTTTTTTTAATATTTGAGTACAGTATTTAACTATGGACCCTGAATGCTGAATAACAACCACAATTTTTTTTTTTTAGTACCGAGAGTAATGGAACCTATTTCTACGTGGCACTCGGTTGATTCCCTTGAGGTTATCTTGAGTTAGTTCCAAGGATCAATGTACCTGGGACCTGGTGTCTGACAGTCTAGTCAACTCTGAAGACACTGCTGCATGCAGTCTGGAATCACAGCCCAGTTAACCAGATACCTTTTTGAAGTTTTTATCATTTTCTTTTTTGAATGTCAAAAAGAGATTGGCTAGGCTTCAGAGACAATTTCAGCCAACATTATTATCTGATTTACTATCTCCATGGGGAAGGGAGCATATGGGAATCAAAGCTCAACTGCCTTCCCCCCCCCCCCCAGGAAGTCAACTGCCATTAAGAATTAATAAAGGACCCTCGTAAAAACCTAAAACTTGTACCAAAAATTATTTGGTGATCTTAAAAACTGCAAAACATAAATCTGTAAACAGTCAGGACACCCCCACCCCTCCATCCCCACAATTCTCCAGTTCACCACTAGGTAGTGGACCTAGTGCCTAAGGCCTCCAGCAACCTCATACTGAAGCTGCAGTGCCTGAAACTAAACAAAAAGGAAACTACAGGGAAGAAGGGAGGACGGATGAGACTGGAAAGCTACTGAGGTGCCATTCACAAAAGAGTGAATCATTACACTAAAATCTGTATTTCTGGGAAGGTTGACCACATGGTTGCCCATCGCCAGCGTAAATTGGAAGATTGCCCGAGATGATTGAAACACCAAAAATTGAACTGAAGACAGAAAATTTCAACACGTGAAATGATGTTTCCAGAAGGCTCAAGCAGAGCATGTGCCAGCTAAGAGTAAAAGAAGGCATGCCCAGTCTGACTAATGGGGTGAAAGATAAAGCCAAATGATAGCCAACAAAAATGGCTCGGCAAAAGCCAAGGTGATACAAGGTGTCACTATTTAACATTAAAGAGGCAGGAAGGAAGCAGCACCACAGTCTGACAATGAAGACACCAGCTAGAGACCCAGAAAGTTCTGAAAAACCCCCTCATACAGCCACCTTGAAGAAAGATGGAAATGAACAACCAGGGCATCCACAACATGACTCCCACACAGCAGAAATTCAAACATCATTAAAATAATCGACACGTGAAGATAGGTGGACAGCCACACACTAGTGAACCACTAGTGAGATGGTGTCCCTCAGGTAAATTCAGGTAAAAAATGGGGCGATCAAAGTGAATAAACAAGAATAATAAGACTACATGTTTTTTATAAATAGTTGATTAGGAGCTTTCTAACCAAAGACATCCCCTCAGAGGTGGCTTGATAAGAGAAAAGGTCAAACATACAGAGGGATAGATGAAATGATCAGCAATCTGGATATCATTTAAGAGGCCAAACTTCATAGCTATAATATTGTTTCTTGAAATATTGCATCTAAAAATAATTTTAGGTCAGTACACTGATATATATTTTTTTATTACTGTCATATTTAAATTTGTTTTAGAAGAGTTACTTACTTCTTCCTCTTGCTGAATCTTTTGCAGTGCTCGTTGACGGAGATTGAGACGACGCAGTGCTAATTCATCTTCGTCGACCTCGTCTTCTGATTCACTGTCAGACTCTGCCAAACGATGGCTTGTTCTCATTTCTGGCTTCATTGTAGGCTCCTTCTCTTCTGTTTCTTCATCCTCTTCCTCTTCCATTTCTTCTTCTTCTTCCTTCTCTTCCTCACTCACTTCTACAACCTCTGCCTGTTTACACATGAACAAATATGTTTAAATACCAGTACTATATATTATAATAGAATTTGGTTGTCTGAGTACAGGGGGGTACATTAAGAATACACAACTCATTATAAGTATTTATAAGATATAATTTCTCATCCAAACAAAACATTTGCAATAAAAATAAATGAGAAACATTAATAAGGAAAATGTACTTTTCTCAAGTTGTTTACATAGCTCAGTTAGTGTTAGAATCTTTTCACAACTCCTAACATTCCTTCTGACATCATATCAATGCTAGACATTTAACTCCCTTCCAAGTATTTGGAGTGAGGCTTATCAACTGTCTTGAGCCCTTGACAATCTCAAGGCTATGAAATTTGTTTTTAGTTGGTGATGTTAATAAACTTTGGAAAATGTTAAACTTCTGCAATTTGTCACAATCTGCAAAGCTTTTCTTTTTGTTTTATTGATGCAATTTGAAACCATATAGAATGTCCCATGGTTTCTGAAACAAAGCATGACTCCCTCTCTTTCTTTTCAGATACAAGTACAGTATTTTGATTCACAAAGCTGTGGATTAAAGACTCAACTTCTAAATTAATGTTACTGCTGAATCAACAAATGTCACAAGATTCCTAATTCCTGATAACTTGATTTAAAATTAGATTTTTTTTTGGTGTTTTTATATTTATATTCACCATAGCTAATAAATACTTTAATCAAAATGTTCTTTAGAATCTCAGACTAAAATCAGTTAACGAGATGAAAAGAAAGAAAAAATAATTTACCTGATGTATTACTCTCCGACGAGGAACATCTGTTTCCATTTCTTCCTCTCTTACTGCTTCTTCTTGCTGTTGGTTTGCCAAAAGACGCCGCAGCCTAGGGTCAGCCATCTCTGCCTCGGTGAGAGACTTATGCTGCTGTGGAGATGGAGGGGCAGCTCCTCGTGGTCTGGTAAAATCTTCATCTTCCTCCTCCTCTTCATCTGACGAGGCTGGGGCATAATCTGGTCTTTTGCCACTCACATAGCGCTGCACTTTGACCTTCTTCATCGATACCTCGCCTGTGTGAAAGAACCATATATATAAATATTAAATCTAGTGAAAACTGTATTATGCTGCTGATCTGCCTGAATAGATGGAACAGACTTGGGAGCTGTCTGTTTCACCTGCTGTTGCTGACTTCAGAAATCTATGGCCTCAATGCTTTAGTCTCGGAAGCTCATCAAAAAGTGACCTTAACAGGAGTTTCTCGAGGAGGTCAATCACAAAAACCCTTCGCTCTTTCAAGCTCATTAACATCTACCATGGCACCCTTTCTTTCATATAATATTCCATTCTCCACTCTTAAAATACATACCGATTGTTATACTGATTGTCTGGATCTATCATATGATCGTCATATTTCATCCTTGTACATAATTCTCGTTTAATGATTTTCAGGCAGCCTACTAACATGACCATACACCAAAGTGCATTGCACTTCACCAACTCCAATTTTGTTCACCTATAAGACCTATCATACCTCATGGGAATCCTTAACTCCCTGCACACATTCAGTGTCAATTTTTCAGTTTGTGAAATAAGTCTTACAGATTTTACCTAAAATAATATACAGTTTGCTTCTTTACGATTTCATAATATTTTTAATATGCAGACTAGAGCCGAGATTTCCTTGTTTTGTTCTCACTACCAAAAGAGTTGAGTGAAACAAAACATTTCTGGTCCTAGTACCAACAAGGTTCACCAAAACTTTAAACTAAATTGTTTTAGTTTAATTTAAACTAACTCCTAGGTACCTATTTACTGCTAGGTGAATGGAGGCATTAGGCAAAAGGAAATGTGTCTACCACTTCTGTCTCGCCTGAAAACTGAACCCGGGATCCTGATTCAGCCTTTCCTCCTAAGGCTACCTAATGTCAAGAAAAAATCAATTTAAAGTGCTCTCTCAACCTACCAGAGGACTCAAAACGGAAAACAGGACAGTACGTAACTTTCGTGAACCGCTTCCATTTTCTTGTACGACAATATTTGGCATTATGTAATGAATACGAACGAAGAGATATTTTTTGTAGGACAGGTTGCCTGACTGCAAGTCAGGAATGAAGCCAAATGTAATATGAAATCCTTAATACAAAAACAGTACAATAGGCTGTGAGTGTATATATTTTGGTGATTAAATGGTACATTCTTGCAAAGCCATTAACATGCAGTGTTTGTTGAGTACAGAAAGCTTATTAGGTTTGTCAGTCCCCCCCTAGTCAATAGCAAAATTGCTGGTGAAGTCACTCATTGAGGGGGGGAAGGGAGAGAATTGTCAGGAGAAAGTGCCAAGCCATTAAGACTATATGTAGTGATGGCCAGATCCAATAGTATTTAACTTTTGTGATATGAATATCATCTACTGTGCCAAGCCATTGACAAAAAACTCTAGAGTACTTACAATGGAAGTAAATGGGGTTAATAATGCAAAATATTAGATAATGCTACCCAAGGTGGCAACTAAAAGCAAAAAAGTAATGCATTTGATGTTCCTCTTAATTAACAATACAAAACTGACCTTTATCGTTCATAATAGGGACGGCTCCTGCTGTGGATTGGATCCCCATGGGTTGGGCCGCCCCTGGGGGCGCTGTCCATGATGAATTGTCCATTGTGATGCCGCAAAGCGAAACCTATTACTTCTTCCACTTATCACGCGTCTACAGATGCTTGAGGGTTTGCTTTCAACCCGTAGACTGCAAGTGTTGTAGTGTTGAAGGCCAGACAATTGTTGAGAGACTCCAGGAGGAACCTGCGAGCCTGTGTGTTTATGTTGTGGTCGTCGCCGGTGTTGCAGCTTTTCTGATGAACCAATTCTTCAAAAATTAATAAATAAACGTCATACATAAATAATTATGATAACTCTGATTATTGTTGCATATATTTAGAACATTATTAATTCTACTTTTATGCATTAGTAAGGGTATGCCATCTCGGTGAGTTTATAAAGATGTGCCCTCGTCCTCCCTCAGTCAACAATAACAACAGACGGGGTTGGTGTCGTGCAGATGTTCTTCCTCGCTCCACCAGACAGCAGATTCAGTGGTAAAATTTCCGTTTCATCGGAAAGATCCGTCGTCTGAAGACATTGTAAGGTTATACAGCCATTTCGACACTTCCTGAACCCGGTTAGCTGGGGTGCATCCCATCCTAGGATCGTCAGCTTCCCTAAATCGACTCTTGACGACAACACCCAGGCAAGTCCTACACTTTGCCCAGAGAGTAATATGATCTGATCTTACGAATATAAAATATAAAAGGTTGTTATATACTGTATGTAAGGTTTGACATCATTGAGTTAACTGTTGGATCCATTTTGGAGACAGGCACACTTATATAATTTTAAAGTTTATTTTAGTAGATGTTGGTATGTCTCTAGCACTAGCTAGGCTTATGTATTAGCGATCATTAAATTATTTATTTTAAATTTTCTGTAATTTATTATATAGCATCTCATTGTGACACTTGTTCAGTATGACAATTACAGAGGAAGTTAATTTTTAACACACAGGTCTTGACTAATCAGACATGTGATAAAGGCATGAAACAACAAGTAAACATATATACAAGTATGACTTTCCATTTCAGTTGCCCAGTTAGGCTACTGTCTGATCAGTAAAATAGTCACATGTTTTATTTTCATAATTTAAAAATATGTAATAAAACTATACAGTATATAGTACTCTGCAAAACATATACAGTACTCTCCAATCTTACATTCACTATATCTCTCCCTCCATTATGTTTATTGAATAATAATACAGTACATGTTGGTTTTATATTTATTATTTATTATTATTATTATTATTCAAATCATCTAAGGGAGTGCAACTTCCAAGCCTTCTGGGAACTCCTCCACTCTCATTCCATTACTATTTATCCACTACATATGGTTTACTGGACCTCATCGACATCTGCAAGTTGCCCACATTTCTGTTCTGTACCAGTACTCTTACCTCTTCCATAACTATATGGCTCTGGTTTCCCATTGTCAGGAACAGGAAACCTGTGAGGCTATCGAGGTCTCCTTAGGGCAGTGACTGACCTTCTCCAGGATGCAACCCACAACCGTTGTCTAACACATGGGTACCTATTTACTGTTGTGAAAGAACAGTTTAGCTTGAAGTGAAAAAAAATATGCCTAAACCTCCATGGGTATCGAATACAGGAACTTTTATGTTCACTTTAGCATTTTTATCACTTTCATCAATTATAATTTAGCTATGAATATAATAGGGAAAAAAAACCACACTTGTGTATTTGTGAAATTTATGTAAAGAATACACAAATAGTCAAGTGTGGTTTTTTATTGTTTGTTATGTCTATGAGAAGACATTATCATTCTTTATATAAATATAATATTATGTGATATACTGTAGTACAGCATACATTTTTTTTCAGTAATTTGTTCTTGGGTGAGCAAACACCCAAGGTTACTTGCAAAGTTCAGGCACACAAGGGACACCCAAGGGTACTAATGAAGAGTTAAATATGCTGGAATAAAAAGCCAGAGATGCCTTCCCCAAGATCCAAAATATAAGTAATGTACTTAAAAATAAAAACCATAGATTATCATTGATTTAATTACCTGCCTTTATTTTTACAGGTCATGAAGGTAAAGATTAAGTCCTGGACAGGGGTAGCAACTTGGCGATGGGTAGCAAATGATGACAGCTGTGGAATTTGCCGAATGCCATTTGACGGATGTTGCTCAGACTGCCGACTGCCAGGTGATGACTGTCCTCTAGTATGGGGTCAATGCTCACACTGCTTCCACATTCACTGCATTATGAAGTGGCTGCAGTCGCAACAGTTACACCAACAGTGCCCAATGTGTCGACAAGAGTGGAAGTTTAAGGAATAAATGAAGAGTTGGAATTTGTAAATCGATCCTTAAAAATAGTTTATGAAATTAAGGCTTTGACTGGGGGACATAGTGTATGGTGAAGTTGTGATAATAAAACAGGAAAGTGTAAAATTTCTTGGATAAAAACAACAACTGGAAGTATGGGTCATTCCAAAAGAGAAAGGTCTTCATCAAGATCTCCTCATTGGGAGACAAAAAGGAAGAGGATGAAACGAAAACATAAGAAGCACAAGAGAAAAAAAACTTGTAAAGAAAAAGTATCTAGATTGCATGAAAGAAGTTCTGTAAGAAGTTCAAGCTCGGCAAGCAGCTCTAGTTCAGATTCAGAGCCAAGATCACTGGCACAATCAGAGGAATTGTACAAAAGTAGAGTTGAGTCTTGTGATCAATCAAAATCTACATCTCCACCTAGGGCAAATTTCAGTAGAGCAAGACTGAGTGATATGCTAGAATCTGAGTCTCTGCCTAGGCAGAGTTCAAGAGGCGGAGTAAGGCCAAGGGATCTGTCACAGTCCAAATCCCCAAGACATTTGACTACAAAAGGATCAAGGTCCATGTCTCCATGTAAAGCTTCCTTTGGTGAATGTAAGGTAACGGCAGAGAGAGTGAAGTCTCATAAGTTTGAAATCCCAAAATCAGACTTACATCCTTCAACATTAAACAGTCAAATGTACCCACAAACATCCTTGACACTACAGAAAAGAAGCTCGAGCAGTGAAAGTGATGCAGATTCAGAAGATGAGCTCATGTTTGATTGGGAGAACCATCGCTACGAACTTAATCAGATGTTTTTCAGAGATGAAGATATTATTAAAAGAGGAAGTGAGGAATATTTTGACTTTTGGAAGTTTCTTAAAAAATATCATGGACTGCAGAAACAAAAAAAGATTCGAGAGATGTGCACTAGCAACCATACTAAAGACAGTAGTGAAGGGAGGAGCATTAGTTTAGTTTATCAGTTACCACTTCAATATGACAAAAGGTACAATATAAATTTTGCCCTTAATTTTAAAGATATTGATGACTTACGAAGGAGACTGCCTCCACAAGATTTAGAAGATGGCAAGAAGCGACTCTCCATGAAGAAGCTTGTTGAAATTAAATTTATTATTTTACTTTATCTAGACTTCATGCAGAAGCAAAGATTTGAAAAGTTAAAAAAGTTGCGCAGTTCACAGGCTAATCTCCCTATTGCAGATTACAAAGAAGAGATAATTTCTACAGTTCAGAAAAACAATATTGTGATAATTGCTGGTGACACTGGCTGTGGTAAGTCTACACAGGTTCCCCAGTACTTGCTCGCGGCTGGTTTTTTGAACATTGCTTGTACACAGCCACGACGCATTGCCTGCATATCTCTGTCAAAGCGAGTTGCTTATGAAACCCTAAATGAATTTGGCTCAAAAGTTGGCTATCAAATAAGGTTTGAGAAAAACAAAACGGAGCATACGAGGATAGTTTTTCTGACAGAGGGTCTTCTTTTGAGACAGGTGTCAGTAGATAGTTCACTCTCTCTGTATGATGTAATAATTCTAGATGAAATTCATGAACGTCACCTTGACACAGACTTCTTACTAGGGGTCATGAAATGTTTGTTAATGCAGCGGGAAAATATTAAAATTGTGTTGATGAGTGCTACCATCAATATTGACCTCTTTCGAAATTATTTTTTGGGCAAAGCCCCTGTAATTCAAGTACCAGGCAGATTGTACCCAATCACACTGCAGTATTTTCCAATTCCATCCATAGAGATAGCCAGTAAAAGAGAGAAAATTAATCCTGCACCATATGTACGAATTCTTCAATTGATAGATAGCAAATATCCGGATGATGAAAGAGGTGACTTGTTGATCTTTCTGAGTGGCATGAGTGAGATATCAACAGTTGTAGAAGCAGTCAAGACTTATGCTTTGCAGACAAACAGATGGATTGTCTTGACTCTGCATAGTACCTTGTCTGTTTCTGAGCAAGAAAAGGTTTTTGATGTTCCTCCAGAAGGCGTTCGGAAATGCATAGTTTCTACAAATATTGCTGAAACGTCAATTACTATTGATGGTGTTCGATTTGTTGTTGACTCTGGAAAAGTTAAGGAAATGAGCTATGATTCTCAGTCTAAGATGAGGAAATTAAAAGAGTTTTGGATAAGTCAGGCTTCAGCAGAGCAAAGGAAAGGAAGAGCTGGTCGTACAGGCCCAGGAACCTGTTTTCGTTTGTACTCCGAACAGGAATATAATTCATTTTCCCAGTATAGTACTCCAGAGATACAGCGAGTTCCATTGGATTCTCTTGTCCTTCAGATGATTTCAATGGGATTGCCGAATATTAGACTCTTCCCATTTATTGAACCTCCAGCTATAGAGAGTTTAGAAAATTCCTTATACTCTCTAAAGGCTCAAGCGGCTGTTTCAGAAGCAGAGGGGTTGACTACCATTGGTAAACTCCTCTCTCAGTTACCCATGGATGTGAGTCTTGGCAAGATGCTGATTATGGGCTCTCTCTTCCACCAGGTCAGTATTATCTCATTATTGAATTAATGATTCTTGAAAATATCCTCTCTTTTTTTTTGTGTAGTGCCAGTTTGTGAATACTGTATCACATACATTTTCTAGAAGGGGTCCCCCTTGGTAGCATCCTCTAGCTAAGCACTGGTCCAGCCAAGCCTTTGGGAGATGTTCCACTCTACAGAGACACCCTTGTTCAATGGGAGCCAGAATCGGAATCTATCTCGATGAGGCGAAGGGCATGTGGGGATTAAAGATCAACCAAAAAACAAAAAAGAATACTAGAAACATAAGCACAACAAAATAAGAAACAGTTTGAAGAAAATTAGGTTCTGTATTCCGAGGTAACGAGGAAAGCAATTGTTGCTACTGTATGGGAATGAATGCCCTATTTATGATATACCAGTGCACCACCAGGTTTCCCATCCCTACCCTGTTCCCTTCTTTTTACCAACTGGTGGATGGTTTGGCTTCAGTGGGTCATGAATGAGGGGCAGGCTGGATGGAGCCTCAGGCACCTTTGGGTTGTAACCTGGTGGCAGTCAGACACTTCACAGTTAGGGTGTTTAGCCCACAGCAACAATCATGTGCCTTGTTACATCTAAGTACAAAATTTTCTTTGAGCAGTTGCTTGTTTTGTTACACTTTTGCTTTCTGGTGGGTTTTCTTGGGGTTTAGGTTGATCTGATCTCTAAGCACACCACACCTCTTAAATAAAGAGCCAGATTTTGGTTCAGGCTCCTGATAGGCAATAATTACAAGTACCTTGGACTGGATGGTAGTGCAACAATCTCGCTTCTTTCAGATCATAATTCAATCCCCGACCATCCTAGTGATTGGACACATTTCTTTGTCCTGTTCTAAATCCTTATCCCTTCCAAGTGCTATATAGCCATAATGGCTTAGTGCTTTCTCCTGAGAATTACCTTATCTCCGGGTAAGCAAGGGTGGGTCTAAGAACCTTGGTGCATTTCCTATATACTGTACTAGACTAGACCAGCAAATAGTTGAGGGAAGCTACTGAGAGTCCACCAGAAAATGTGGGGTGTCATCACATTTACCTCTTGATTTTTGCCCCTGTATGTTTATATACTGTATATAGAATTTCATATCATATTCACTTTGATCATCAAGAAATATTACTTACTTACTTTCCATGGTGATGATTATCCTTTTCTCTTCTCTCAGGTAGAACTAGTTCTCTCACTCTCAGCAGCCATGAGTGTACAGAGTCCTTTCACTAACCGAGCACATCGAGATCCTGAATGTTTAGCCTCAATTAAGAACCTTGAGTCTGATCATGGGGACCCCTTCACCCTTCTGGCCTCTTACAGGTAGGTACAGATGGTATAGCCTACATAAACTTGTATTGGGTTTACTTTGTTAAAAAAAAAAAGGGGGGGGGGGAAGATTTATAATTTATTGTTGGTGTTTTACAATGTTGAGACGTAAGTGTCAGATTGTATAAATAAAACAAGTTACTATTCTTGCATAAATAATGGTGAGAAGGAAACTCTGTACAGTAATGCTTTTTGAAAAAATTTTGTTATTTAACTTTGAAGAATTAATTAGAAAATTGGCTATATGTGGCTAATTACCTAAGTGTAGTTACATGATGAGAGCTATGCTCATGATGTCCCGTCTTCCCACTACTCTTTGTCGTATAATGCTTTGAAATTAGTACTGATGGTTTTGGCCTCCACCACCTTCTCACCTAACATTGTTCCAACCGTCTACCACTCTGTTTGCAAAAGTGAACTTAATCATTTTTTGGCAGCTTTGTTTACTCATGTCCTCTTGTTCTAGAAATTGCAATTTTAAAAAATTCTTTTGTGTCAATTTTGTCAGTTCCTGTTGTTACTATTTTGTTAAACTGACAACTTCCTGCTCTTTCTGCAAAATGCTTCCTTGTGAAAAGATGAATTTTATTTTTAAGATCCTCATTTTCTCTTTCTCATGTAAGAAATTTTCCTTTATGATCTTTAGCAGATCTTAATCATACCGTTCAGTTACTTGCAGTGATTCCAAGAATCGACTAGGCCTCCTGTATGGTGGTCTGGTCAACGAGACTGTTGGGTTCTGCTTCTCGCAGCCTGACATATTAATCACCATCACTAACTGGCCCATAAAACCTCCATTTCTGATTTATTCCTCAGTGAAACCATTGAAATACTGTGGAGGTGTTAATGCTATTCTGTGGTTGTTAGGGAATTTACACTACTGTGGAGGTGCTGATCTTTTGGGGCATTGTAGTCATTGTCATTTACTAATTTTCATTATTATGGCTCTTTTTAACCAATGATGTAAATATGGTTATAATATACAGGGTGTCCAAGGAATAGCTATCTATTTCTATGAAATAGGACAAATCTATTAAAAACTTACATAATTTCATATTTTTACTTAATAATAGAAAAACAGGTATATTTATAAAGCATTAATCAAATTTTTGTTGAGAACTTTCAACATGTGCTCCATCTGTATCTCTGCATAGTTCAAATCTAACCTTAGTGTTGCAAAACACATTTTGAAGCATGTCAGGAGTGAGTTATGGCATACACTGCCAGCTGAATGCGTAATTTAAGTTCAGCTAAACTATTGATCCTTGGGCGATAAACCTTTGTTTTTATGAACCCCCATTCAAAGAAATCCTGGAGTGTCAAATCCGGAGAATGTGGAGGCCAAGGTCAAGGTCCTCCATGAGCAATCCACGGATTGGGAAAGTGTCTGTTGAGGTATTCTTGGATAATTAGTGCATAATGGCATGGTGTGCCAGCTTGTTGAAGGGAAGGGAACTATCAGGTGGAAAGTGCCAAGCCATTATGACTATACCCTGTATAGCATTTGGAAGGGGTCAGAATAAGGATTTGGAATGAGATTGTTGTAACAGAGTTATCAAAGACTTATGAACAAATTCTATCATATTGTAATTGCTTATTATGCGATGACGTTATCATGTACTAGGGGTTATGGTTATCATCAAATAGTAATGTGGTCTTTGATGAGAATCTGTTAATGTGGTCTTTGAATCTCTAATGTTGATTCAAACACGGTGTTTGAATCTATTTCTGAACGACATTCTCGGACGGTATCACAGCAAATGAGTGGGTTGCAAGACATGTAACCTTTGAGTCCAAAAAATTATACTTTAGGGATTGCTTTATTTTAATTTTCATATATATAGTAAAATTGTACCTTTTTTCTTAGGGAATGGTTGTGTGTCAAACAAGAGGGCCATGAAAACTCTCGCAAGTGGTGTAGAAGACGAGGATTAGAGGAACAGCGCTTTTATGAAATGACAAAGTTGCGGCATCAATTTGCTCAACTGCTACATGATTCAGGACTTCAAGATATAGCTGGCTGTTCTCGTGCCCATTTGACAAGTGCAGAACGTGCTCAGAGGAGTGGTCAGTTGAGACAGCTTCGCGAATTGAAGAGGGAATTGCACAAGGATAGACCTCGGACGGCTAAGGTGCTCAAAGTGTCTCAAGGAGAGAGCATTGCAAGTGATGAGGATGACAGTCGAACTGACATTAAGGATGTTGACTTCAGGATCAAGAATGATCAGAAACAGTTGCAGGAGATATACCGAAACTCTACAATACGATCTTATAAGGACATGACTGTGCTGAAGATCATCCTTTGTAGTGGACTGTACCCAAATGTGGCAATAGCTGATGAACATAATAATTACAAGCCAGGATCAGAACAGCTCTTTCACACAGCCTCGAAGCCATTTGCAGTTCTACACCCAAACAGCGTTTTTGCAAGCAACCCAGAAGTGCTCCAGGTCACAGACTCGGACTTGGTAGAGTTGCCTGGGTTCACATCGAGACACCCTGCCAGCACCAAGCACCAGCTGCTGGCTTATGTATCCCTATTGGAGACAAACAAGCCATACCTTGTTGATACCTTGAGGGTTCCAGCTGCTCAAGTGTTGCTACTTTTTGCTCACAATTTGGACAGTAATGCTGATTTAACTGTAATAGCATGTGATAACTTTATTGAACTTAAATTCCCAGATGCTATGTCAGCTCAGAATCTTGTGTTTCAAGCAGTACAACTTCGTCAAAAGTGGAAACATTTACTCGATCTTAGAATACAGGCCACAACACCTGCCATTGAAAACCAAGACAGACTCATAACAGAAGCAAATACATTAGAGAAAGATCTCATGGCTGGATTAGTTGACTTTTTCGTAACGGAGACAATTTACTCGCAGCGTCGTCTTCTTGCTGCAGACATAAAAGTTCTCCATAAGGGTCCAGGACCAGGTGATTGTATCTTGAGTGGAAATCCATTTAGTGATGATGGCAATGATATATGTCTGCTGAATGATATTAAAGGAGGAGTTGATTTGACACCGTTCCTAACTTACAATTGCTTGCTCGATACTGAATGTATGGTTACTACCATCACTTCATGCGATACCGTGTGCCCATATTGTGACAAAGAGTTCCATCTGACGACACTTGAGCGTTTAGGGCACATGGCACAGTGTTTGAAAGGTGCCATGCAGTCTTCAAAAGCAGTTGAAGACATGACTGAAGATAGGAATGATGGTGATCCTACAAAGAAAAAGTATGAGTGTGACATTTGTAACAGGACTTTGTGGTTGAATATTAAGGGTATTTTTAAGCACAAGAAATCACACTTGGCCTGATGTGACGTTTTATAAATTTTGAATTACTTACATATTTTATATACAGTATATATACATTTGTCTGTGAATATTTTTGACAACTGTTATATTGTGTTCTCATAGTTTCCATCCATATGCTGTACTTCAACCCCTAATTCCATAATAATAATAAATAACATATGATAATAGCCCGGCAAAGGTCATGCTTTCCTGGCAGGTGCCGTAGCCTGACTATATATGTACAGTACCTTATATTCAGTATATTTTTGTCAAGACCTGCTAGCAGATTCTAATTATTAAGTGTATATGGTTGAATATATTTTATCTACTGTGCACAGGACTTTCAACTTCACATAATTTTGATGTTAACATTTAATTCAAGGCATATCTTTGCAGTAAGATATGCACCCAAATACAGTGTATTATATTTATGTTGTGAAATATAACACTTGATATAAAGTACAGTATATTTTCTTACCTGATAATGCTGTTTAGTCTAACATAACATGGCTTGATGTTGTATAATAGAAGTATACTGGGGATAAAAAAAATTTAGAGGGGTTTTTCATGAAAAGACTGGGAAAGGCTCTGTCCCTGATTATCTCGAGATGATTTCGGGGCTTAGCGTCCCCGCGGCTCGGTCCTCGACCAGGCCTCCTTTTTGTTACACCCCACCAGGAAGCAGCCCGTAGCAGCTGTCTAACTCCCAGGTACCTATTTACTGCTAGGTGAACAAGGGGCATCAGGATGACAGACACTCGGCCCATTTATTTCTGCCTTCGCCGGGGATCGAACCCGGAACCTTAGAACTACGAATCCCGAGCACTGTCCACTCAGCCATCAGGCCCCTGACTTTATTTTGGTGTTTTTTATAAAAAATGTATTGCATTCAATTTCCTAATATTTAATAATGCTGCTTGAACATGTATTAGAATAAGATGAATAACCATGTGAATTAACAATTAATAAAACTTATGGTTAAGTGGATTCAAATTCTTGATGGCTCCCATCAAGAGTGATGGAGTTAATATTTCTTAGGTATATTACCTTTTGGCTAAATAATTTTTGTGTATTCTAAATTGTCATGTTTTGTTGCCTGATCTAATGACAGTATTTAATAAAGCCATACAAACATGCAGTATTTGTATGGGAAAATCACCATATGAATAAATAATTAAGAAATATGATTTTTAACTATTAGAGCAGCTTACTCATTCTCCTCATGTTAGCTATTCAGATATACTGAAATAAACATGACAGTGTTCACACATCAATACTTTTATGTTGTTGGTTTGTTTAATCCCTAAACTGCTAAGCTATTTAAAAGTATTGAAAACTCTGTAAGGATCAATCACATGGTGATTTTCTCACAGGCAGAAACTGTAGATAGCAATTCGATCAGTGTAGGGGTTAATTACATATACTGTATATATGTACACATCACTAGCACATTTAATATGCTGTATAGTACTGTACAGTATACACATGTGTGATGGTATATACCCTCATATATGCATCTCATCAGCTGGTGTGGCAAGTGTTGGGAGCTGCTCAAGGATTCTCATATTTTCATAATTATTTTTTCAAGGTATGAGAGTACAGTATATCCAGATTCAGTTGGACATTCAGGTCCACCACTTGTTGGCAACCATTAGGAATTTGTATATGTAAATGCTCACTTGTTTTCTAAATTATTTGTTCATATTTTTAATTATCCATTCAAGAACATGCTGGTGCAGCTTTGTTAATATTATTCATTAGATTAGGCAAAGAGAGATGATTATTTTGGCTGAACATTATCTTTTGTATGGAGTAAGGTACAAAAATAACATAAAGCAATGCCATCCTACTTCATCAGTACTCTTTAAATAAACCTAGCCTAGTCTAGTCTTAAAATAAATAATATATAAATTGTTGAACAAATCCACAAGGGCCATGACGAGGGTTTGAACCTATGTCCAAGAGGATCCCAGACGCTGCCTTGTCGACTGAGCTACAACATGGTAAAAGAATTGCAACCGGGAAATCATCCTGACCTACCACGGATCCTGCAGTCTCTCCGAGACATACACCAGGGATTTACACAATTCCCCCATGCACCCAAGCTCCGTCAATAGGCTGTTCTACTGCTTTGCCCTTACTTCATTACACGCACAAATCACAATAGCGTGAGGCATCAAATGAACAAATCGACAAGGGCTGTGACGAGGGTTCGAACCTATGTCCGAGCGCCCTATTGACATAGCTCGAGTGCATGGGGGAGTTTCACCTGGCTATGCTGCCGAGGCTCTGCTATTAACTGATTAACCTTACTACCAATAAACTGATAACTTTAGGACCATAATAAAGAAGGAATATAAATTCATGTATTCCCCTGTAACGTGTGTTTACGTCTACGTATCTGGGTGATAAGACACAAAGAGTTTAGTGTTTTTTATACTGATTGAGTATAGTCATGGTTACAGCAGTCGGGTTGTTGGAGACGTAATAACGTGTTGTGATAGCCGAGACTAAGCCTAGAGCAGGGCAGAGAGCTTGTGTGAACCTGGGGGTGGAGCTGGGATATAAAGCTTGGCCTGGGAGCTTGTAGGCATGAACAAGACCAAAGGAGAAAGAGTGAGAATCTCAAGAGACAATCCCAGACAACGTAACCTCAGCAGCAGTTCAACAGCTCTCGGTCATAATAGCTCTCAACCTTCACCTCTTTTTCCAGCCACCCTTCTCATTATATATCGTTCAGAATTCATTCACATAATTCATCTGTGTAATCAGTGACAATAGGATTCAAACACTTGCGTATTATTGAGGTTTGTTTATGTAATTTGCCACGTGGTTATGTTCTAGGATATAGTCACAGGATATTACTACTGCCAATTTGATGTTGAGGGTGATGGAAGAGGCTGCCTGCGGGTTGAGAGGCGACTGAGGTAATATATATTTCCTGGTGTGTGTGTTTGTGTATGTACTCACCCAGTTGTGCTTGCGGGGGTTGAGCTCTGGCTCTTTGGTCCCGCCTCTCAACCGTCAATCAACAGGTGTACAGGTTCCTGAGCCTATTGGGCTCTATCATATTGGGCTGTGTGTGTGTGTGTGTGTGTACACATATCTGGCTTTGCTTGTAGGGACTTGAGCTACAGTTCCTGGGTCCTATCCTATTATTGAGCTTTGTCACATGTACAGAGGAAACTTACAACATTCCACTTGATCATTTACATCCCTCCGGAACATCTGAGCTTCTATTTTTCCCCCATGTCTAGTTCTCTTAACCACATGATTAGACTACAGTATATTAAAACATATTTATTCACTTAAGGAACCATACAGTAAATACTTAACACTCGTTTTCCCAACAGTCGCCTGGAAGGGGTTACTAAAATAAGAATCTAATCATTCGTTTTCTGTGATGAACTTTGTCAAGTATAACTAGACTGGAAAAGACTTACCGATGAAACTAGTGCTGTAGTATAGCTCTCATAACAACTCTATACAAGCCTGATATAAAATATTTGTCATCGTTGGTGCAGAAGCAGCATATCAAACACTTTAAAACATAGCAAACACTTTAGAACAATTACTGGTTGCCTAAACAAGTTTATTTAAGAATGCTTCCAAACATTTTGTTCTGTATCCATATAAAAAGTGATAAAATACAAATAATAACAATAATAAATTATGTCCTGCGGCTCAAAATTTCCATGGGCATTTGAGATAACTTTTTAAAGACTATTGTTTAATTTGGGTACACGACGCTCTTAAGACAGACAGACAGACAGACAGACACCGACAGACAGACACAGACAGAAAATGATTCGTTACCCCTTGGTCTAGGGGGGACCTCGATAAACCTGACACTCTCGCATTCCCTGCTATGGGAAACCATTTCCTTCTCCAGTTCTCAAGAGAATAAGCATTTTTAATGGAAAGTATTTGTCTACATAAAAGATAATGTATGTTTCTGTCCGTTCAGGGACGGAGACCAAGCCCTGAGGAGTGTGAAGGGACAGTCATACGGGAATCGGATGTTGAGGAATTCAAATGTTCAGCACCGAGTCCGTGGAGTTTTATCATTGTGTTTTGGTAGATTTAATAAATTCAAATCCTCACTTAATATTCATACTTCAGATTATTATTTTCTGCATGAGGATTAAAGTGTTGGGAGCTCCCAGAATCAGTACACTGCCCAGGTAGAGCACCCGGCGGAGCCCGGGGTAGTGAAGATGGTTACAATGATGGGGACTGGGTAGTGAGGAAGGTTACAGTGATGAAGACTGCGTAGTGAGGAAGGTTACAGTGATGAAGACTGTGTAGTGAGGAAGGTTACAGTGATGAAGACTGCGTAGTGAGGAAGGTTACAGTGATGAAGACTGTGTAGTGAGGAAGGTTACAGAGATGAAGACTGCGTAGTGAGGAAGGTTACAGTGATGAAGACTGTGTAGTGAGGAAGGTTACAGTGATGAAGACGAGTGCAGTGACGATACGTCCTCCACTGGAGCGGGGCCCGGATACCCCGAGCCAGTATAACAAATATTAAAGTTGAAGATAAAAACGCGTTTGAGGATAGGTGAAGGGTAAGAGGGGAAGCAGCATAGGGGGAGTGGATTGGGAGTGGTCATGTTGTGGTCTTACGGGCTATTCATGCCATTGCCATCTCTTGGGGTGGCTTAATCTTCAATCAATCAATCATCTTGTAGTGGTCGCAGTTGACGAGTGGTCGCAGTGGACGAGTGGTCGCAGTTGACGAGTGTTCGCAGTGGACGAGTGGTCGCAGTAGACGAGTGGTCGCAGTTGACGAGTGTTCGCAGTGGACGAGTGGTCGCAGTAGACGAGTGGTCGCAGTGGACGTGTGGTCGCAGTGGACGAGTGGTCGCAGTGGACGAGTGGTCGCAGTGGACGAGTGGTCGCAGTGGACGAGTGTTCGCAGTGGACGAGTGGTCGCAGTGGACGAGTGGTCGCAGTTGACGAGTGTTCGCAGTGGACGAGTGGTCGCAGTGGACGAGTGGTCGCAGTGGACGTGTGGTCGCAGTGGACGAGTGGTCGCAGTGGACGAGTGGTTGCAGTGGACGAGTGGTCGCAGTGGACGAGTGGTCGCAGTGGACAAGTGGTCCCTCCTCCTCCTTGCTCCTCCCTCCCTATGAGGGAGGAGGTCACACCATGCCAGCAAAAGTCAGAAGATCACTCCTTCTCTACCCACGTATGCTATAAACAAACACGCATCTACTAATCACGCCTCTTATAGTTTCCTCTCCTGCCTCTAGTAGCACCTGTACATCTTTCCTCAATCTTTGAAGGCTTTGGTTACATTTATTAAACAGTTTACAAGCATGAAAACTTCCCATTCAACTGTTGTTATTGTTATAAACAGCCTCCTGGTGCTTCGGAGCTCATTAACTGTTTAATAATTGGAAACAAAGCCGCCAAAGATTGAGAAAAGATGTACAGGTTCGTAAGTGTTTGCCTAAGTGCTTTCGTGAATCTGGCCCTTGTTTACTGGATCTGAAGAGGTGGATCTAAGAGGGAAAACTGTGGCGGAGGATCATGTCGAGGTTGTTGTTGTTGTTAAAGATTCGCTACCTGGAACAAAGTTCCAAGTAGCATGGGCTATGGTGAGCCCGTAGTTCGTAGTGTTGAGGTAATATTCTAGTAATAAGGGACAAAAATAGTGCCCAGTTGCCCCCTCTGGCGGTGCTGGAGTAGTCAGGGGATCCCGGCAGTTATTCTGTGTATTAGTATATTCTGATGGGAAGATAAGGGGACGTTCAAATAGCGATTATGACGTGTTTTGGTGATGAAGGAAACTAGGTGTTACACAGTGACATTACAGTGAAGCCAACTGTGAATTTTGTAGTGATGTCAATAGTAATAATAATAATAATAATAATAATAATAATAATAATAATAATAATTTTTATTTAGGTAAGGTACATACATAAAGAGATTTTACAAAGTTTGTTGGCTTTATAGATAGAGCTAGTACATACAATGCCTAAAGCCACTATTACACAAAGCGTTTCAGGCAGGAAAAACATTAATGACTAAAGCTTAAAACTAATGGGTAAAAAGAATAAAATGTGTTGAGAACAAATAAAAATAGAGGTAAAAGAGGGGGGAACATTGTTGAAAAAGCAGCACAAATACAATTACAAATTATTACAGAAAATTACATTCAAACAGCGTTGATTTGAAAAACAAAAAAACAAAAAAACAAAAACATACATGGGTTGACAACAGAGGGGTAAGGTAGGTTACAGGGAATTTATTAGGTATAGCTTCGTTTTTAACTTAAACTGGTTGAGAGAGGTACTGTCTTTAACATGGTTGGGAAGGTCATTCCACATTCTGGGTCCCTTGATTTGTAGAGCATTTCTGGTTTGGTTAAGTCGTACTCTAGGAATATCAAAACTGTATTTATTTCTGGTGTGGTGCTCATGGGTTCTGTTACAACCTTCTATGAAGCTTTTGAGATCAGGATTGGCATTATAGTTTAGCGTTTTATATATGTATAATACACATGAGAGAATGTGCAGTGACTTAATGTCTAACATATTCAGAGATTTGAGTAGGGGTACCGAGTGATGTCTGGGGCCAGAATTGGATATTGTCCTAATAGCAGCTTTGTGTTGAGTAATTAGAGGACGTAAGTGATTTTGGGTAGTAGAGCCCCAAGCACAAATACCATAGTTGAGATATGGATAGATAAGGGAGTAATAGAGAGTCACCAGGGCAGGGCGTGGTACATAATATCTGATCTTAGAAAGAATGCCAACAGTTTTTGAAACTTTTTTTGATATATTTAGAATGTGTCCCTGGAAATTCAGCTTGGGTCAATGAGAATGCCAAGGAATTTGCCATCTAATTTGTTACAAATTTGGGTATTGTTTATTTTGAGATTTATTTGATTAGAGGATTTATTGCCAAACAGAATATAGAAAGTTTTGTCAATGTTAAGGGTGAGTTTGTTGGCAGTTAGCCACAGATGGACTTTATTTAGCTCAGTATTTACTGTGGCATTTAGAGCAAGGGGATCAGGACTGGAGTAAATGAAGGTTGTGTCGTCAGCAAATAGAATTGGTTTGAGGTGTTGGGAGGCATTTGGAAGGTCATTAATGTAGATGAGAAAGAGGAGAGGGCCAAGTATGCTGCCCTGAGGAACACCAATGTTGATGGGTAGGGTGGGAGAAATTGTATTATTCACAGAAACACATTGGAGCCTGTCAGTAAGGTAGGATTTGAGGTATTGTAGGGAGTGTCCTCTGACACCATAATGATGTAATTTAAGAAGAAGGTTTTGGTGGTGAGGTAAAATAATGGGTCAATAATATCTGAAATTATCTATGACAGTCTAGTGAGGTCAATAATAAATTATGAGTAGGAATTAGCCTTAATACCGCAGTGACATTTTAATGGAATATTGAGGTGTACTGGAAAACAGTAACTTTAATATAGTGGAGAATCACAGTAAAGAAGTCTACGGCATCTGCGCCGACTATTTCATTATATCAGGCTTGCAAGCTTCCTTGGTGTCTCTCACCGGGGATTTATTCACCTACTTACATTGGCAGGAGATGAACTACGGCTCTTGGGACCCGCCTCACAACCCCTAATCGACTGGTCTGCTGGGTCTAGAGCCTATTGGGTTCTGTAATGAACATGGGAGGAACTTGTCGAGGACGTTCTTCATCTAAAGTCTTGTTTCTGGCGCTCGCTGGTCGACACCTTTTGGGCCAGGCCCTCGACCGTTGGTCCAGACAAACATCCCTCCTTCCTATCCCTCAGGATCCCGGCCATCTTGTGGTCCCGTCTCCTATCCTGTCCTCGTATCTCTTCCTCGTGCTATATAATCATGCCTCCCTGTCCCAGCCCGGGATGTTTGTAGAGTAGTCCCAAGTAACATAACATCGGTATTGATGTAATCAATGGCTTTGTGAGGTCTTGAATTATACTGTACCCAGTGTGGCTGAGGAAAACACGGCCTAGTCAGTATACTGTACCCAGTGTGGCTGAGGAAAACACGGCCTAGTCAGTATACTGTACCCAGTGTGGCTGAGGAAAACACGGCCTAGTCAGTATACTGTACCCAGTGTGGTTCAATCCCTTACAGACCATTATACTGTATCCAATGATAATATACACACTAACAACCCCCAATAACTAATATTAAAGTTTATTTCATTTTAATACCATTATTATTATTATATAAGAACATGGGTTAATAAAAGCCATTGCAAAGATTCACCTTTTATTTCCAGGCCGTGTGGTACATTTTCGCCCAACCATTGTAAGAGGAAATTGACGTTACATCGCAAAGATGAAACATTTTCTGACGAAAATGAGTAGCTAAGAAAGTTTCAGCCTCTATTTCTTACACATTTTCTGTAATGTGAAAACGGGAAAGACAATTTCTTTGTATAAATAACGTAGACTATCTTAAACGGGGCTCTCTTCTTAGGGCTTGGAAAGCTTATTTGACGATTGGAAATGAAATTAGGAAAAAGCGCTGTCAGGATGAACATATATATAACACGTGAATGGGGGGATAGGATGACTGAATGGTGCTCAATTCTTGGTGGAATATAATGCCATTGGGTTGATTAATAATACAAATAGTAATGTAACATTCTGAGGGGTTTGATCGTCGGGGGAGTGTACAGGCTCAACAAACTTTAAAACGAAGCCGCTAAGGTGACGGTTTTAGGGTAAAACTAATAGGAAATGGCGATTCGAGATAATATAATATAGTTTTAATGCAAATAAAACGATAGCTTCAAGTGCTTTAAATTAAAACACGTTGTTTTAGGTACAATTCAAATATCATGAGGAATTCAAGTAACAGTTTTGGAAACAAAATAATTAAAAATAGGGAATTTCAGATAGTTGAACGAACAGAAGAAAGGTGAAGTGCCTTTTACAGATTACTTCCATATTTTGACCCCCATATTTGTGCCCTGTGAAAGTCCAGACACATTTAGGTGAAAGGAAACTGAGTCATAATACAATAATATTTTATAAATCAGTGAAGGTTATTTAAAAAAAAATCATGCGATCATTCTTGGTGTTCCACAAGACTGTGTGTGTGTGTGTTGGTACCCCTGGTAGTTGTTGGTACCCCTGGTAGTTGTTGGTACCCCTGGTAGTTGTTGGTACCCCTGGTAGTTGTTGGTACCCCTGGTAGTTGTTGGTACCCCTGGTAGTTGTTGGTACCCCTGGTAGTTGTTGGTACCCCTGGTAGTTGTTGGTACCCCTGGTAGTTGATATTAATTGTCGGATTAAAACTGCAAAAAATAAGGTAACCAGGATAGGACATATACTGTAGTGTGTATGTGTGTGTATATATATATATACACATACACACATACACACTTTACCGCCTCAAAGACCTGCGTTGTTCTTCATAACTCGTCTGGAGATGCAATTTCAAGAGAAAAATGGCTTTCAGACGCAGTTATACCACAATAAATATCATCTAACATTCGAGGGGAATCACAACACGATGCAGAAATATATATATATATATATATATGGAGATAAATTTAGATATGTGTGATGGTGGCGGTGGAGAAGGAGGTTAGTTGTCGGCGTAGTAGTCGTCGTCGCCGCCGCCAGGGGGGAAGGTGGCGCTGTTGACCTTGAGGAGAGCGCTGAGGCCGGCCTCCAGCACCCGCACCCGCTCCTCCATATTCTGTTGGTGTAATGACATGTTATTGCTCATCTAGAGGGGCGGACCTGCTGCATGGGTAACAGCTT
Organism: Procambarus clarkii; assembly: GCF_040958095.1. NCBI lineage: Eukaryota > Metazoa > Arthropoda > Malacostraca > Decapoda > Cambaridae > Procambarus > Procambarus clarkii. Next base: position 6,545,683 of record NC_091163.1, read on the forward strand.
CTCCGTATCAACCTACCCCTGGCTTTGCGCCCTGGAGAGGCCACTCCGGACCGACAACCAGAGCGCAATACTCTAAACTATATAGAAATATCACCTAATGTAAAAATATCACATGACTAAGGAAAGATGAACAGGTTTCGTAAGTTAGCAAAAAATGCTTGACGAATCTATGTAGCCACCAGTACAGTTACTGGCCCAAGTGAACGGTGTTTAACCTGACATAACTGACCAAGGGCCGGACACACACACACACATACACGGTTCACTGCGACACGCCTTTTCCAATTATAACTAATCTGTTAATTGTTTAGGCAACGTATAGAAACTTTAAAGGTAAATAGCCTCACATTTTGATCTTTTTATTTTTAATATAACACGCTGAGGGGGGCGGGGGGGCGGGGCATCCACCTTTTATATCCGTCCGCCATATTGTGAGAGTGTAGCGGGCACGCGTAGCATGGGAGCCTTGGATATGGCTGTTGTATACCTATTGTTGGGTATACAACCCATGGGGGTATGGCTAGGGTGGGCGTGTGTGGGTGTATACACTAACCTTGGGCAGGGCGTGTGTGGGCGCGAGTGGGTGAGATGGGCGGTGGGCGGAGTCAGCCAAGAGGTTGGTCACATCCCTAACTACACCGAGACCCACACCCGGGTCCGCTCGCTTCCGGCCGTTCGTCCAACCTGCAGGCGAAAATGCAGATGTGTAGAGTGTATGTGTGTGTGTGAATAGGTGCACGCTTGCGCTTAGTGGGTGTCGGTGAGTGGGTGTAAAAAGGTGTAACTCACCTCGACTGTACTGGAAGGTCTGGGCAGCGGTGAGAGTGACAGTTAGAGCCGCCACCAGTACCACCACCACCACCGCCTGACTCGTCTGCTTCCCCATCATCCTGTGGGACACAAACACTGTCAGCTGATGGCTCCTCTACCTCTCACGGGGCGGGGGTACAGCCTTACATTGTATCTGGGAGTACCTATCAGGGACGACTCAGAGGCTCACAGTCAGATACCAGAGTGGAGTACCCCCACAAGGCTCTAAACTAGGGGGGGGGCGGCACCATTCTATTATTACTATGCCTTAAATACATGACGGAGCAAAATGTATCCCTTATGGCTAATGTTTTCTGATGAAGTAAAGCTATATAAGTTTGAATTAGATTAGCGAATGTTTGTTACATATAACGCACATATGTAGGCTATATATACAGCCAAGACTGCCTGGTGGTGTCAATACCAGGCAGGTACACCTCAGGTACCAAGTCTAAGACGGCTCAGATGCTCTGAGATACCAGCCTCCAATGATAACCCAGAAATGTTCTCAATTAAAACAATATTCTCGGAAGATATCATGACTGTTATCCTTGCCAACCTCTGCCAGGAATTTTAATTGGTAATGAAGCCAAATGATGGGTTCTTGGTAATGACTTATTTTTATAGTAGTAGATCTCTCTCTCTCTCTCTCTCTCTCTCTCTCTCTCTCTCTCTCTCTCTCTCTCTCTCTCTCTCTCTCTCTCTCTCTCTCTCTCTCTCTCTCTCTCTCTCTCTCTCTCTCTCTCTCTCTCTCTGGTGGTGGTCCAGGTGGTCCTGAGAGCCAGGTGGTCCTGAGAGCCAGGTGGTCCTGAGGGCCAGGTGGTCCTGAGAGCCAGGTGGTCCTGAGGGCCAGGTGGTCCTGAGAGCCAGGTGGTCCTGAGGGCCAGGTGGTCCTGAGGGCCAGGTGGTCCTGAGAGCCAGGTGGTCCTGAGAGCCAGGTGGTCCTGAGGGCCAGGTGGTCCTGAGAGCCAGGTGGTCCTGAGAGCCAGGTGGTCCTGAGAGCCAGGTGGTCCTGAGAGCCAGGTGGTCCTGAGGGCTAGGTGGTCCTGAGGGCCAGGTGGTCCTGAGAGCCAGGTGGTCCTGAGGGCCAGGTGGTCCTGAGAGCCAGGTGGTCCTGAGGGCCAGGTGGTCCTGAGAGCCAGGTGGTCCTGAGGGCCAGGTGGTCCTGAGAGCCAGGTGGTCCTGAGAGCCAGGTGGTCCTGAGAGCCAGGTGGTCCTGAGAGCCAGGTGGTCCTGAGGGCCAGGTGGTCCTGAGAGCCAGGTGGTAGAGACGGACCCAACAGAGCAGACACTGTGAGAATATTTTATTATGAAGATGTGTTGCATAATGAGCCGGCGGCCTCCTTTGACTAGGGTGTGGCACTCTTCCTCGTCACCCTGGCTAGGGTGTGGCACCCTTCACCACCACCCTGGCTAGAGTGTGGCACTCTTCACCACCACCCTGGCTAGGGTGTGGCACCCTTCACCACCACCCTGGCTAGGGTGTGGCACCCTTCACCACCACCCTGGCTAGGGTGGTGGTGTAACGGGGGGTGGGGGAAATAGCTCTCTCTTGTCCATTATCCCGTCCCCAGTTAGCTAACTATTCTAGAGCACTCCCAGAGTTCCTAAGGCAACCTCTCTCGTTCAACACCTTGTAACCTAGGTATTTGACTACCTAGGTGCTAAGACTACAAGGCGCAGTAACTGGATCAGCTACCCGAAACCCTAGAGAACTCTAGAACACACTTCACTGCCACAAACGTATAAGAGAAACGAAAAGAAAGAGATGAATAATGAAGTAATTAGTGAGGGTTTGGGGTGAGAGAGGTAGAGAGGTGGGAGGAGCGAGGAGGGTCATTAGTTGAAAGGGAGAGTTCGGAGAGAGGTGGAGGGAGAGAAGTAGATAGGTAGATGTAGAAGAGTAGATAGTAGAAGTAGAAGAGTAGATAGTAGAAGAAGAAATGCTGCCACCATCCATTCTAGACCATTACAACAAGACAAGGAATGGAACTTGTCTGTATCACCAAATTCTCAAAGATGTTAACACGAATTCATTAGTAGTATGTTCCATCTGTATCATGTACTCATTAAATCATGAAACCGCAGAGGCTTTCTCATCTCAACTCAAAAACTCTAGGGAACAAAGTTAAAGACAATTTAAACCAATAAATTCATCAATTATATTTTTCATGATAAGTATCATAATTTCAGCCATTCAACTTAATGTTCAAGATACAAAGTGCAAAGTGAGTCATCATCCAAGAATTTGAGAACCCTACAACTTGACTGCCCCTGATCCTCACACAACACTTGTAAACACGACCAAGTCACCTTAATATTCAACTCACCAAGTGTCTGCCTATAGCTGGATAGAGAGGGAGAGGGGGGGGGGGGGGTCTGTAGTTGACAGAGACTGTCCCGCCCTGCCGGCTGACAGCCTCTGGCTAGGCCGTCTTCTCCTCTGCTCTGCTGTCTCGTCTCCTATCTCCCTCTATGCTCTGCTCTCCGAGTATATATTGGGAAACTAACTAGTAGCTAACTCCGCCCACAAGTAGATAGCCCGAGGCACTCTACCAAGCCACTCCTTAAACGTCGGCATGTTTGAAGGCCAATTATCAGATTAGCAGAAGCAAGGTGGAATTCGCATGATCTGACCTCAGGTCACTTGAGGTCATTAACACTTAGAGGTGTGAGTCTCAGGCCGACAACTTGGCGCCTCTCAAATCCTTGTCTCTGACTCATGTATCTCTATGTATTTTTAAATAAAACTAAACCAAACACCTTACGGTGTTACAGTGGCACCCTTCCCCGTCACCCTGGCTAGGGTGTGGCACTCTTCACCACCACCCTGGCTAGGGTGTGGCACCCTTCACCACCACAGTGGCTAGGGTGTGGCACCCTTCACCACCACAGTGGCTAGGGTGTGGCACCCTTCACCACCACCGTGGCTAGGGTGTGGCACCCTTCACCACCACAGTGGCTAGGGTGTGGCACACTCAGCTGTTGACACAACACCCTGATCAGTGGTATTTGTGTATTGTTGAGCTTAAGCCACCATCTACGTCCTCTTGTTCTAGTGATATTCATTGCGAACGTCTCGTTTTTTTTTTTACTGTTAATCCTGTTAGGTAATTTGTGTGTCTTGATCATGTCTCCCCCTCTCTTTATCGACCTTGCTAACGACGTTAGGCTCAATTCTTTTAGTATTCATACCCCCCTTCCGTTGCAGTTCTGGGACGAACCTCGTTGCAAACTTCTGTACCTTTTCAAGTTTCTTGAGATGGGGAGCTCCACGATGGGGGGGGGGGGGGAAGAGGGGGAGCAAACTCTAGCACTGGTCTCACGTAGGTGGTGTACAGTGATGGGAAGGCTTCCTTATTTAGCCTCCTAAATGATGGTCTAACTTTTGACAGTGTAGAGTATGTTGCTGCTATAATCAGCAGGTTATACTCAGAGGTTATATCCACTGCCAGTTTCTTTTTAACAGGTAGTTACAGGGAGATAATTTCCCCTTCAATATGTACCGTCCTTCTGATCTTCTGGCACCTGTTTCTATTTTCATCACTTTACACTTGCTGGCGTTGAAATCCAGTAGCCATTTATCGTACCAGCTCTGCAGCTTGTCTACGTCATCTTGGAGTATCTTGCACTCTACAGCTGGCTCAAGTCTTCTCAGTTCTTTTATATCGTCCGCCAACATCGACCTGTAGGACTCAGCGACCATCCTTGAGGTGGGTACTCACCTAGTGGTGCTTGCGGGGGTTGAGCTCTGCTCTTTGGTCCCGCCTCTCAACTGTCAATCAATCAACTGTTACTAACTACTTGTTTTGTTTTTTATTCCCCCCCCCCACACACACAGGAAGCAGTCCGTGACAACTGTCTAACTCCCAGGTACCTATATACTGCTAGGTAACAGGGGACATCAGGGTGAATGAAACGTTGCCCATTTGTTTACGCCATGGCCCGGGATCGATCCCGGATCCCTAGATCTACGCATCCAGAGCGCTGTCCACTCAGCCACTAGGCGCCCTGGATCGTATATGTGTGTGTGTGTGTGTGTGTGTGTGTGTGTGTGTGTGTGTGTGTGTGTGTGTCAGAATATCATTGCTTTAAATTGGCAAAAAATAAAATGCTCTGTAGCCGAAAGTGAGTGAATGAGTGAGTGAGTGAGTGAGTGAGTGAGTGAGTGAGTGAGTGAGTGAGTGAGTGAGTGAGTGAGTGAGTGAGTGAGTGAGTGAATGAGTGAGTGAGTGAGTGAGTGAGTGAGTGAGTGAGTGAGTGAGTGAGTGAGTGAGTGAGTGAGTGAGTGAGTGAGTGAGTGAGTGAGTGAGTGAGTGAATGAGTGAGTGAGTGAGTGAGTGAGTGAGTGAGTGAGTGAGTGAGTGAGTGAGTGAGTGAGTGAGTGAGTGAGTGAGTGAGTGAGTGAGTGAGTGAGTGAGTGAGTGAGTGAACATCTAGACAATCTTCCTACAAACCATGGCTTGTAATAATGATCCATCTACCATGTTATGTTAATTCTTAATCACACCATAATTCGCGATCCATTTCATCCCTTTGAAACACTTTGAGGCTTTTTAACTCAATTTCAATCAACAATTATACGAAAAAATAATTCTAACCCCAAAAGAATTAATATTAATGATAACATCAATATATGGGACGAGTTTATTGTGCCTGATATATCGACTAACACCGTCACGTATCTCCACAAGTGTAGCAGCTGGATACATAACACATACACATGATGTACACATATGGCACATGAATACAACCTACACACACACACAGCATGAACAGCAGACCTGTAGCATGACACAGCATGAACTCTTTACGGTACAATACTCACGTCACACACACACACACACACACACACACACACACACACACACACACACACACACACACACACACACACACACACACACACACACACACACACACACACACACACACACACTTGTGGGTAGCTATATAAGCCTCTCATCCTACAGAGCCAGAACAGAGGACATTTAGACAGACAAACTTCTAAACCTCCTCCTGCAGACAGTCACGCATCAAGCAGGCCACAAGGATAAGGGAAGGGGAATGTTCCGTCAATATTCGATTTAATATCCACGAGGAAAGAGGAGGAGATATCTCACGACCAGGACCCTCCTTGAGGAAGAGTGACCATGTCTTGTTGGAGATTAAATATACAATGTAATATAATCTAAAAGATAATGGCGAAATTGAAGTGGTTGAGAAACGTGATTTAAGAGAGGGCATTATGGGGGAACTTAGCAAATTATTTCGTGAATTTAATTGGAAAGTCTTGTTACTAAGGATGTAAATGAGATGTATGCCAAATTTTGTGAAATATGTGAGGAAGTTTTTTAGATATTCACATATTTCATAGAAGAAATATGTGAAGATAGTTTATACCAAAACAGAGGAGGCAGAGCCATAAACTTGACAGCTTCAACATAAACTGTAAGTGACCCCAGAGAGGAGGAGACAAGATAATGGCTACATTATAGAGAGAGGCCAAACACCCAAACATTCCAGCACTACAAACAAGCAAGAAACAAAAACACAGCAGTGAGGAGAGAGGCAAAAAGGAAATTTGAGAAAGGTAGAGTGGACAAATGCAAAACATATGCGGGCCTGTTTTAAATTCATTAAAAGCAAGTTACATGGAAAGGATAAAATCCAGAGATGGAGAATAGCCAACAGATACACACAAAATAAAAACAAAATGCGAAGCACTAAAGAACAGTTCCAAAGTGTTTGTGCAAAAGAAGGTTTTCTAAGAACCAGGGGCCAGATTCACGAAGTAGTTACGCAAACACTTACGAACCTGTCCATCTTTTCTCAATCTTTGGCGGCTTTGTTTACAATTATTAAACAGTTAATGAGCTCCGAAGCATCAGGAGGCTGTTTATAACAATAACAACAGTTGATTGGCAAGTTTTCATGCTTGTAAACTGTTTAATAAATGTAACCAAAGCCGTCAAAGATTGAGGAAAGATGTACACGTTCGTAAGTACTTGCGTAACTGCTTCGTGAATCCGGGTCCAGACACAAGGCTAGTTCCAGAGACCTCCACCAGAGTACATCAAGGTGTTTCGAGATAGAAGGGAAGGGAATTATCAGGGGAATGCACCAAGCCATTATGACTATATACCACTGGGAAGGGGTCAGGATAAGGATTTCGTACGGGACGGTGGGGGGGGGGGGAAGGATTGGTGCATAACCACTTGGATGGTCGGGGGGATTGAACGCCGACATGCATGAAGAGAGACCGTCGCTCTACCGTCAAGCCCAAGTAGTTGGGCACCATTCCTTTCCCCCCGTCCCATCCCAAATCCTTATCCTGATCCTCTTTCCAGTGCTATTGCACTGTAAAATGTTCTCATGTGGGTTCCGAAGAAACGAAACTGTTGGAGCAGATGGAGTTACACCCTGGGTGCTGAGAGAATGTGCAACTGAGCTAAGCCTTCCACTTCAGCTGACATTCCAAACATTTTTGTTCACAGGAATCTTAGCAGATATAGGGAAAAGGCAAACATGGTACCAATCTACAAAAATGGTAGCCGAGAAGACCCTCTAAATGATAGACCCTTATTATTAACAAGCGTGGTAGTCAAAACACTTGAAACAACAGTTAAAGGCAAATGAATTGATCACCTGGAGAGTAATGACACAATAACAGACAGACAGTATGGTTTTCCAACAGGAAGATCCTGTTCCTGTAACCTGTAAGATCCTGTAACAAATCGTCTTAGTTTTTATGATAGAGCCTCAGAGATACTACAGGAAAGAGATGGTTGGCTTAACTGTGTCTATCTGGACCTTAAAAAGGCTTTTGACAAAGTCCCACACAAGAGGCTGTTGTGGAATCTGGAACATGCTGGAGGGGGTGACAGGGAGACTTGTGACATGGATGAAAAATGTTCTATCTGACAGACGGATGAGGGCAGTAATCAGAGACAATATATCTGACTTGAGGAGTGTTACTAGCGGAGTCCCACAGGGCTCAGTTCTTGCACCAGTAATGTTCATCGTCTACATAAACCATCTACCAGAAGGAATACACAATTATATGAACATGTTTGTGGATGACGCTAAGATACTGGGGAAGACAGGTGACGCAGACCATTGCAATGCCCTTCAAACTGATCTAGATAAAATAAGTGCTTGGAGCACTTATTGCACTTATTCTTCCGTCCTGGAACACAAGTGGCAAATGAAATTCAATGTGAATAAATGCCATGTTATGGAATGTGGAATCGGAGAAAATAGACCACACACAACTAACAAATAATGTGGAATGGAATTACATAACTTTAAGAAGCACGTAAAGAAACTGGAAAAGGTGCAAAGGCATGCTACAAAATGTCTTCCGGAACTGAAAAAAGAAGAATTACGAGGAGACTAGATACGTTAAACATGCCAAAACTAGAAGATAGAAGAAAAAGAGGAAATATGATCACCACTTACAAAATACTAACAAGAATCGACCAAATAGGCAAAGAGGAATTCCTCACACCAGCAGTTTCAAGAACAAGAGGTCACGGATTCCAGCTAAGGAAACAAAGGTGCCGAGAAAATATTATAAAGTTATGCAGAGTGGTAAACGGTTGGAACATGTTAAATGAGAAAGTGGTGGAGGCCACACACACACACACACACACACACACACACACACACACACACACACACACACACACACACACACACACACACACACACACACACACACACACACATACACACACACACACGCACCCACACACCCCCCCCCCCCACCCCACACACACACACACACACACACACACACACACACACACACGCACCCACACACCCCCCCCCCACCCCACACACACACACACACACACACACACACACACGCCCACACACACACCCCCCCCCCCCCACACACACACACACACACACACACACACACACACACACACACACACACACACACACACACACACACACACCCCCCACACACACACACACACACACACACACACACACACACACAAGGCAATAAGTTGTACAATAAAACAGTTATCATTGGTAATATCTTCTCACACACAGACACAACAACATACGACAACCCCCCCCCCCCCTCCACAATTGTGTATTTATGAAATATATGTAGTAAATACACACCACTACACCAATTTGGTGTAAATTCCCTCACATAATTTCACAAGTGTGGAGAGTTTTTACCCTAAAACAATAATCGGGCGGAGAGCGCACGGACGGACCCGGCCTGAGGTGGGGGCCCCATCTTCCTGCCACACTCTCCAGGGGCCCTCAAGTTGTTATTACAGGGCCCTCAAGTTGTTATTACAGGGCCCTCTACCTGTGCTCCTGGCGGTGGGGTTAAGAAAGAGCAGGGTGGGGTTAGGGGGGGTTTGAAGATCAGGGGCCAGATTCACGAAGCAGTTACGCAAGCATTTACGAACCTGTATATCTTTTCTCAATCTTTGGCGGCTTTGTTTACAGTTAATAAGCAGTTAATGAGCTCCGAAGCACCTGGAGGATGTTTATAACAAAAACAACAGTTGATTGGCAAGTTTTCATGCTTGTAAACTGTTTAATAAATGTAACCAAAGGTGTTGACCAGACCACATACTAGAAGGTGAAGGGACGACGTCGTTTCGGTCCGTCCTGGACTGTCGATTCGATTGTGTATGGCATTTGGCATTATCACAATCGACTTGAGAATGGTCCAGGACGGACCGAAACGTCGTCGCGGTCCCTTCACCTTCTAGTGTGTGATCTGGTCAACATTCTTCTGCCACGTTATTGTGACTCCTCGCCTCCTAAGTGCTTGCGTAACTGCTTCGTGAATCCAGGTCCAGGTTCGTCAGTGCTTGCGTAACTGCTTCGTGAATCCGGGTCCAGGTTCGTCAGTGCTTGCGTAACTGCTTCGTGAATCCGGGTCCAGGTTCGTCAGTGCTTGCGTAACTGCTTCGTGAATCCGGGTCCAGGTTCGTCAGTGCTTGCGTAACTGCTTTGTGAATCCGGGTCCAGGTTCGTCAGTGCTTGCGTAACTGCTTCGTGAATCCGGGTCCAGGTTCGTCAGTGCTTGCGTAACTGCTTCGTGAATGTGGCCGCCCTCAGGTTCCTCCAGTAAGATCTGAGCTGGTGAGTCGTAGTGTCGGAGGAGACAAAACTGCCGCTTGTTACGTCTTAATACCGGCCAATTACCTCCTCTCTTCACCCAACCTGAAAAGTCACACTTTTTACCCAAACTTCTCTCTTCTGATTCTATTAAAAAAAGAAGTTTTAATATATTCAGACTTTAAGAATCTCGGCCAGATTCTTCGTTGGTGTTTAAGACTTCATGGAGTGTGTGTGTGTGTGTGTGTGTGTGTGTGTGTGTGTGTGTGTGTGTGTGTGTGTAATTACCTAAGTGTAATTACCTAAGTGTAGTTACAGGATGAGAGCTACGCTCGTGGTGTCCCGTCTTCCCAGCACTCTTTGTCATATAACGCTTTGAAACTACTGACGGTCTTGGCCTCCACCACCTTCTCACCTAACTTGTTCCAACCGTCTACCACTCTGTTTACAAAAGTGAATTTCCTTATATTTCTCCGGCAGCTTTGTTTAGCTAGTTTAAATCTATGACCTCTTGTTCTTGAAGTTCCAGGTCTCAGGAATTCTTCCCTGTCAATTTTATCGATTCCTGTTACTATTTTGTATGTAGTGATCATATCACCTCTTTTTCTTCTGTCTTCTAGTTTTGGCATATTTAATGCCTCTAATCTCTCCTCGTACCTCTCCTGCATATTCTAGCTTTGGCCTAACAAAAGTCGTGAACAATTTCTTTAGTATACCGCCATCCATGTATTTAAAAGCAATTCTGAAGTTAGAAAGTGTAGCATAGGCTCCTAACACGATGTTCTTAATGTGGTCCTCAGGTGACAGTTTTCTATTTTTATCGTGAGTCTTGCTTCGTGAGTCTTGCTTCGCGAGTCTTGCTTTGTGAGTCTTGGTTCGTGAGTCTTGCTTCGTGAGTCTTGCTTTGTGAGTCTTGCTTTGTGAGTCTTGCTTTGTGAGTCTTGCTTTGTGAGTCTTGCTTCGTGAGTCTTGCTTTGTGAGTCTTGCTTTGTGAGTCTTGCTTTGTGAGTCTTGCTTCGTGAGTCTTGCTTTGTGAGTCTTGCTTTGTGAGTCTTGGTTTGTGAGTCTTGTTTTGTGAGTCTTGGTTCGTGAGTCTTGCTTCGTGAGTCTTGTTTTGTGAGTCTTGCTTTGTCAGTCTTGCTTCGTGAGTCTTGGGGCAAGAGTTTTGCGTCATCAGTCCCGGGTCATGAGGCAATTTTAAGATAAACCTGCTAGGTGAACAGCGGCATCAGGTGCAAGGAAACATGCCCGAAACCTCTAGCCGGACTACAGAGAGATTAAAAAAAAGCGACAGCACTCAGGTGTGAGCCGAGAGCGAGGCCCACTGCGCTACGGACCAGTGGGGCCAGATACACGAAGCAGTTACGCAAGCACTTACGAACGTGTACATCTTTTCTCAATCTTCGACACCTTTGGTTACATTTATTAAACAGTTTACAAGCGTGAAAACGTCTCAATCAACTGTTGTTATTGTTATAAACAGCCTCCTGGTGCTTCGGAGCTCATTAACTGTTTAATAATTGTAAACAAAGCCGCCAAAGATTGAGAAAAGATGGACAGGGTCCAGATTCACGAAAGCACTTACGCAAACACTTACGAGCCTGTACATCTTTCCTCAATCTTTGGCGGCTTTGTTTACAGTTATTAAGCAGTTAATGAGCTCCGAAGCACCAGGAGGCTGTTTATAACAATAACAACAGTTGATTGGCAAGTTTTCATGCTTGTAAACTGTTTAATAAATGTAACCAAAGCCGTCAAAGATTGACGAAAGATGTACACGTTCGTAAGTGCTTGCGTAAGTGTTTTCGTGAATCTGGCCCCCAGGTTCGTAAGTACTTGCGTAGCTGCTTCGTGAGTCCGGGTCCAGGTTCGTCAGTGCTTGGGTAACTGCTTCGTGAATCTGGCCCCCAGGTTCGTAAGTGCTTGCGTAACTGCTTCGTGAATCTGGCTCCACGTGTCGTTAGGGAAGTGATTGGTCTCACGTGTACCCCTCGTTAGAGGTTACAACGTGCTCCTAACAATGTCTTGGTTCGCATGAAACGGGTTTATAAAATACAATTTAAATTCATTTGAATTGTATAAATTATATTCAATTTAATATCAATTAAATTTTCCTCAATTTAAATTCATTTAAATTGTATAAATAAATCCCACAAATACACAATTGAGGGTTTTTATTCTATGTTATTATGTCTGTGAGTAGACATTACCATTACTTATTTAATAAATGAATTATACCAATGTATGATATTGTATAAGTGTAACGTGATATTATGATTGTATATAATATAAATTATATACAATTATGTAAGGTAATAGTCAGATGGATCAAATTCTATATTAATCAAAATCTCAAACAATCCTGTAGCCTATGTCGCATTTTTGTGTTTTTACGTAATCGATCAATCCGTTAAAATAAGCGACGGTTTAGTTGAAATCAAAGCCACCGTAAGATGGACATTTTCCAGGCATAGGCTTCTTCTTCGATAGGTTAGGCGGGTTGCTTGGGTTGGTATGTTTCCCGGTTAGGCCAAACACTTGTTCTTTCTTACAAGGTGACTTATAAGAATCTTCTAGCACCTCCGTTCTAGAAGATTCTACTAGGAGAATATAATTTGTAACGCGCCAGCAAGCTGTGGCTTACAATATTGTTCCTCCCACCTGTGATCTCAACTTGTAAACAATACGTTTCTCTTCTCAAAAACAAAAATTCTCCTGAGATTAGCGAAGATCCCTACCGACAGCATACTCTCCAAGCTGGTTATTGTCTTGAGTAAGGCGCCGCCACCTTCCCTTATATCCACGCTAGAGGGGCCACGATCTTCCTTTGTTTCCTCGCTAGAAGGAGCTCCGATCCTCCTTTGTTTCACCCTCGGGGAAGCTGCGATCCTTTTTTTGTTTTTTCCTCCGGGGGGAGGAGGTCCCGATCGTCTTTTATTCCTTCTTAGCAGTTAAGTGGATATTTTTTTGCAGAGCGAGGCCAGCGGCGGACACCTAAATAATTACGGGAGCGTGTGATAAATTAGCGCGGGCTTACACGTGACGGCTCAACACTGTCTCTTAGTATTATAAACTTTATATATACAGTCGTTTGATGCTCATATGTTTGTCTTTCTCCCTCTGCGCTCCAAGACTTAATAGGCATCGTTTTATTGACCCCTAGGCCTTCCACTTGGGATGGACGGTAGAGCGACGATCTCGCTTCATTCAGGTCAGCGTTCAATCCCCCGAGACCATCCACCAAGTGGTTGGGCACCATTCCTTTCCCCTCCTCCCGTCCCAAATCCTTATCCTGACCCCTTCCCAGTGCTATATAGTCGTAATGGCTTGGCGCTCTCCTGATAATTCTCTCCCTCCAACCCCTCCCCCCTCCCCAGACCAGCTCGACCTCTCGAGTTGTTACAACGTCACAAAAATGATGTACTAAATTGTCCGAACCTAACCTAACCAATGACGCACAAATAGAAAACGGGACATGGCATCAATTTGGCCAGACACAATGATTTGTTGTACGTCAGATTTTGATGTTGGAGGATATACTGTATACGTCAAAATGCGGTGTACTATTCAAGAGGAAGGGTTGTTGATAGGTTGGGGAGGCCTTCCTCAGCACCCACTAGACAAGGTCATACTCATCAACTCATCAGACCTGATAATATCTTACTCATCACCCTCCTTAGACAAGGTCTAGGTCATCACCCCCCCCCCCCCCACTCAGACAATGTCCTCAACACTTCACCAAACTAGGCTTTACTCATCACCCCATCAAGCAAGATCTTACTCAACACTCCACCGGACTAGGCTTTTCTCATCACCTCACCAAGCTAGATCTTACTCAACACTCCACATGACTAGGTTTTACTCATCACCTCACCAAGCTAGATCTTACTCAACACTCCACCGGACTAGGCTTTACTCATCACCTCACCAAGCTAGATCTTACTCAACACTCCACATGACTAGGTTTTACTCATCACCTCACCAAGCTAGATCTTACTCAACACTCCACCGGACTAGGCTTTACTCATCACCTCACCAAGCTAGATCTTACTCAACACTTCACCAGACTAGGCTTTACTCATCACCTCACCAAGCAAGATCTTACTCATCACCACCAGACAAAATCTTACCCAACACCAGTCAATTTAAGAAATCAAAGTGAAAAATGTGAAGATGAACCAGCACACAATAAAGGGTAAAAAGGGTTGCTACCGCTCTTGACCTAATGATTATCACGTATAATGAACAACTAATGCGAGGTATACTAATATATATAATACAATATGTATATTCCGATCCCAACCTCATTCAGGTCGAAACATATATATTCTGCAATAACGTGTCCAGAACACATGTATAGCGGGAAAAGGCATTTAATGAATTAAATTTTAAACAATACTGACCCCTTCAAATGTCAACACAATGCATGCTAAATTTGTATAAATTATGTCCATCTGGGCAACGGGAGATAAGGGGCTAGATTCACGAAGAAGTTACGCAAATTCTTACGAACCTGTACATCTTTTCTCAATCTTTGGCTGCTTTGTTTACAATTATTAAACAGTTAATGAGCTCCGAAGCACCAGGAGGCTGTTTATAACAATAACAAAAGTTGATTGGCAAGTTTTCATGCTTGTAAACTGTTTAATAAATGTAACCAAAGGCATCAAAGATTGAAGAAAGATGTACACGTTCGTAAGTACTTGCGTAACTGCTTCGTGAATCTGGCCCCAGGCTACAGACATAGTTAAACAAAGACAAATGTCTCCTAAAAGAACACAAAACTGACAAGAGAAATTAAGGAGATAGAGATAAAAACTAAAACATTCTAGAATGAATCAATACATAATATAACGAACAGAAAGTCATTCAATAAAGAGACAAAATAATTCTTCATGTATGCGAAAGGCAAATGAAAACCTTTACAAGTTTGGGCTCTTACAAGAAAAGTTTAGGTTAAGACTAGGTTAAGTTAGGTTAGACTAGGCTAGGGTAAACTAGATTAGGTTAAACCAGGCTAGCTTAATCTAGGTAAGGTTAGAACAGATTAATTTACTCTAGGTTAGGCCCGATATAGACAGTTAATTAATTATAAAAAAAACTTAAGAGCCTATCGGCCAGAAGAAACTTAAGAGTCTGGCTGAAAGTTCAAATATTCTCGTATCCAAATATTGCTGCACCGTATCTTAATCTGAAGACGATTATATTCTCCCTATAAGTGCAGACGAGGAGTCACAATAACGTGGTTGAAATATGTTGACCAGACCACACACAAGAAAGTGAAGGGACGACGATGTTTCGGTCCACCATTCTCAAGTCAATTGTGTCTCCATTCTCACTGTAAGTGTGTCCACCATACACTCTGACATCGTTAATCGTAATTCAAGCAAATTTTGATTTTGATTTTTGTGCTCTCGAGAAAGAAACCATATATTATGGCTTCCTTACATCACCAACACCATGCGAGGTATGTACATACGGATGCGGCGTCATGTGTGAACAATAGGTTTGTTCATGAATTGTTCATGTTTGTTCATGAATTGTTCGTTAGAATCATGGCTGCAACCATGATTCTAACGTTGATGTTATACAGCTCGACTACCGTTGTGATGTGCTACAATCACGCGGTATTGTTCCTTCATCACATGTAATCCTTTCAACATTATACGGGGAAAGTTATCATTCAGTCGGCCATTATATGTAGTGGAATAAGACACTTGACAGCCGAGTTTAACTTTTAAAGAAGAAACATGTGCATGGATGTAGGTCGGTTTTATCCTCAGGGTTGGATAATTCTCATTAAAAGAGTCATTAGTTGGATAATAACTTCCTCTTATAATCTTATCCGTATTTGGATAATAACTCTCCTTATAGCCTCATCCATAGTTGCGTAATACCCTTCCTGTTATCATCTACAGGGGCTCGTGTATTCACGGGAACAGACTTCCTAGACCAAGGGTGGGGGGAACCTAATTAAGAACGAGTGCCTCGATAATCGTCTACACAAATCCCCATCTTGACCAATGGAGAATACAATACATGAAAAATATTATTAGAGGAAAATCAGTGTATTTTACTTACAGTAAAACTTTTGCTGCTACAGGAACCCTGGCATCTTTCATGTCACACTTTATATGCTTGCTTTGAGAACTTTGTATGGAGTTTTAGTTTTATTAAATTTTTAATTATATGATGACTTGAGAAAGGTCATCGCTAAAAATAACTGGAAGATTTTTAAGGCAGAATTTCAGGAATAGGATTTCCTTATTTCAGAATCACATTTTCTGCAAATTTCTGAGTAAATAGAGTTACTAGACAATTTGTCTTGGTAGTTTCTAGTTCAGCTCTTAAGTCTAATTGCTGAGATTGCCTTCTAACCATTATTTTACATGTTTTAGTTCGTGTTGTTAGGGCCACCTACCTCTACCCATGCCTAGTGGTTGAAATTGAAATTGAAATAAGTTTATTGAGGTAAAATACACACAAAGGGATGAGGTAGCTCAAGCTATTCTCACCCCGTTCAGTACAACGTGTATAGACACACACATCACAAACAATAAACATATTACCGAACATTCTGAGAGATAAACATATACAATTCCTCCTTTCCCATACCTAGTGGTTGGGGGGAAACCGGTGCCCTGAAGCTATATAAAAACCCTACACCCCCCCCCCCTTCCCCACCAACTATTTTATATTAATAAAATATAAAAACTGCGTGGTTTTCCATCTTGAACAGTAATCTCGTAAATCTCAAAATCAGGAGCAACTTCATTTGGCAACAATGCTAACCATGGTATATGTAAGTAACATATACGACTTGATAATAGCCCAGGATGGACCAAAATGTCAACGTTTCTTCAGTTTGTGATGTGTGGTGATGGTATATGTAAATATATAGTGGTAAGTGTTTTTCGCGTCATTTACGTTAGAGATCCTTGTCCTACCATTTCTTCCACTCCGTTCCATCCCACATCCTTATCTTGATCCTTCTCTGGTGATACATAGGCGTAATAGCTTAACGCTTTATCTAGCTACTTCCCTCCCATCCCTAAACATAGCGACCCGTTCTCCAAGACAATAATATCTAAATGCAGACGAAGAGTCACAATAACGTGGCTGAAATATGTTGACCAAACCACACACTAGAAAGTGAAGGGACGACGACGTTTCGGTCCATCCTGGACGATTCTCAAGTCGATGTGTCGACTTGAGAATCTAGCTGGAATAGAAATAGCTTTAGATATTAACATTCTCAAGTCGATTGAGTCGACTTGAGTTTCTTAGCTGGAATAGAAATAGCTTTAGATATCACCATTCTCAAGTCGATTGTGTCGACTTGAGAATGGTAATATCTAAAGTTATTTCTATTCCAGCTAGATTTTCTCTTTCGTGTGTAGGAAGAGAAATGTATTTATGGCCTCTCTTTATCCATTAGATATAATGCCAGCCTTGTGTGTGTACATAAATATAGCCCTCAATGTCCCCAAGCTTGACTTTTGATGTGGACGTCACCGTGAGTATAACGACACAAACACCATCACGGGGACGATCTTCGCGCGCGCTAGCTGCCAACTAGTATTCAAATGGAATTTTAATATCATTTGTTTGAGAACGGCGGCTGTTCTGAGGAGGATATTGGCGGGCAGCGGCGCGCAGACAAGCAATTATCTCTCGCAAGTATGCTACGCTGCTTCTCGCTATTCAAGACTTGTAATTATTGGTCATCTGAAAGGTGAAGCATGATAGCCAATTACTGAACGCGAGTTACACGGCCATTATTCGTAATCTGGCAACTGGAGCATAACAGCCAATTAATTAATGTGTTTTGAGAAATATTATTTGTTATCTGATAAATGATTCATATTAGTTAATGATAAGACGCCGTCTGTTTTTCTCTACATCAATTATTATCAGTTTTTGTCGGAGACAGGAAGCCTAGGTAGTGGACCCAATACTCATCCTGTGAGTGGTAGTGGCCCCTATACTCATCCTGTGAGTGGTAGTGGACCCAATACTCATCCTGTGAGTGGTAGTGGCCCCTATACTCATCCTGTGAGTGGTAGTGGACCCAATACTCATCCTGTGAGTGGTAGTGGACCCAATACTCATCCTGTGAGTGGCAGTGGACCCAATACTCATCCTGTGAGTGGTAGTGGACCCAATACTCATCCTGTGAGTGGTAGTGGACCCAATACTCATCCTGTGAGTGGCAGTTGACCCAATACTCATCCTGTGAGTGGTAGTGGACCCAATAACTCATCCTGTGAGTGGTAGTGGACCCAGTACTCATCCTGTGAATTGTAGTGGACCCAATACTCATCCTGTGAGTGGTAATGGACCCAATACTCATCCTGTGAGTGGTAGTGGACCCAATACTTATCCTGTGAGTGGTAGTGGACCCAATACTCATCCTGTGAATTGTAGTGGACCCAATACTCATCCTGTGAGTGGTAGTGGACCCAATACTCATCCTGTGAGTGGCAGTTGACCCAATACTCATCCTGTGAATTGTAGTGGACCCAATACTCATCCTGTGAGTGGTAGTGGACCCAATAACTCATCCTATGAGTGGTAGTGGACCCAATACTCATCCTGTGAATTGTAGTGGACCCAATACTCATCCTGTGAGTGGTAATGGACCCAATACTCATCCTGTGAGTGGTAGTGGACCCAATACTTATCCTGTGAGTGGTAGTGGACCCCAATACTCATCCTGTGAATTGTAGTGGACCCAATACTCATCCTGTGAGTGGTAGTGGACCTAATACTTATCCTGTGAGTGGTAGTGGACCCCAATACTCATCCTGTGAATTGTAGTGGACCCAATACTCATCCTGTGAGTGGTAATGGACCCAATACTCATCCTGTGAGTGGTAGTGGACCCAATACTTATCTTGTGAGTGGTAGTGGACCCAATACTCATCCTGTGAGTTGTAGTGGACCCAATACTCATCTTGTGAGTGGTAGTGGACTCAATACTCCTCCTGTGAGTGGTAGTGGACCCAATACTCATCCTGTGAATGGTAATGGACCCAATACTCATCTTGTGAGTGGTAATGGACCCAATACTCATCCTGTGAGTGGTAATGGACCCTATACTCATCCTGTGAGTGGTAGTGGACCCAATACTTATCCTGTGAGTGGTAGTGGACCCAATACTCATCCTGTGAGTGGTAGTGAAGCCAATACTCATCCTGTGAGTGGTAGTGAACCCAATACTCATCCTGTGAGTGGTAGTGAAGCCAATACTCATCCTGCGAGTGGTAGTGAAGCCAATACTCATCCTGTGAGTGGTAGTGAAGCCAATACTCATCCTGCGAGTGGTAGTGAACCCAGTACTCATCTTGTGAATGGTAGGGGATTCAATACCTATTCTGAGTGGTAGTAGACCCCATATCTATCGTATGAGCAGAAGCGGACCCCAAACCCATCCCGTGGGCGTCAGTGGAACAGGCTACAGGGACACATAATGAGCTCAGCAACTAAACCCCCCCAAATTAGCTCATCAAAATACAACACTGATGAGTTACAGTGATATTGCCTAACTCTTCAACACTAGTCTATATAGTTTTGCTTCAGCTTATCACGAAGGTTACAGGTACTGAGTGGCTTCAGGAACCTGACCTTAATGTTCTGTAAAGTAGACTGTTTACATTTATGGTGTACTGGTTTACAGGTTTTGATAAGGTGACAAGGTCTGATTATAGCACTGTATGTAACTATTATACGGTACTGCACTCTAAAGAATACAGTTCCAGAAATTATATACGTTCCCAAAAACGTATATAATTGGTTTATTGAATGGTTTATAAAAATAAACCATATATTTATTGAATAAATATATGGTTTATTGAATGGATTCGGGCGGGAAAAGATCTCTGCACGCTCTCCCAGGGGCCAGATTCACGAAGCAGTTACGCAAGCACTTACGAACGTGTACATCTTTCCTCAATCTTTGACGGCTTTGGTTACATTTATTGAACATTTTACAAGCATGAAAACTTTCCAATCAACTGTTGTTATTGTTATAAACAGTCTCCTGGTGCTTCGGAGCTCATTAGCTGTTTAATAATTGTAAACAAAGCCGCCAAAGATTGAGAAAAGATGTACAGGTTCGTAAGTGGTTGCGTAACTGCTTCGTGAATCTGGCCCCCAGGTTCGTAAGTGCTTGCGTAACTGCTTCGTGAATCTGGTGCAACACTTCTCCAGCTCTGAATAGTGCTGTTAGCGCGTAACAATATCCCACCCTAGAGAGCACTAGTGTCTTAACAAGTACCATCATTAGTCTGGCATCTCAATTATGGCCGCTTAGTGTGTATTTATCAAACAGTTTACAGGCTTGGAGACTTCACAATCCAACGGGATTAGTATTGTTGTAAACAATCTCGAATAATTCAGCTCATAGGCTGTTTTAATAAATGCTAACTAAGCCACCATGACCGAGGGAAGATGTACAGGTTTCGTAAGTGGAAATGTATGGTGTAGATAATCTACTGGTGTTGAGGTGTAGATGATCTACTGGTGTGTGGGAGATGTAGATGATCTACCAGATGTATAACTACACGTTCCAAAATACAGCGATGCATACTAGAAAACAGGAAATACAAGAATATACAAAATGAGGTAACAAGGAATTTTGTTACACCAATATCAGTCACTCACATTTTGTAACGCCATTTATGGATAGTTGTAAACAACCAACGGACACTCACAAGCTTTTTAAGCTTGTGAATGATTTACGAAGCCTGAAAATCTCCCCTAAATCGCAGCGCCTTTGTTTACGTTTTTGAAGTTGAATCGCAGCGGCTTTGTTTACGTTTTTGAAGTTGAATCGCAGCGGCTTTGTTTACATTTTTGAGGTCGAATCGCAGCGACTTTGTTTACATTTTTGAGGTTGAATCGCAGCGGCTTTGTTTACATTTTCGAGGACCGAAGCACTAGGCTATTATCAACAATATTCAGGGGGTGTGTGAAAGCCCGAATATCATAAAGTGTTTATTGTCAACAAAGTCGCCATGATTGAGGAAAGATGTACAGGTTTCGTAAGTGGTTGGCGTAAGTGCGCCTAATGAATCCCCCGGTGTAGTGTAAAAGGTGTTCGAGTAGGGAGTAGGAGTGTACGGAGGCGGTATAATTACTTACCAGTACACAAGGCTCCCGGCGCCAGTTGTCTCCACTTCCAGCGCCGTACAATTCTCATTGAAATTTTGAAGATGGGAAAAATTACGCGGGAAAAAAAATTGCAACGAGAAATGTGTTTTGAGTTTTTTTTTTTTTGAGTTTTTTCATTACTAAATGTAGCGGGTGGGTCCAAGTGTTGTGGGTGCTCACCTACCTGTGTTCACCTACATGTACTGTCACACTCCAGTTTACGCTCTTTTTTTAAACGAGTAATAAATACTTCAATGCAGTTAATTTGTGACGCAAATTTGCAGTTGTTTGTGACGCAAGTTGAGGTTTGCGTCTGTCAGGTCTGATGTTGCTCGGTTGCAACACTGTCTACTTGGCTAGTTGCACTTAGAATATTGTATGTTATTATCATGTCTGCCATAATCTTTCTTTCCTGCAGAGTAGGTCCAGCTCCCTCCGTCTTTCTTCATATTTCGATCCTCTTAGCTCAGGGACGATCCTTCTTGCCGAGCCTTGTTGCATAGCTTTGGAGCCGCGTTGCAAAGCTTTGGAGCCGCGTTGCATAGCTTTGGAGTCTTGTAGCAAAGCTTTGGAGCCTTGTTGTAAAGCTTTGGAGCCGCGTTGCAAAGCTTTGGAGCCTTGTTGCAAAGCTTTGGAGCCGCGTTGCAAAGCTTTGGAGCCGCGTTGCATAGCTTTGGAGTCTTGTAGCAAAGCTTTGGAGCCTTGTTGTAAAGTTTTGGAGCCGCGTTGCAAAGCTTTGGAGCCTTGTTGCAAAGCTTTGGAGCCTTGTTGCATAGCTTTGGAATCTTGTAGCAAAGCTTTGGAGCCTTGTTGTAAAGCTTTGGAGCCTTGTTGTAAAGCTTTGGAGCCTTGTTGTAAAGCTTTGGAGCCTTGTTGCATAGCTTTGGAGTCTTGTTGCATAGCTTTGGAGCCTTGTTGAAAAGCTTTGGAGCCTTGTTGTAAAGCTTTGGAGCCTTGTTGTAAAGCTTTGGAGCCTTGTTGTAAAGCTTTGGAGCCTTGTTGCAAAGCTTTGGAGCCTTGTTGCAAAGCTTTGGAGCCTTGTTGCATAGCTTTGGAGCCTTGTTGCATAGCTTTGGAGTCTTGTTGCATAGCTTTGGAGCCTTGTTGCATAGCTTTGGAGCCTTGTTGCATAGCTTTGGAGCCTTGTTGCATAGCTTTGGAGTCTTGTTGCATAGCTTTGGAGCCTTGTTGTAAAGCTTTGGAGCCTTGTTGTAAAGCTTTGGAGTCTTGTTGCATAGCTTTGGAGTCTTGTTGCAAAGCTTTGGTGCCTTGTTGCATAGCTTTGGAGCCTCGTTGCAAAGCTTTGGAGCCTTGTTGCATAGCTTTGGAGTCTTGTTGCAAAGCTTTGGAGTCTTGTTGCATAGCTTTGGAGTCTTGTTGCAAAGCTTCGGAGCCTTGTTGCAAAGCTTTGGAGTCTTGTTGCAAAACTTTAGAGCCTTGTTGCATAGTTCTGAAGCCTTGGGTCCTATGGCTTAGTCTGTTAGGTTAGGAAAGAATTAACCGTTTTGAAAGGTTTATCAGGACGGGCCGGTTAATTTACACCCTGGTGGTGCGGGGCAGTCTTGTGGGGTGGTGCTGAAACTTAGGCGTGTTGATGAGAACGTCTTGGGTGGCTAACTGGTTTCTAGCACCATCAGCTTCATCATCGACGCTATCATTCATCATCATCATCATCATCACTATCTTGATCACGTATGCGAGAGCAGGCGAGTCACTGGGGAAATCATGGCTATGACGAGACGTGAATGTGTTAACAGTGATGAAGGTGATGGTGAAGGTGATGTTGAGAATAGTGAATGTGTCCTTTTGTCTCTGTGGATTTATGCATATATTCCCCCCCCCCCCCCCCCGTCCTCTCTCAGAGGCACGCCTCCTGCCTCTTGGTCCCTGCCTCTAGCTCTTGGTTCCTGGCTCCTAGACGTCACGCTCCTGTGTGTTGACACATAAGGCTGACCGCCACATTAAAGGAACAGTGATTGGGGCGAGTGTGAGAGTTGTACTTGAAGAAGTTGTACTTCACGCAGGAGGTATACCCCAGCTCCGCTCATAGACGTCAAGGTAGAGGTCAAGAGGGTTCAAACATGGGGCTACCGGTGTCCACACAGAATTGGGTGACTCTAGCCTTAAGAAGCTAACCTTACTCGACACCTGTGTATACCTGGACAGAAAAAGGAGACCCCAAACTAATGTGTTCTACGAGGAATCTAACTTACATTCTTATCTTTCATAACCTAATTCCTGTCTTCCAACGTCCTTATTAAAGAGATCTCTCCCCTCTATTCCTTAGGCATCCGAGTGAAGCGGGTAACAAGTGTGGAGAGCGAGGTCACTGGATACGCTATGGTCGCTCTTCGGGGAGAAGGGCGACCCAGAGAGGACTCTACAGCAAGCTACGGGAAAAACACTTCGAGGCTGAGTGTCTGAGGAGCGGACGACTGCGGACTCCCCGTCTCCAGGACGGTGCTCCCTACAACGTACATTCTTACAGCATCAAGCATCTACAGGGAGGACGTAACTGTTAGCGTGGCTGGAGGGCTTCGTCAGGGAGCACCCGGTGTGGCAATATTTCCATTCAGACCCTTCCTGCCTCCCTGCCTCCTCTGACAGTCTGGAAGAGGGGAGCTTCCATGCAGGATATGCTGGTAAGGGCACGCTTCCCGGCCCACCCAACAATTCCCTCGGTAGAAATGGGAAGGTTACCTTGAGGTGCTTCCGGGGCTTAGCGTCCAAGCGGCCCGGTCGTCGACCAGGGGCCAGATTCATGACAGCACTTACGCAAGCACTTATGAACATGTACATCTTTATTCAATCTTTGACGGCTTTGGTTACATTTATTAAACAGTTTACAAGCATGAAAACCTCCCATTCAACTGTTGTTATTGTTATAAACAGCCTCCTGGTGCTTCGGAGCTCATTAACTGTTTAATAATTGGAAACAAAGCCGCCAAAGATTGAGAAAAGATGTACAGGTTCGTAAATGCTTGCGTAAGTGCTTTTGTGAATCTGGCCCCTGGTCTCCTAAATGCCCGGGAAGACCAGTAATAGGAACTCGATCTACTGTAACCTAACCTAACCTTCCTTTCCTGATGCAGACGCCGGGGTCTCCTTCGCTCTGACCGAAATGCGCGAGGTTACAGCAGCTCCTAAGATATATGAAGGACTAGTCACACACCCTTGTATGACTAAATGTCCTGCGAGATGGGCACTTTCAGTATTATTGTTACTTTATTCACTCTCGTGTTCTTGAGGATATCCTCATAATGCATGCAGAGTTTGCCAGTGCAGACTACTGATCACATGACTGTGTTGACCAGACCACACACTAGAAGGTGAAGGGACGACGACGTTTCGGTCCGTCCTGCACCATTCTCAAGTCGATTGTGTGTGACTAACCGTCCTCTGTGATGGGGACTGTTTATCGTCACGTTACTGGGATGACTTTGTGCACCACGTCCCTAACTCTTGTCACACTATATACCCCCTTTCATATAGTCTAGGGTAGCTGCATACCTAAATAAATCAAATAAATTAAATACAAAAATTCTAGTAAAGAAATTTAGGGACGCGACCAGCGAGCTTTCATCAATTATGGTGGTGAAGGAGGTCACTATTGGGCCCAGACTCCCTCTTATTAGGACCAATAGGACCAACGCCGACCAGCCTATGTTTGTCCCGTACCCCAGCTCATTCACCCTGCAAAGTTGGGTGAGGCTAGCCACAAGCGTCTGGCATACAACCTTGGACAGACAAACAAACATTTTATCTATATATAGATAGAAGATTACAGCAAGATCAGAAGACTACAAAGCATGAAGTTTGAACACAATGTTTCAGTATTTGTGTATATGTTGAGCATGTTATTGCTCCTGTAAACTTGGAGTAAAGTAAAGCAAATATATATTCACATTTATAGATTTCCAGGAGGTGATAGTGAGCTTATTGAGTGTGAGTGTTCCAAGTGTGACCACACCTCACCTTCTCTCTCTCAGTCCTTACCGCACCAACCATAATAACAACTGAAAGTTAAATTGTAATATGTAAAAAAATAATAATATATATATACACACATATATATATATACATATATATATATATATATATATATATATATATATATATATATATATATATATATATATATATATACATATATATATGGTACTCAGACTAAACTGAGAATTGATGTTGATGCTGGACATAATTTGTTATGTCCATCAACCAGGGGCCAGATTCATGAAAGCACTTACGAACCTGTACATCTTCTCAAACTTTGGCGGCTTTGTTTACAATTAATAAACAGTTAATGAGTGTGTGGAGGACTACAGTGTGTGTGTGGAGGAATACAGTGTGTGTGTGTGGAGGACTACAGTGAGTGTGTGGAGGACTACAGTATGTGGAGGACTACAGTGTGTGGAGGACTACAGTGTGTGGAGGACTACAGTGTGTGGAGGACTACAGTGTGTGGAGGACTACAGTGTGTGGAGGACTACAGTGAGTGTGTGGAGGACTACAGTGTGTGTGGAGGACTACAGTGTGTGTGTGTGGAGGACTACAGTGTGTGGAGGACTACAGTGTGTGGATGACTACAGTGTGTGGAGGACTACAGTGTGTGAAGGACTACAGTGTGTGGAGGACTACAGTGAGTGTGTGGAGGACTACAGTGTGTGGAGGACTACAGTGTGTGTGTGTGGAGGACTACAGTGTGTGGAGGACTACAGTGTGTGTGTGGAGGACTACAGTGTGTGTGTGGAGGACTACAGTGTGTGGATGACTACAGTGTGTGTGTGGAGGACTACAGTGTGTGTGTGGAGGACTACAGTGTGTGGAGGACTACAGTGTGTGTGTGGAGGACTACAGTGTGTGTGTGGAGGACTACAGTTTGTGGAGGATTACAGTGTGTGGAGGACTACAGTGTGTGAAGGACTACAGTGTGTGGAGGACTACAGTGTGTGGAGGACTGCAGTGTGTGTGTGGAGGACTACAGTGTGTGGAGGACTACAGTGTGTGGATGACTACAGTGTGTGGATGACTACAGTGTGTGGAGGACTACAGTGTGTGGAGGACTACAGTGTGTGTGTGGACGACTACAGTGTGTGGAGGACTACAGTGTGTGGAGGACTACAGTGTGTGGAGGACTACAGTGTGTGTGTGGAGGACTACAGTGTGTGGAGGACTACAGTGTGTGTGTGGAGGACTACAGTGTGTGGAGGACTACAGTGTGTGGATGACTACAGTGTGTGGAGGACTACAGTGTGTGGAGGACTACAGTGTGTGGAGGACTACAGTGTGTGGAGGACTACAGTGTGTGTGTGGAGGACTACAGTGTGTGTGTGGAGACCTACAGTGTGTGGAGGACTACAGTGTGTGTGTGGAGGACTACAGTGTGTGTGTGGAGGACTACAGTGTGTGTGTGGAGGACTACAGTGTGTGGAGGACTACAGTGTGTGGAGGACTACAGTGTGTGTGTGTGGAGGACTACAGTGTGCGTGTGGAGGACTACAGTGTGTGGAGGACTACAGTGTGTGGAGGACTACAGTGTGTGGATGACTACAGTGTGTGGAGGACTACAGTGTGTGGAGGACTACAGTGTGTGGAGGACTATAGTGTGTGTGTGGAGGACTACAGTGTGTGTGTGGAGGACTACAGTGTGTGTGTGGAGGACTACAGTGTGTGTGTGGAGAACTACAGTGTGTGGAGGACTACAGTGTGTGTGTGGAGGACTACAGTGTGTGTGTGGAGAACTACAGTGTGTGGAGGACTACAGTGTGTGGAGGACTACAGTGTGTGGAGGACTACAGTGTGTGGAGGACTACAGTGTGTGGAGGACTACAGTGTGTGTGTGGAGGACTACAGTGGGTGGAGGACTACAGTGTGTGGATGACTACAGTGTGCGGAGGACTACAGTGTGTGGAGGACTACAGTGTGTGGAGGACTACAGTGTGTGGAGGACTACAGTGTGTGGATGACTACAGTGTGTGGAGGACTACAGTGTGTGGATGACTACAGTGTGTGAAGGACTACAGTGTGTGGAGGACTACAGTGTGTGGAGGACTACAGTGTGTGGAGGACTACAGTGTGTGTGTGGAGGACTACAGTGTGTGGAGGACTACAGTGTGTGGATGACTACAGTGTGTGGAGGACTACAGTGTGTGGATGACTACAGTGTGTGGAGGACTACAGTGTGTGGAGGACTACAGTGTGTGGAGGACTACAGTGTGTGGAGGACTACAGTGTGTGGAGGAGTACAGTGTGTGGAGGAGTACAGTGAGGGTGTGGAAGACTTCAATCACAGTGTCAAAAATCTGTTGTTTTAAAGCAATAAAGAGTCTTACAAAATTTACTCTTCAGCGTGCTAACGAAAATCGACTTCGCAGTGCTAGGCGACTTCGATGTGTCTTCGACTTCAGTTGTGTAAAATCGTACGAATTTGACTGCCCTAAACCGCTCCATATGTGACGTTTGGCAGATGGTTGGGTGAAGAATGGGTAAGGACTTGCCTGTGTGGGCCGGGGGTCGTGTTGAGGTGCAGAAGCAGGTGTGTGTCGTCCACCAGCAGCGTCCTGTGAGTGTGTGAGGCCCCCTGCCCTCGCTGCCTGGCTTATATACTACCTGCCATCCCGGGCGCCCGCCCACACTCTCCGCCCACACCTGCAACACCCGCCCACCGTCTTCACCCACACCTGCAACACCCGCCCACCGTCTTCACCCACACCTGCAACACCCACCCACACTCTCCGCCCACACCTGCAACACCCGCCCACCGTCTTCACCCACACCTGCAACACCCGCCCACCGTCTTCACCCACACCTGCAACACCCGTCCACCGTCTACACCCACAACACCCGCCCACCATCTACACCCACACCTGCAACACCCGCCCACACTCTCCGCCAACACCTGCAACACCCGCCCATCCTCTACACCCACACCCGCCCACCGTCTTCACCCACACCTGCAACACCCGCCCACCGTCTACACCCACACCTGCACCACCCGCCCACCGTCTTCACCCACACCTGCAACACCCGCCCACCGTCTTCACCCACACCCGCCCATCGTCTACACCCACACCTGCAACACCCGCCCATCCTCTACACCCACACCCGCCCACCGTCATCACCCACACCCGCCCATCGTCTACACCCACACCTGCAACACCCGCCCATCCTCTACACCCACACCCGCCCACCGTCTTCACCCACACCCGCCCATCGTCTGCACCCACACCTGCAACACCCGCCCATCCTCTACACCCACACCCGCCCACCGTCTTCACCCACACCTGCAACACCCGCCCACCGTCTACACCCACACCTGCAACACCCGCCCACCGTCTACACCCACATCTGCAACACCCGCCCACCGTCTACACCCACACCTGCAACACCCGCCCACCGTCTACACCCACACCTGCAACACCCGCCCACCATCTTCACCCGCACCTGCAACACCCGCCCACCGTCTTCACCCACACCTGCAACACCCGCCCACCGTCTTCACCCACACCTGCAACACCCGCCCACCGTCTACACCCACACCCGCCCGCCGTCTTCATCCACACCTGCAACACCCGCCCACCGTCTTCATCCACACCTGCAACACCCGCCCACCGTCTTCATCCACACCTGCAACACCCGCCCACCGTCTTCATCCACACCTGCAACACCCGCCCACCGTCTTCATCCACACCTGCAACACCCGCCCACCGTCTTCATCCACACCTGCAACACCCGCCCACCGTCTTCATCCACACCTGCAACACCCGCCCACCGTTTTCACCCACACCTGCAACACCCGCCCACCGTCTACACCCACACCTGCAACACCCGCCCACCGTCTACACCCACACCTGCAACACCCGCCCACCGTCTTCATCCACACCTGCAACACCCGCCCACCGTTTTCACCCACACCTGCAACACCCGCCCACCGTCTTCATCCACACCTGCAACACCCGCCCACCGTTTTCACCCACACCCACCCACTGTCTTCACCCACACCTGCAACACCCGCCCACCGTCTTCATCCACACCTGCAACACCCGCCCACCGTCTTCATCCACACCTGCAACACCCGCCCACCGTTTTCACCCACACCTGCAACACCCGCCCACCGTCTTCACCCACACCTGCAACACCCGCCCACCCTCTACACCCACACCCGCAACACCCGCCCACCCTCTACACCTACACCCGCCCACCCTCTACACCCACACCTGCAACACCCGCCCACCGTCTTCACCCACACCTGCAACACCCGCCCACCGTCTTCACCCACACCTGCAACACCCGCCCATCCTCTACACCCACACCTGCAACACCCGCCCACCGTCTACACCCACACCTGCAACACCCGCCCACCCTCTACACCCACACCTGCAACACCCGCCCACCCTCTACACCCACACCTGCAACACCCGCCCACCCTCTACACCCACACCTGCAACACCCGCCCACCCTCTACACCCACACCTGCAACACCCGCCCACCCTCTACACCCACACCTGCAACACCCGCCCACCCTCTACACCCACACCCGCAACACCCGCCCACCGTCTTCACCCACACCTGCAACACCCGCCCACCGTCTTCACCCACACCTGCAACACCCGCCCATCCTCTACACCCACACCTGCAACACCCGCCCACCGTCTACACCCACACCTGCAACACCCGCCCACCCTCTACACCCACACCTGCAACACCCGCCCACCCTCTACACCCACACCCGCAACACCCGCCCACCGTCTTCACCCACACCTGCAACACCCGCCCACCGTCTTCACCCACACCTGCAACACCAGCCCACCCTCTACACCCACACCTGCAACACCCGCCCACCCTCTACACCCACACCTGCAACACCCGCCCACCCTCTACACCCACACCTGCAACACCCGCCCACCCTCTACACCCACACCCGCAATACCTGACTTCTGTGCCCAACAAGCTGGAGTACACTTAGTGTAGGCTCTGGGTGTTGTTCTACTCCCCGAGTAGAGTAGAACTTCTACCTGTGGCTGGAGGTTGTTCTTCTTGTTAAAGATTCGCCACCTGGAACAAAAAGTTCCAAGTAGCACGGGCTATGGTGAGCCCGTAGTGGACTGGTTGGAGGTGTTGCTTGGAGCGGCCGGCCCGGAGGCCCACAGATCCTCTACAACCTGGTTGGTCCGGCACTTCCAGCATGAACTGTCTAGTTGTTTCTGGAAAAATTTCATTTTTTGTTTCAGCAATATTTCTAATGCTTGCTGGGAGGGTGTGGAACAGCTGTGTTCAGACCTCTGATGTTCAGACAGTGTTCTCTGATTGTGCCTGTGGCACCTCTACTCGTCACTGGTGCTAGTCAGTATGTTGTTATTCCGCTGTGAAAATTTGGTACCTGGTTTTATAGTATCTTTTATTTTTAACTCTCTTCTCCTTTCCTGAGAGTGAGTTCATTTTGAGAGCTTGGAGACGGTTCCAATAATGTTGATGCTTTATCGTATCAATGGGTTACGTTCTCTGTATTCCCTCTTTTAAGAAATCTCTCCTACTGTGGAAGGGAAAGTGAGTACCGAACAGTACTCAAAGCGGGATTTAAATAGTATTAACATTGTTGTGGAGTTCCTGGATGTGCAGGTTCTCATAATCCATCCTCCTGGCCGCCGCCGCCGCCGCTATATTTGCTCAGTTATGTTCACTAAATGTCAGGTCGCCAGATATCATAATTCCCAGATCTTTTACGTGTTGTTTTCCTTCTATGAGTACAACATTGTGACATTGTTGCAATGGTACAATGTTGTACCATTGCAACAATGGTACAACCAGACTTGTATGGGGTCTGGTTGTACCATGTATTTCGTTTAAGTAATTCATTTCTACCATACCAAAGTACCTGGAAATTATTACTGTTAAACATCATGTTATTTTCCGTTGCTCAGTTGAGGACTTTATTAATATCGGCTTATAGTCTGTCAGTCTACAACTTGAGTAATCTTCTTGCTGTCTTCCCAACCACGTGGGCTGGACGGTAGAGCGACGGTCTCGCTTCATGCAGGTCTGCGTTCAATCCCCGACAGTCTAAGTGGTTGGGCACCATTCCTTTCCCCCGTCCCATCCCAAATCCTTATCCTGACCCCTTTCCAAGTGCTATATAGTCCTAATGGCTTGGCGCTCTCTCCTGATAGTTCCCTTCCATTCTTGCTATCTTTGGTGTCAACTGCAAAGGATGACACGAAGCTGTGACTTGTATTTTTGTCTATCATCTGATATGAGGAGGAGGACAAGCGGTGGTGCAAGGACTGTGCCCTCGGGTACTGACTTTTTCAATGCGCCTGGACTTGTTTTTGAGATTTTGAGATATATACAAGAGTTGTTACATTCTTGTACAGCCACTAGTACGCGTAGGGTTTCGGGCAAGTCCCTGGAATACGATCCCCTGCCGCGAAGAATCGTTTTTTCATCCAAGTACACATTTTACTGTTGCGTTAAACAGAGGCTACAGTTAAGGAATTGCGCCCAGTAAATCCTCCCCGGCCAGGATACGAACCCATGACATAGCGCTCGCGGAACTGTTTGACTGTTACTCTTTGCGTTCTGTACGACAGAAAATTGGAAATCGATCTCTCTACCTGTTATTTATATTGATATCGTTTTATGGGCTATCACTACATGGTTGCTATCAAATTCTTTTGCAAAGCTCGTGAATACATTTGCATTTTGTTTTTCTTCAAATGCTTTCTTGATTTTGTCATAGTGGTTGAGTAATTGCGACCGACGGGATCTTCCCGCTCTAAATCCATGTTGACTTGGGCTGTGAAATTCATTGTTCTCCATAAAATTGGACATTTTATTCCTAATCACTCTTTCAGAAACTTTAATGTTATCTGATGTTAATGCGACTGGTACAAAGTTTGTAGCCAAAGCTTTACTACATCTCTTGTACAATGGAACTATCTGCTGAATTGGGTACTTCTGGTATCTCACCTGTATCCTAGCTTTTTTTTTCTCCATATCACACTGAGAGCTCATGGTACTTTTCATTTATTTACCTGGACGCCTGACAGCTGAGTGGACTTCGCATCGGATTCGTAGTCCTGAGGTTCCGGGTTCGATCCTCGGTGGAGGCGGAAACAAATGGGCAAAAAGTTTCTTTCACCCTGATGCGCCTGTTATCTAGCAGTAAATAGGTACCTGGGAGTTAGACAGCTGCTACGGGCTGCTTCCTGGGGATGTGTAACAAAAAGGAGGCCTGGTCGAGGACCGGACCGCGGGGGACGCTAAGCCCCGAAATCATCTCAAGATAATCTCACCTGGGACTGAGTGCATGGGCATGTTGTCCATTTATCTGTTAAAGTTTGTTGTGTTCATGTTTATATCAGTTATAGTGTCAGAGTTTTGGATATCGTTCATAAAGAAGCTGTCTAGATCTTCACCCTTCATGTAGGTCACTGGGGTGCTAAACATAGCCTCATACTTATTGTTTTTTAGGATTTCACTAATTTCTTTATCATCCTCTTGTGTATGAACCTTCACTTGTGATTATAGATCCAATAATGGACAAGCTTTTTTAATTTTTTTTTATTTCACAAGTAAATATTTGTTTAGTATATTTCTATATCCCATGTAATACTTTCTGTTCCAATTACAATTCTTCTTGACTCTTTTATTATTATTTTTCTACCACAGACGTGGCCAGACATTTACAATGCTAACCAGCATATATACATTTTCTTCTGTCCTCCATGGACAGGGTGAGAGATGTGTTAAACATATAGTTCAGGGATTGGTTCTGACTGGTATGATCGCTTCAACGTCTGCTCTGTTACTTCCATCTCCCTAATTATATTTAGGCTTCTTTGTTGTTATAGTCGTGTCTGCTGAAACATTGCCTTTATTCTTTCCTTCTTTCGTAGAGTTGTCTGCATTCTCTTTCTTGGGTCCACAAAGCAGACTTTGTACCCTTCAGCAGTCATTTGTTTTGTTCCGTGCGTGGGAGTATTGTTACTTAAGACTGTTTCTCATTGGTTGTTTTCCAAGTTCTATGGTTATTTTCCCCAGTCAATCCTAGTATTGGTAAAAATGAATTGATTCAATAACCCATCTATCTCTTGTTAATGCTTTTGAATCTATTAGGAGTACTGATGTTAGAGTTAATGAGCTTGTGGTGTGTGTATGTTAATTATCTGAGATTGTAATGTTTCTGATTATTTCTTCATCGTTGCTGAAGATCAGATCGAGATTATTTTCGTGTTTGGTTTGCTCTGTTTATCTGCTGGTTGAGCGAGAATTTGTCACAGAATCTCAGTTGTTCGCTGACCTTAGTATTTCTCTGTCTTAAACTGGAAAGATTTTAGTATCCAAGGATGGTAATATCTGGTACTGGGTTTGATAGATTATTAAAGCTCTTATCTATTTTGTCTATCTGCTCCCTGAATTCCTAAACTGTTGCTTCTGGTGGTTTGAATATTAGAATAATAATTAGTTTATTTGTTCTACTTTCATAACAAGTATATCTACCACCTCATGGGTGAAGTTCAAGATCTTTGTGCATACAAGTTCCTCTTTAATATACTGTCCTACTCCTCTATTTGACCTCTAATTTGGTATCAAAATTTCCCTATCCATGTAATCTTTAGTATGGGTATCTGTCACTACTACAAATATTGAGTCCAACTCTGTTAGGAGACCATTTATGAATTTAAATTTATTTCTTGATTTTGACTTTAGGCCTTGTATGTTTGCAAATATTAAAGATTTTTAATTCATATCCCACGACTGAAAATGAACAAACAACAATGTTTTGGTTCCTTCTGGACCATTATGAAGTCAGGGAATTACAGGACTTCAATATAGGAAACTGTATGTTGTGCTTTTGTATAATATTTGCAAATATATAAATTTGTGGTTCTTTTTGCAAGAAGTTATTTCTGTGCTTGACTTTACAGCCTCGTCTTTAAACCCGTCTGTGTTTCCTGTTCATGTTTTTTCTTTGTTTATGCATTCTCTCCACCCACTATGGTTCTCAATATTGATATGACCGTTTGGCTCTTCTGTATTGCTGTTATTATTGTATTCGTCAACACTTTGTCCTTCCACACTGTTGTTGTGACTCTAAGCTATCAATTCCTTCGGTCTGTTCGCCATCCAGTGTTATTCCCCTCCCTTCCCCACACACACTACGTATATAATTGGTAGTTTTCTCTGTGAGCGCTAGTCTATTTGCCTGTGGCATGTGTCTCATCAGTGTGGTCGTGTTTGTTCACACCAGTCTGTCATTGTAACACTATCTACACCAGCCCACACTCGCTACACCCCGCCCACAGTCGCTACCCACACCCCGTAACACCCACCCACGCCCTCAACACCCAGCCACTGACCCCACCCACACAACATTCACCCATTATCACCCACACAGCTACACCCATGTTATGGATTAGGTTTGCTGTAACGGAGTAGAAGTAGCCTATCGTATTTTGCGTACGTTAATTTATTGACCTACTAGCCAGTCAGTAATTAAGACTGTTGTAAGGTGAAAAGCCGTCTGCACAGTTATAACATCTTGAGTATGGAAATATTGAACATAGTAAAATCTGGACACAAACTGTCTGTAGATTGCAGGCGATGAGTCACAATAACGTGGCTGAAGTATGTTGACCAGACCACGCTAGAAAGTGAAGGGACGACGACGTTTCGGTCCGTCCTGGACCATTCTCAAGTCGATAATGTCTGTAGATTATCAAGGAAACGTTATTGTTAATTTTCCACATGTATAAAGTGTGAAGGGACTGTAAGGTGATTGGTAACTGTTTTAATTGACATACGGGTCTCAAGTCGGTCTGTAACGAATTATTAGTTTGTTAATGATAAGTGTTGGACTTCACGGTATAGAATAATGAAGAGTATTGAGGAGGGTCGTGGACCGTCAGGTATAGCTAGGCTAAACCATGTACCTAGTTCAGATCCTTGGTCATGAACCGTACCAGTGTTTACAGATATAGAACTATCTTTATCAATTTAGCCTTGTAAAATATAAAGCTAAACGTGTTGGAATACCCGCAGGTATAGTGTGGTTCTGCTATTTAATGAGCCAGTTGAGTCTTAAGGCCTCCTACCTGCTACAGCCTATTACCATGTATATTATTAAATATAGATAAAAACAAAAGTTTCAAGGATATAGAGGAGTGGGCCTTACAACCCAGCATAGGAACCTTTTTGCCTTCAGCAAAGAGAGAGCTTATTTGTGTTGCATTTTATTAAATATTTACAGTAATACATTAATGGTAAATTTATGGTTCTAGTGACCACATTTTGGTCCTATGTAATTCTCCTCTTTTTATCAATCCAGGTATTTTTCCCACAAATGTTCCAGGCGAGGCTACAAGAGCACACTGTAAGTACTGCAAAACTGAGTTAAACGGAACATATCAAGTCTTTAAAAATCAAGCTCGGTGAAAGAAACAGATTCAAGTCTTCTCAAGAATTATACACATCTTACTAACATGTTTACACCGCTAAACGTCAATCATCAACGCTGGAAGGAGCAATTGCCATCCACTCACGTTGTCACTTTGCTCTAAGGAACTGCGACCATCTTGTTGATCTGTGCAAGAACAATATTGGTGACAATTGTGTCAGATCTGAAGACACATCGCACAAAGAATATCATAAAGAATGTTTTGTGTAGCCATTTTGAGCAGGAGTTGATTAATGATATAATTAATGATTTTTACAATGTTGCAACTCTTATAAACTTCCATCCAAGGTGTTTGAATGACATTGTAACATTCGCTGGAGACAAAGAAAGATCTTGAAATGTCTTCTCAGCCAGGCCCAGCTTGTGCAGCAGATGAAGACTCTTTTTTTTTTTTTTTTTTTTTTTTTGCTCAATGTAGAAATATCAAGGTAAGTAACCTTTATTTCATTAAATGTCAGTGTTATTTATTAATATTTTCATAAACTGTGCTGGAGTATTTGTAATACATAATATATTTTTAGATGCATATATGCCAAATCTAGATCTTTCTACATGTTCTATATGTCATTTATGGGCGTAAAACGGAAAATTGAATTGGCAGCTCTGGTGAGAAAACAAACATGGCGCAGGGAGGAGGCGCGCGCAGCTTTACTCCAACCGAAAATTCAAAATTCAAATTCAAAATCACCACCAACACTTCAGGATGAGAGAACAACTAACGACACATGGCAGGCATATGACTGACGCTGATGCTCTCCCGAGGAGAATAACGAAGACCTTAACCGACTCGGTCACGGTGGAACAAGAGTTGACCAACCCGGAACTCAACTGAAATCACTGGGAGGTCCTGTCAGTTTTGGAAGGATATAGCAAATTCAAAGTTGGCTTCCTGTTAGGATAAATTTGGATGGTGGTAAATTTAATTTAGCAAGATTTAGTTAAATTTAGGTTGTCGGAAAATCCGACACCATTTAATATTATACAGACAGATAAGAGCTGTGTTGTATAAACAAGTTACCCATAGAAAACGTAACTTGTAGTGGAATTACCGTCTATAGAAAACGGGATATCATCACCACATACTATTATAATTCACCAGCTATTCTGCTGGGAATTATTCTTAAATACATTAGTCTTTGGACTTTACCATCATAAAAACATCTTATATAAATTAACTTAATTATCAATATTAAAGTAGAGTAAATGTGACCCTTCTATCACTTTCTGACATGTGGACAATGTAAGCCAGGCGTCAGAGGGAGGAAGGAGGGCAGCCATTGTTTATACGAGACCAGAGGCTCACACGGGAGCAAATTCGGCTCCTGTTAAATTTACTTGGACGTAGTGTTATGGAAACTAAAAGTGTACCATTATCAACACGCTGTCTACAAATTCAAGTTAAGTGTCTATCCGAAACCCGTTTATCATTCATTTATGGCCATTAATGTCAGGATATAGGGTGACCCGGTTAGATCACGAAATCGCCTCAAACTAAAGGTAATTAAGCCAGGTCTTTAATGTTCCATGTGCAGTTTTCTCTGATATAGCTTGTCATATATAGAATCTGGCTTCACAGCTAGCGCCCTTTTGACAGGTCAAGACGAGGAAGCAAGATTTGTGCACCAGTTACTGGGTGATGGAAGCTACCTCAAAGAGGATAATTTGGTGTCTACACCCTAGTTATACCTGGTGGACTAACCTACTGTACTATAAGATAAGGAACCTCTTCAATGTATGTAGTTAATTCTGTAGTTTGATTGGCTGCATATATATAAATATAAACCCCCCCTAATGTGTAGAGGATCGATTTGTGAGATTAAGAGATTATTGCAGAAATACAGTCCACTTATCATTATACAAATTGCTATCGAAGTATATAAATTAACGTAAATATAAATTCATATAAATTAAATAAATATAAATCTCACAGGTCGGTTCCCACATAGGTTCTGTTAGGATAAATTTGATGGGGTAAATTTGCACCACCACTGCCAACACCACCACTGTCAATATCATCACCACCACCACAGCCACAGCCACAGAGACCTCATTAATATTACCAGGGCCTGCCCTCGTCACAACTATAGTCCCAAGGTGGGGGACATCTCCGCAAAAAATGTAAAATAAATATATGATAATTCTCTCGCGAGGCGTCGGCTCCTTGGCGACCAGCTCTCAAAGGCTGACCTCTGGAAAACTGTCCTTTAATGAGACCAGTTCCGCTCCTGCCTGCTAGACCAGCTGCCCCCATGGTTCCTGCTGCTAGACCACCTGCCACCATGGTTCCTACCTGCTAGACCAGCTGCCCCCATGGTTCCTGCCTGCAAGACCAGCTGCCACCATGGCTCCTGCTGCTAGACCAGCTGCCACCATGGTTCCTGCCTGCTAGACCATCTGCCTTCATGGTTCCTGCCTGCTAGACCAGCTGCCACCATGGTTCCTGCCTGCTAGACCAGCTGCCACCATGGTTCCTGCCTGCTAGACCAGCTGCCACCATGGTTCCTGCCTGCTAGACCAGCTGCCACCATGGTTCCTGCCTGCTAGACCAGCTGCCACCATGGTTCCTGCCTGCTAGACCAGCTGCCACCATGGTTCCTGCCTGCTAGACCAGCTGCCTTCATGGTTCCTGCCTGCTAGACCAGCTGCCACCATGGTTCCTGCCTGCTAGACCAGCTGCCACCATGGTTCCTGCCTGCTAGACCAGCTGCCACCATGGTTCCTGCCTGCTAGACCAGCTGCCACCATGGTTCCTGCCTGCTAGACCAGCTGCCTTCATGGTTCCTGCCTGCTAGACCAGCTGCCACCATGGTTCCTGCCTGCTAGACCAGCTGCCTTCATGGTTCCTGCCTGCTAGACCAGCTGCCACCATGGTTCCTGCCTGCTAGACCAGCTGCCTCTATGGTTCCTGCCTGCTAGACCAGCTGCCACCATGGTTCCTGCCTGCTAGACCAGCTGCCACCATGGTTCCTGCCTGCTAGACCAGCTGCCTTCATGGTTCCTGCCTGCTAGACCAGCTGCCACCATGGTTCCTGCCTGCTAGACCAGCTGCCACCATGGTTCCTGCCTGCTAGACCAGCTGCCACCATGGTTCCTGCCTGCTAGACCAGCTGCCACCATGGTTCCTGCCTGCTAGACCAGCTGCCTTCATGGTTCCTGCCTGCTAGACCAGCTGCCACCATGGTTCCTGCCTGCTAGACCAGCTGCCTCTATGGTTCCTGCCTGCTAGACCAGCTGCCACCATGGTTCCTGCCTGCTAGACCAGCTGCCTCTATGGTTCCTGCCTGCTAGACCAGCTGCCACCATGGTTCCTGCCTGCTAGACCAGCTGCCACCATGGTTCCTGCCTGCTAGACCAGCTGCCACCATGGTTCCTGCCTGCTAGACCAGCTGCCACCATGGTTCCTGCCTGCTAGACCAGCTGCCACCATGGTTCCTGCCTGCTAGACCAGCTGCCACCATGGTTCCTGCCTGCTAGACCAGCTGCCACCATGGTTCCTGCCTGCTAGACCAGCTGCCACCATGGTTCCTGCCTGCTAGACCAGCTGCCACCATGGTTCCTGCTACAAGACCAGCTGGCCTCTGGTGTACGGTGGGGGGGGGGGGGCGGGCGCGCGGAAGGGTCACAGAGGAACCAAACAATTGGGCTCTAATGGCTGCTGCTGCTTGACGGCAACCGTACCAGCAAAGACATCAACTATAGGTAAAGGAATGACAACAGCAACAACAGCATCAGCAGCAGCAGTAGCAGCAGCAACTGGAGCAGCAACAGCAGTAACAGCAACAGCAGGAAGACGATGCCATCAACCGTGTATAATGCACTCGATATTAGCAGTGAGGAGTCTGGCAGGCTGGAAGGGTGGCAGGCTGGCTGGTTGGCTGGTTGGGTGGCTGGATGGCTGACTAGCAGGCTGGCTGGCTGGCTGACTAGCAGGCTGGCTGGCTGGCTGACTAGCAGGCTGGCTGGCTGATTGGGTGGCAGGCTGGCTGGCTGGCTGGTTGGCTGGCTGGGTGGTTGGCTAGCTGGCTGGTTGGCTGGCTGGTTGGGTGGCAGGCTGGCTGGCTGGTTGGGTGGCAGGCTGGCTGGCTGGCTGGCTGGTTGGGTGGCTGGCTGGCTGGGTGGTTGGCTAGCTGGCTGGTTGGCTGGCTGGTTGGGTGGCAGGCTGGCTGGCTGATTGGGTGGCTGGCTGGCTGGCTGGCTGGCTGGCTGGCTGGCTGGCTGGCTGGTTGGGTGGCAGGCTGGCTGGCTGGCTGGCTGGTTGGGTGGCTGGCTGGCTGGGTGGTTGGCTAGCTGGCTGGCTGGCTGATTGGCGGGCTGGCTGGCTGGCTGGCGGGCTGGGTGGTTGGCTAGCTGGCTGGTTGGCTGGCTGGTTGGGTGGCAGGCTGGCTGGCTGATTGGGTGGCTGGCTGGCTGGCTGGCTGGCTGGCTGGTTGGGTGGCAGGCTGGCTGGCTGGCTGGCTGGCTGGCTGGCTGGCTGGGTGGTTGGCTAGCTGGCTGGTTGGCTGGCTGGTTGGGTGGCAGGCTGGCTGGCTGATTGGGTGGCTGGCTGGCTGGCTGGCTGGCTGGCTGGTTGGGTGGCAGGCTGGCTGGCTGGCTGGCTGGTTGGGTGGCAGGCTGGCTGGCTGGCTGGCTGGTTGGGTGGCAGGCTGGCTGGCTGGCTGGCTGGTTGGGTGGCTGGCTGGCTGGGTGGTTGGCTAGCTGACTGGCTGGCTGATTGGCGGGCTGGCTGGCTGGCTGGCGGGCTGGCTGGCTGGCTGACTGGCTGGCTGACTGACTGGCTGGCTTCCTGGCTGGGTGGTTGGTTGGCTGGCTGGCTGACTGACTGACTGACTGGCGGACTGGCTGGCTGGCTGACTGACTAGCTGGCTGGCTGGCTGGCTGGTTGGCTGGCTGGCTTTGGGTGCCTGGCTAGCTGGGTAGGTGGTTGGCTGGCTGGATGGATGGCTTTCTGGCTGGGTAGCTGGCTGACTGAGTGGGTGACTGGCTGGGTTGTTGGCTGACAGGGTGGCTGGGTGAGTGGCAGGCTGAGTGGATGGTGTTCTATGGCATGCAGTATGGGTGGCAGGCTGAGCGGGATTAATTCAGTATTTTGAATGTAGTAAGCATGTCCCTACTGCTCCAGGCCCAGGCCAGTGAAGTTTTCACCCACCTCCCACTTGGTATATACCTAGCCATCCCTCCCCATGGGATAGGAGAGAATAGGTCGAGCTTTGTGCCTACACGCACCACTTGTGTGTCCTAGGGGCGCTCAGCCACCCCTAGCACGCTCCTAGCTCCCAGGAAAATCCATCACTCGCATAAACATAGTAATGAAAATGGGCCCCGGGTTGACAGGATCGAGTCTCTTCCACTCTTGGAGTCGATCAGAGAAACCTGAGGATATATATATATATATATATATATATATATATATATATATATATATATATATATATATATATATATATATATATATATATATATATACATATCAACAGTGCGCGCGCATATCAACCGAATACCACCAACTATACGCAGAATGGAAGGAACTAGAGACATCACTGTTTACACTTCTTAATAAACAGTTTACAAACATGAAAACTTGTCAGGTAATTGTTGTTATGGCTATAAACAGCCTGCTGGTGCTTCGCAGCTCATTAACTGTTTAATAATTATAAACACAGCCGCCAAAGATTGAGAAAAGATGTACAGGGGCGATGCGCGGGCTCAATCGGACCGAGTCTCCTGCGGTACCTGGTGCGTGTGAATATTGTGGTGTCTCTCACAATCATAACATGCTGTTTATGCTACTACCAGTACCCCGGTACTGGTGTAAACAGCTAACACACCAGTACCCTGGTACTAGTGTAAACAGCTAACACACCAGTACCCCGGTACTGGTGTAAACAGCTAACACACCAGTACCCCGGTACTGGTGTAAACAGCTAACCCACTAGTACCCCGGTACTGATGTAAACAGCTAACACACTTAGTACCCCAGTACTGGTGTAAACAGTTACCATACCAGTACCCCCGGTAGTGGTATAAACAGCTGACAGAAACAATTCTTGTTACCAATACACCAGCGGTTAAAATTGTATTAAATATTACTTAACTGCCTGGACTCTAGTGTATAATATTGTATAATCATACGTTATATTATACACCGCTTGCAGTGTTCGGTTACCAGATGTAGGTATAATCAAATATACAGTGTACATAGTCATTGTTAAACTGAATATTACACTTTTTACCCACTCCGAAACCTTTTGTGCCTTGTCTAATATATTTGCTGTTCACAGGATGTGGAGCCTAGTATACCAGCTGTTCACAGGATGTGGAGCCTAGTGTACCAGCTGTTCACAGGATGTGGAGCCTAGTGTACCAGCTCTTCACAGGATGGGGAGCCTAGTGTACCAGCTGTTCACAGGATGGGGAGCCTAGTGTACCAGCTGTTCACAGGATGTGGAGCCTAGTGTACCAGCTGTTCACAGGATGGGGAGCCTAGTGTACCAGCTGTTCACAGGATGAATATGGGGCTCACAACAAACTATCGTTGATGACCACTTGATGACTGTGACGAGGACCACACCACACCACTGGTGGTCATCAACACGACCACACACACCACTGGAGGTCATCAACAAGACCATACACACCACTGGAGGTCATCAACAAGACCACACACACCACTGGAGGTCATCAACACGACCACACACACCACTGGAGGTCATCAACAAGACAGGATGGACTGGTCATCACCCAGGTAACATGGACAGTTACCACTAACAGCTCCAGACCTCTCATAAGAATGTGGATAAAACTCTCCACTATTGTGTCCGGTCATATTCACCACAAGAGGATGCAAGTTCACTACATAATATTTTAAACCTACTTCTTCACTTGGTTGTTCTTTGTGTATAATGTTTGTGCGTGTGTGTTTTGTTTGAGATATATACAAATATATATATAATGAATGTGTGTGTGTGTGTGTGTGTGTGTGTGTGTGTGTGTAGGTGTATATATTTATATATGGGTGGTGGTGTATGGCAGGGTGGTGGTGGAGAGCGGGAGACCTGCTTCATCTGCCTACACCTCACTGGGGTAATATGTGTATTCATGGTTTCGTTTGACGCGTGAAGTCAGCGGCCGTCACCAGGGCGCGTCCTCCTCCTTCTTCACCAGCTTCTTCTTCAGTCTCTACACCATGCTTCTGGGTCCTGCGCTCTCTCTTGTGTCCTGCACTCACTCTGCTGCATCCTACACACTCTCTGGTGTGTCCTACACACTCTCTGGTGTGTCCTACACTCGCTCTGGTGTGTCCTACACTCGCTCTCTTGTCTTACACTCACCTAGTTGTGCTTGCGGGGGTTGAGCTTTGGCTTTTTAGTCCCGCCTCTCAACTGCCAGTCAACAGGTGTACAGGTTCCTGAGCCTATTGGGCTCTGTCATATATACATTTGAAACTGTGTATGGAGTCAGCCTCCATCACATCGCTGCCTAATGCATTCCATCTATTAAGTACTCTGACACTGAAAATGTTCTTTCTGACGTCCCTGTGGCTCATTTGGGTACTCAGTTTCCACCTGTGTCCTCTTGTTCGTGTATCACCCGTGTTAAACAGTTTATCTTTATCTGCCCTGTCAATTCATCTGAGAATTTTGTAGGTCGTCATCATGTCTCCCGTTACTCTTCTGACTTCCAGTGTCATAAGGTGTATTTATCGCAGCCTTTCCTCGTAACTCATGCCTCTTAGTTCTGGGACTAGCCTAGTGGCATACCTCTGAACTTTTTCCAGCTTCGTCTTGTGCTTGACAAGGTACGGACTCCATGCTGGGGCCGCATACTCCAGGATTGGTCTTACATATGTGGTATACAAGGTTCTGAATGATTCCTTAGACAGGTTCCTGAAGGCAGTTCTGATGTTAGCCAACCTCGCATACGCCGCAGATGTTATTCTTTTTATGTGGGCTTCAGGAGACAAGTTTGGTTTGATATCAACTTCTAGATCTTTCTCCCTGTCCGTTTCATGAAGGATTTCCTCTCCCATTCGGTATCCTGTGTCTGGCTTCCTGTTTCCACCGCCTAGTTTCATTACATTACATTTACTTGGGTTGAACTTTACTAGCCATTTGTTGAACCATTCATTCAGTCTGTCTAGGCCATCTTGTGGCCTCGTACTATCTTCCTCCGTCTGAATCCTCCTCATAATTTTTACATCATCAGCAAACAATGAGAGGAACGATACTATACCCTCTGGTAGATCATTTACATATATCAGAAACAGTACAGGTCCAAGGACTGACCCCTGCGGGACTCCACTCGTAACGTCTCGCCACTCCAAGACCTCACCCCTCACAGTGACTCGCATGTCTCCTGTTACTTAGGTACTCCCTTATCCAATGAAGTACCTTCCCTTTCACTCCTGCCTGCATCTCCAGCTTGAGCACTAGTCTCTTATGTGGTACTGTGTCAACTGTGACCCGGACACAGTACCACGTGAGTGTAAGACACACACACACCACTGTGTGTCCTACACTGGTGTATGTGTCCTACACTCTGGTGTATGTGTCCTACACTCT
Organism: Procambarus clarkii; assembly: GCF_040958095.1. Classification (NCBI taxonomy): domain Eukaryota; kingdom Metazoa; phylum Arthropoda; class Malacostraca; order Decapoda; family Cambaridae; genus Procambarus; species Procambarus clarkii. The sequence continues at coordinate 6,589,762 of NC_091163.1, forward strand.
GGTGTATGTCCTACACTCTAGTATATCGTATACTCTTTTATGTCCTTCACTCTAGTGTCTGCTACACTCTAATGTGTCCTGCACTATTTTGTCCTAAATGTATTTGTGCTATTGTGACAGGTATTATTATTATTGTTCTTGTTATTATTATTATTATTATTATTATTATTATTATTATTGTTATTATTATTATTTTTTTTTTCTTTTTTAGATAGGGAAGTTGTAGGGAAGTTATAGGGAAGTTATAGGGAAGTTGTAGGGAAGTTATAGGGAAGTTATAGGGAAGTTATAGGGAAGTTGTAGGGAAGTTATAGGGGAGTTATACGGAAGTTGTAGGGAAGTTATAAGGGAGTTATAGGGAAGTTACGTATGCAGAGAATGTCATAATAACTTGGTCGGCACAAATAACACAACCCACAGTTCTATGCCTCTAAAAGAAAATTTATATCCAAAGTCGGAGGCCAGGAGCTAGCATCACCCAACTGTACAGGCTGAATTGTGGGAAGGGGTTGGGGGGGAAGGAGGGTGGTAGAGGACTATCATAGGCTAAACAGTGGTCAGCCCTATTTCCCGTTTTTAAGAGAAGTAGGAGTACATTGCGACCCCCATAACTCTCCCAGAGTCAAATATTTTTTTCCGAAATTGGTTCTGTTTAAAATATTATGGAGAGATTTGCATCCTAGCGGACTCCTGTCACTTAATGACACACTCTTTTGTGATCGACATGTGCGGAAAGACAGATAGACTGACAGACAGTTAAATGGCACCACCAGGTCAACCCGGGCACCGCCGGGGCATCACTGTCTAGTATAAAATACAAATCAAGAGACAGTGCTTCAGTGAAGCCATGTCCCGCCATCACAGACTCCAGACCGGAGTCCTGCCTCTAGTATTGCATAAATATATCCGTGAGTTATGTTATATTAGTTATATGTAAAGGCAGGTGTGTGTGTGTATAACATGTGACTGTGGAAGCTTGGGGAAAGTGTACACACCTCAGCCAGCCTTGTTACTGGAGGCTCGTCGTCCCGGACACCCCTGTCAGGTGTGGACAGTTTGGAGCGAGTATATGTGCTGGTAAACCAGCCGCGTGAACTGGTCGCTAGAGCGAACACGTCGCTTCCAGCAAGGTCTCTGATTCTCGGCGGTCCTTGTAGCTAGGAACTGCCCCTTGTCCTTGGCACCCAAGACCTAGAACAAATCGGTGGGACTTTCGACAAGCCGCCGGCTTCCTGTTCTCGTTTAAGTCTACTGGTGTTAGAGACCCTCGGGTTCGGGTAAATCACGTAAATATAGTCATGATATAGTTGCGCATATATATATATATATATATATATATATATATATATATATATATATATATATATATATATATATATATATATATATATATATATATATATATATCGTACCTAGTAGCCAGAACGCACTTCTCAGCCTACTATGCAAGGCCCAATTTGCCTAATAAGCCAAGTTTTCATGAATTAATTGTTTTTCGACTACCTAACCTACCTAACCTAACCTAACCTAACTTTTTCGGCTACCTAACCGAACCTAACCTGTAAAGATAGGTTAGGTTAGGTTAGGTAGGGTTGGTTAGGTTCGGTCATATATCTACGGTAATTTTAACTCCAATAAAAAACAATTGACCTCATACATAATGAAATGGGTAGCTTTATCATTTCATAAGAAAAAAATTAGAGAAAATATGTTAATTCAGGAAAACTTGGCTTATTAGGCAAATCGGGCCTTGCATAGTAGGCTGAGAAGTGCGTTCTGGCTACTAGGTACGACATATATATATATATATATATATATATATATATATATATATGTCGTACCTAATAGCCAGAACGCACTTCTCAGCCTACTATTCAAGGGCCGATTTGCCTAATAAGCCAAGTTTTCATGAATTAATGTTTTTTCGTCTACCTAACCTACCTAACCTAACCTAACCTAGCTTTTTTTGGCTACCTAACCTAACCTTACCTATAAATATAGGTTAGGTTAGGTTAGGTAGGGTTGGTTAGGTTCGGTCATATATCTACGTTAATTTTAACTCCAATAAAAAAAAATTGACCTCATACATAGAGAAAAGGGTTGCTTTATCATTTCATAAGAAAAAAATTATAGTAAATATATTAATTCAGGAAAACTAGGCTTATTAGGCAAATCGGGCCTTGAATAGTAGGCTGAGAAGTGAGTTCTGGCTACTAGGTACGACATATATATATATATATATATATATATATATGTATGGCAATAGTGTGCTCAATATTATTAGTATATAAAATGCATAAATTTTATACATGATACAGAGAATTTTCAGATTAACACTCAACAATATATACAGCTAAATAATTAACATAATTAAGAGATTTATTTGGAAGTGTAATGTGGTAACACTTATACCTAAACTACAAGTTAGAACGTATTTGAATTGTTAAATTGATTTATAAGTTATTTTTAACAAATCGGTGATATTTATAAAGTAACCTTTAGCAATAGTACCAATATTGTATTTAACGTTCACAGCAACAGCAAAACACATGTTGCCAAGTTGTGTTAATAAATGTGAGTAAAATTGATGAAATAATGTTAATTACGTATTTTTTTATTTTTTTATTGAGAAAAGTATGATGCATTTTGACTCGTGACTACACGCCGAAATTCAAATTATTCCAGAACGTTTCAGTTTTTATTTACCTTCAGGCCGCACAAAAACACATCAGCATATATCAAATCAATTAAGTTTGAGAAAGAGATCTGTGGCGAGAATTGAGTGTGAAAGTATTCCAATCAGTATTCCGAACGAAATCAGTTGTGAGTCGTGTGTGTAAACTGTTTTTCATTCATAAACAGGGGGTTTGGTGGGTGGATGGAATCACTTTTGGGTCTTTGTTTGGAGGACGGGCTGAAGCAGCCAGCCCGGCGGCCAAACAAAGACCCAAAAGTGATTCCATGCACCCGCCAAACCCCCTGTTTATAAATGAAAACGGTTTACACACGACTCACAACTATTAACGTTCGAACACTTCCGGAACAAGTGCTTCATTGACGAATTTTGTTCGAACCACAACGCTGTAAATGCTTCACCCACGTACTACAAATACAAATAATCGCCAACAGAACCTAAACACCTAACCTAACCTATGCCTATATATGCACAATATGCTAATATATTATAATATTAATTTATATTTGAGAAAAATTCCATTTTTGAATGAACCGCATGTTAAAATTTATGAATACGTCTGTGGGGTAGACCGCTGGATGGAATGGACCCGAGTCGAGGACGGGTTGAAATGTGGATTCACCAGAGATGGGCACAGTTCAATAGCAACCTTCTCTTCCTTTAAATAAAAGTTCGTGTGACTCCTCCTAGAATTTTTTTTTTATAATGCAGATTTTACTTATTGTGAATCTTCAATGATTGGTGGAATTTGACTCAAAGTTCCTTTTCTTCATCAATATACTGCAAGGTCATGATTTAATAGGTCATTAATTTAGTTGTTGTAACGTGCATTGTTATGCCCCACATGCAACGTCTTACATTTTTCGATATTAAGAAGCATTTGCCAGTCTCCCGAATTTCTAAAGTTAATGTAGATCTGTTCGTAAGGCCTTAATGCTATTTTCACTTCCTACTTTATCATAAATCTTTAAGTGTCATCTTCAAATTTGATGATGTGGTTTGTAATATTCTCATATATGTTATTATAACGTATTTGACAAAAAAGGATGGCCCCAAGATTGAACCTTGCGGTGCGGTACCCCACTCACCACATTTCTCCAGTCAGACTCATTTCAGCTTAGGACGACGCTTTGCTCTTTTTTTTGACCAGACCACACACTAGAAGGTGAAGGGACGACGACGTTTCGGTCCGTCCTGGACCATTCTCAAGTCGACACACAATCGACTTTCGGTCCAGGACGGACCGAAACGTCGTCGTCCCTTCACCTTCTAGTGTGTGGTCTGGTCAAGCTTTAGAGTAGTCCACGAACCTGTCCCTCTCAAAGATGCGAAATATATACAATGTTTACTTGTCAGGTGGAAATGTTTGTCATTTTTATTAACAGATTAGAAAATAAAAATATGCAATAAATACTCTTGTAATATTTTACACAAGAAGTACGAATTAATATTTGTTAACTCTATTGGTGACACGTCTATATTGTAATTTAGCCCTGCTGACCTCAATGTGTACATCAGCAAGGTGGGGCTGAGACTTCAAGTATTTCAAGGGTTTCCCCAACCACACACCCACACACCCATAGTTGTGAATGAGTGTTGTGGTGACGGGGGGCGACGCAGGGAGGAAATAGTGATGAGAGGGGAGATGGGTAGAGGAGTGTGGGGTGGGTGATGGGGAGAGGGAGAGTAGTGAGGAGCGATAAGATATACCAGACGTCCCATCTGGTGGTTTCTCATGCCATATCTTTTTGGTGCTCTCTGTATCTTGTACTACGTCAGTGTGACGTCTGGGTGTGTACCGGGTGACGCACACCTCACTGGTACACATGTGTACCGGGTGACTCACACCTCACTGGTACACATGTGTACCGGGTGACGTACACCTCACTGGTACACATGTGTACCGGGTGACGTACACCTCACTGGTACACATGTGTACCGGGTGACGCACACCTCACTGGTACACATGTGTACCGGGTGACGCACACCTCACTGGTACACATGTGTACCGGGTGACGCACACCTCACTGGTACACATGTGTACCGGGTGACGCACACCTCACTGGTACACATGTGTACCGGGTGACGCACACCTCACTGGTACACATGTGTACCGGGTGACTGCCAAACACGTGACGTGTGGCCTGAGGACACGTGCTGGACCTCGCCCCTGAGGGCAGCTGTATCCAATGTATCAACACCCTCGTAGCCTGGTGGATAGCGCGCAGGACTCGTAATTCTGTGGCGCGGGTTCGATTCCCGCACGAGGCAGAAACAAATGGGCAAAGTTTCTTTCACCCTGAATGCCCCTGTTACCTAGCAGTAAATATGTACCTGGGAGTTAGTCAGCTGTCACGGGCTGCTTCCTGGGGGTGGAGGCCTGGTCGAGGACCGGGCCGCGGGGACACTAAAGCCCCGAAATCATCTCAAGATAACCTCAAGATAACCCAGTGTGATGGCGGGGCCGCGTGCCACTGACCTATCCTTGATACTGTGTCACATGTGTCACCTATGTCACACGTGTCACCTGTGTCACCTCCACGCCAGGTAGGTAGAGTTGGTGGCTGAGTGGACAGCACGCTGCACACGTAATCCTGTGGTCCGGGGTTCGATTCCCGGCGCCGGTGAGAAACAATGGGCAGAGTTTCTTTCACACTGATCCCCCCCCCCCTCCCTGTTACCTAGCAATAAATAGGTACCTGGGAGTTGGACAGCTGTTTCGGGCTGCTTCCTGGGTGTGTGAACAATAAAATTAGTTAGTAACAGCTGATTGACAGTTGAGAGGCGGGCCGAAAGAGTGGAGCTCAACCCCCCGCAAGCACAACAGCTGGATGTTAAAGTTCGGCAGAATTTTGGCATTTACAGGTTGGGCGGGTAGGCGGTTCCATAGGTTACTAACCGTATGGGTGAAAAAGCATCGCCTGTTCTCACTCCTACATTGTGGCTTGTTCAGCTTGACACCGTTGCTCCTTGTTTGTGTTACGTCTGATCTTCTGAAGAAATTGTCTGGATCAACATCCTCCATATTATAAATAAATAAATAAATAAATAAATAAATGTTTATTTAGGTAAGGTACATACATACAAGAGATTTTACAAAGATTGATGGATTTATAGATAGAGCTAGTTTGTTCAGTAATTGTTCAGTATTTTGAATGTTTCGGCGAGAGCCGCCCTGTCATGTCTGGCTTGTAGTGTTGTTAGTCCTGTGGCCCTCAACCGTTCCTGATGCGAGAGTTGACTTGGCTCTGGTATTATTGTTGTTGCTCGGTGTTGAACTTTCTCCAGTGAAGCTGCGTCTTTCTGAAGAAAGGAAGACTTTCACAGGTAGTCTTACATGCATCACAGTCTTACATGCAACTAAATGACTACATTCTTTTCTTTAAAGGCAAAGACACGTTTAATTATTCCCAGGGTTGTATTGTATTATTCCCAGGGTTGTATTGTATTATTTCCTGGGTTGTATTGTATTATTCTCAGGGTTGTATTGTATTATTCCCAGGGTTGTATTGTATTATTCCCAGGGTTGTATTGTATTATTTCCTGGGTTGTATTGTATTATTCTCAGGGTTGTATTGTATTATTCCCAGGGTTGTATTGTATTATTCCCAGGGTTGTATTGTATTATTTCCTGGGTTGTATTGTATTATTTCCTGGGTTGTATTGTATTATTCCCAGGGTTGTATTGTATTATTCCCAGGGTTGTATTGTATTATTCCCAGGGTTGTATTGTATTATTCCCAGGGTTGTATTGTATTATTCCCAGGGTTGTATTGTATTATTCCCAGGGTTGTATTGTATTATTCCCAGGGTTGTATTGTATTATTCCCAGGGTTGTATTGTATTATTCCCAGGGTTGTATTGTATTATTCCCAGGGTTGTATTGTATTATTCCCAGGGTTGTATTGTATTATTTCCTGGGTTGTATTGTATTATTCCCAGGGTTGTATTGTATTATTCCCAGGGTTGTATTGTATTATTCCCAGGGTTGTATTGTATTATTCCCAGGGTTGTATTGTATTATTCCCAGGGTTGTATTGTATTATTTCCTGGGTTGTATTGTATTATTCCCAGGGTTGTATTGTATTGTTTCCTGGGTTGTATTGTATTATTCCCAGGGTTGTATTGTATTATTCCCAGGGTTGTATTGTATTATTCCCAGGGTTGTATTGTATTATTTCCTGGGTTGTATTGTATTATTCCCAGGGTTTTATGGTATTATTTTCAGGGTTGTATTGTAGAATGTCTGATATTGTCACACTTCCGCCCCCCCCTGGGTTAAGATATACTGAACTCTGCAATTATTATGTGACTACTGGAACACTTGATATTGTGGACCTGTACCCAAGACTATGTAATGTATCGGTGTATACATAGGGGGGGGAGGGGTGTAGCGCAACACCACCGCTACACCCACAGACCCCCCCCCAAACCACTGCTACACCCCCTCCCCAGACCCCCCCCCCCCAGACCACCGTGACCTCGAGGCCCGGACGCCAGCCAGTACCGGAAGTAGTGCTCATGACACTACACGTACGCATCTTATCTACCTGGCTGACGCCACCGTGAGGAAGACTGTGACGGGGTATATATATACATGTGTCAGCAGGTGTCGTCGTCACAATATCACAGTCAGCCGGGCCAAAAGCAGCGCACAACGCCCCTGAAACACTGCAAGTGGTGTTAGGTGTGTGGTAACAAGCAAGCAGCAGCGAGGGCGGTTGTAAGGCTTGAGGATGGCGCCCACAACGTGGACGGTGGTGGGGCGGGAGCCAGTGTGTGCGCGGCCAGCCCCTGGTGAGGTGCACCGTCAGAAGTCACGCACGGCGCTAGTCATGTCAGAGGCCGACACCGAAGACAGCAGCGAGGCTCGCCAGCATGAGGTGTACTTCACGTCGTCTGAGAGCGACGGGCCGCACTTCCTCATCCACAGCACCAGCGAGGAGGACGAGGATGAAGGCGCGAGTCGGGCCACCGCGGTCTCAGTGACGACCATGGAGTCGCTGGCCTCCACGGACGTGGGCTCGGACTGCACTAGTGAAGGGGGCGAGCCACTGCCGGCGGTGGACGTATCGTCCCTGGCGCCGGAGTTGGTCGCTGCGCTTGTTAAACAGGTAGAGACCTACTTCAGCGACTGCAGCCTCGCCAAGGACCTGTTCTTGCTAAAGCATGTCAAACGTCAGCGAGAAGGATTTGTTTCTCTAAAGCTGCTCGCCGGTTACAAGAGGATAAAGACTATCTCGCGTGACTGGCGAGTGTTGGCAGCGGCGCTGAGAACTTCTACGGTGTTGCATGTTAATGCAGAGGGCACCAAGGTCAAGCGGAAGGTGCCCTTGCCACTCACGCTGCGCAAAGATGTGCTCACTTCGCGCACCATAGTGGCCGTGAATATTCCCGCCCCGCAGGCCTCTATGGCGAGCCTGGCCACACTCTTCAGCACTTACGGTACTGTTGCCTCCCTGCAGGTCTTCCGTCCCAAGCCTGACGGTGGCGGCGTGGCCCCGGAGCTGCAGTCATTACTGTCTCGCGTGTCCGAGGTGGCCAGTACTACCTGCGCTGTGGTAGAGTACGAAGACGTATGGGGTGCTGCCCGTGCTTTCCACGAGGTGGTCGACCCACCCATGACCCTCCACGTCTTGCATCGTTCACGCCGCAGTTCCGCGCAGGTCAACAGGACCTTGACCACACCAACACCCACTCTCACTCCGAAGGGGCGACGAAAGTCTGATGGTGGGGTGTGTGCCGAGGCTCTGCGGGAGCGGCTGAAGGTAGGGCCGGTTAAGTACCAACAGAGACGCATAGTGGAGTCCAGTGCCTCTGAATGTGATGAGGGAGCCAGTGGACGGAAGAGGTGGCGTCATGGGTCACGTCCCGACAACCGCCAGCCACTACCACACCGGACTAGCCAAAATCTTGTTGGCAGCAGCAGGTCCGTGCCGTCCTCCCCGGCCTCCTCCCGGCGAAAGGAGACTGTCGCCCCCCTGAGCATCACACGCGTCCCGCGGGGTCCAGACGGTACCCGCGGCTTCTCTGGGTTCCGGCCCATAGCCCAGTCTAGCCATTAAATCGATCCTTGTCCAAGAATTTGGAAATGACCATTACTCCTCCTAGTGGCCCGACCCATGGTCCCGCCGTGGGTCCGGCCATTTCTAACTACTGGCCCATGCCCTTTCCAAATGGCCTGGGGGGGGGATGCATTTCTGACTACTGTACATACCATTAGCTCGCGGTGATATTGAAGCTTTAACGGAGCCTGCTAAGTTTTAATGTATATTCTGAATTTTAATGTAAAAATTGTATTATAGTAATTCCGTAATTTTAAAATTTGTATAAATATTTTAAATATTATATAAGCCTGCAGGTGTATCGATCAACATTAATGTTAAGCTTGTATAGGCGAGGGCGGAGTGAGCGCCTTGCTCTACTCCGGCTCCACCCACCAACCTCAAACTGTTTAATAAAACCGATTAAAAGAAAATCTCGCCTTTTCTTAAAACTTGATCCATGAAAAGTGTACACGACGACATTGCTGGAACATCACCTTGCCATTTTTAAAACTGAACCACCCTCATAAAACTGTCTAACCACCAATTATTAGATTGGCATGTTCTCGACTTGTTTTAATCTGCAGATTAAACAATGTCTTTCTGAAAAATACTGGTTAGTGTCTCGCTTACGGAGCATTAATGTAGTTTCATTAAGCTATATTAATTTAATGTACTTAAATGTGTGTGCTGGTTGAAGTCTGCACACTAAAATATCTACATTTTTTTTATCTTGAGAAAACGGGCATGGCAGAATATGCAAAACTGTGAAATGGTTACGGTGAGGCAATTTGATTCGCATTAAGGACTCCACAACTTGACACGCTCTCTGAACATGATACCTGACTTCCCGACCCATGTTTCAAAAGAATTTTGTAAGTCTCTAAAGGATACCCGTTCAAATTGGCTTTAATAATACGTAGGAAGGAAAGTTGCTGGGCTTAACAGCCAAGTAAACCAGGCGAGTAGTGAGTGAGCGGATCATAGGCAGTGATACACTGCCCAGGTAACCTCTCATTCTTGTAAAGTACCACTGCTGGCTGCCTGTTACATGGTGTCCACTCACAAGATGGTGGCGCTGCCCAATAAACTCGCCCCTCGAGGCAAAAATTTAAATCTGCAAAAGCGTGAAGACTTGCATTCATATCGCTTAGTATTATTCGCACAGGACTCGAAGGAACCTTTGTAAAACGGTTTCCTTGCCTGTAATCCTTTACACCACGGGATGAGTATGGGGTGCATAATAAGGAAAGAAACTGAATTTTAAACAACAAATCTAACAAATGTATGACATGATGCCACAAACTCGTGTGTGTTTTTTACATAACTGGCGTGAAACGTGGACAAACGGGACGTTTACTGATAAAAATTGCACGTATGTAATTTCATACCCACCATTGATGTAGACAAGTAGGGATAATACTGACCAATATAACATAATAGTTTTGTAAAAATAAAGTCTTAAGTTGGCAAAGCAGTCGTGAAATATACCTTTTATGCTAAATATTGGTGACAACCAGCAGGAAAATATAGTACACTAAATTCATCTCTTTAACTACTGTTCATATGAACAAATCCACAAGGGCCGTGACGAGGATTCGAACCTGCGTCTGGGAGCATCCCAGACACTGCCTTAATCGACTGAGCTACGACAGTCGATTAAGCTACAGTCGACTGAGCTACGACAGTCGACTGGGATGCTCCCAGACGCAGGTTCGAATCCTCGTCACGGCCCTTGTGGATTTGATCATTTGATGCATCACGTTAGTATGATCTGTGTGTGTACTGTTCATAATTTGTATGTATGGATATAGGAAGAAAATTAAAGTAACTAACTTATGAATGGCAGATCACTACATGGCCACACTAGTAATATTACTCGCTACAACCTAATATTTCAGTTGTATTACATATAAGGGTAATATTTCCCGTGTAAATATTTAAGTTTTGCTGTACTGGTCATAATTATATAAAGGGGTGTGAGGGGGGGGGGGTGTCAGTGTGTGACGGCTGTCCGGTCGTTGCAGTTAGTTGGTGGCGGCTAGACTGATGGAAGAGCTCAAATATAAAGTAATATATTATTATATATTAGCATATTGTGCATACTTGAGCACTGGATAGGTGTTTAGGTTCCGTTGGCGATTATTTGTATAGACTCGCAACTGATTTCGCAACGAGACTAAACTGATTTCGTTCGAACACTTCCGGAACAAGTGCTTCACTGACGAATTTTGTTCGAACCACAACGCTGTAAATGCTTCACCCACGTACTACAAATGCAAACAATCACCAACGGAGCCTAAATACCTAACCTAACCTATGCCTATATATGCATAATAATATAATATTAATTTATTTGAGAAAATTCCCATTTTGAATGAATAGCATGTAAAAATTTATGAATGTCTGAGGTCGACCGCTGGATGTAATGGACTTGAGTCGAGGACGGGTTGAGTGTGTAAACCGTTTTTCATTCATAAACAGGATTTGGCGGGTGCATGGAATGGGTTTTTGGGTCTTTGGAGGACGGGCTGCCGTCCGGGGCCAGGCTTGACTTGAGAACTTGGTCAAACAGGCTATTGTAAGAACTTAATTGTTTCTTTGTCCATATTTATTCCGACAAAATTGGTTATGCATGTTGGGAGGGCATTGAATATCCGTGGATCACTGATGTTCATAGTGCTCTGATTGTGCCTATGGCACCTTTACTCCTCACTGGTTCTTTCTGCATTTCCTTTCATATTGTACGCTCCAGTATGTTATTTTACTGTGCAAATTTGGCCTTCCTGTGTGTACATTATTTGATGCACTTCTAGTCTCCTTTCCAGACTACATTTTGAGGTTTGAGACGGTCCCAATAATATAGGTGCTTTATCGTGTGCGTGCTGTATATATATTCTGTATTCCCTCGTATTTCAGACATCTTTCCTGCACTAACAGGGAAGGCGAGTACCGAGCAGTACACAAGGCGGGACAACAAAGGTGATCTTAATAACTGCATTAGCATCGTGGTGGAACCACCGAATTTGAAGGTTCTCATAATTCATCCTATCATTTTCCTGGCTGACGCTGTATTAGCTCGGTTATGTTTACTAAATGTCAGTTCGTCAGACAAAATATCTGGGAGTAGTTGTGTTGATTAAGGGGCGACGACGATCGTGGGTATCTGGGAGTTAAGTTTTCCCTTTATAAGTAGGTTTGGTTATCTTGTACCCTGTGTTTCGTTTATGTATACCATACCAAAGTACCTGTAATTTATCAATTTTAAACACGTTTTCCGTTGCCCAATCTAAGATTATTGATATCGGCTTGCAGTTATTAAGCGTCTTCTACAGAAGTAACTTTATGCTGATTTTTGTATCTGCAAAGGATGACACGAAATTGTGACTTGTACTTTTGTATCTGATATGAGAATGAACAAAAGCAGTGGTGCTAGGGACTTTATACCCTGTGGTACGGGGCTTTTCACGGTGGTAATAAGATTTTATTTGACTTACTCTCTGCATAGAAAATTGTAAATTAAACACTCTACCCATTAGTCATGCACTACCTTGTAAAATGTCTTACTTTTAGGATGATCGTAAATCTTATTTCCAATGTGTTGCTTGTATTGGCGTCCTTAATTATATTTACCATCTATTGAATATCCTGCAACACAGAAGCAGCTAAATCTTCCAGGATGCCTTTTTTTTTTTTTGTATAATTACTCGACCTCAGGATTGATAAGCATCTTGGATTTTTGTATCCAAACCTGGAGACCTTATCTTCAAAAAGCCATAGCTACTTTAGGAAAGGTGCAACACTGAACAACAAAAATAATTCCAGAACAAAGTCAACTCTCATACCAGGAACGGTTGAGGGCCACAGGGCTAACAACACTACAAACCAGACATGGCGGTGGATCTCATTGAAACTTTTATAATGCTCTACGATTTGGAGGATGTTGATTCAAACAAGGAGTAACAGTTTCAAGCTCAACAAGCCACATTGTAGGACTGAAAATAAAAGATGGTTTTTCACCCACTGGGTTATAAACCCATGGAACCGCCTACCCACCGAAAACGTAAATTTAAAAACTTGCTGAACTTTAAAATCCACTTGAAATAATCATTAGGGCAAATGGTGAAGGAAGGACCTTTAACAAGCAGCCAGATTCCTGTCCTTGTCGAAGTCACCGAGTGTGAGCAAATCCACAAGGTCCGTGATGAAGGTTCAAATTTATGTCCAGGATGATCCCAGACGCGCCTTAGTCGATTGCGCTACGACATGGAAAAGAATTGCAACCGGGAGCAATTAGAACAGCTTGTTGACAGAGCCTGGGTGCATGGGGGAATTGTGTAAAACCCCAGTTTGTCTCAGAGAGACTACAGGATCCGTGTGAGGGCAGTAACAAATCTTTTCCATGTCGTGGCGCAATCGACTAAGGCGCATCTGGGATCATCCTGGACTAAGTTCAAACCCTCATCATGGCCCTTGTGGATTTGTTCATTTGATATATTACGCTATTGTGATTTGTGTGTGCCACCGAGTGTGTTAGTAGCCCTCGACGAGAGCCACTAACTTGAGTATACAGTATTTTATCTCACTCCATCTATGTTGGTAAAAATTTTCTGGAACATGTTCCTTCTCCCCTTGTTCTTCACTACCACTTTCTCTAGTGATTATGTTGGTTTGCCTTTTTGCACTATTTCACTGGTTTACCTACCCCTATCACCTTGTAGAAAAAAATAACTGACTTGTGTGTGGAGAAATGCAAATTGTTAGTCGAGGTAAAAGAAAAATGCAGATACCCTGTACGTTAATTTTTTTTCTTTCCTGGTAGGAATTCTGCTTTTTTGGTTGGGGGCCTTTCCCATATAGTCCGGATAAGTGAGCTTAGACAGTACTAGGTCTGGAGCCCCATGACAATGCCTAACCAATTCCTGAACTCGTTTAGGGAGATCATCCAAATGATCTCAAGGCTGATCAAGATCAGCCTTCAGCACAAAACAGTCCTGGGACGAAGTGATCACCTGGAAGGAGGGGCAACGTATGAACTAGTTCAACCTGGAAAGGTTGAGGATGAACCGTTCAAGTAAGTTTATTGAGAAAATGAAATGCATCTCAAAAGGATAGAGTAGCTTAGGCTATTCTATATTCTACCCTTGTCTATATAAGGTCTCACAAAAGGCTCACAAACCCATACAGTATACATATATTAATCATATTTTACATTTCACATTACAATAGTAGTTTAATCAATATCAAGTCCATACAACAGAATCGAACCCACATCTCGGAACTCCTCGGCCACATGAAAGTTCTTTATGTTGGTTTTCCCACCACCACAAAGATCATCATAACTCTACAAACCTACCTATGGGTTAGTGGGTGTTGACGTTCAAGGTTACATCGGCTGCTACTGATGACAAAGTGTTGCTTTTGCTGGTGCCTGAAACCCTTATTGGTATTTAATAAAACATAAGGTAATTTATTGGTATGAACTTTACCAGAAATGTTTATTATTACTGTACCTTTTGTTTTACACACACAGTTTTATTCATATGGTAGATTTTAGAGGGTATTTGACAAACACTATAATAAGATGCATTATTGGTATCAAGGTCAATGAAGCAAAAAGTTATATGCACTTATTATACACTACTGTATTATTATTATAATTACATGTAATTGCAATAAGGAGACATAGAAAGCTTGATAATTCGTCACCAACTTTTAAGTAATACACTAACATGTCACTATGAAAGTTTCTGAAGTTTTGACAATATATGTATAGCGTACTTTTTTTTTGGCTCATAATGACATATCATAAATGTCAACTCTATTACTAGGCAACCATAGAAAGCATGTTCCCAAGTCAGGAGGCTCCACATGACAGTTCAAGTTTAGGAGAGACAGTGTACACACTCCTGGAAAATACAATACTATGCATCACATATAAGACCATACAAGATTTTAAGAGCCCCTTTGAATGTGAATATAATTTTGATATGATTTAAAGAGGTCTCGACTACAAGATGCAGCTTAGAATTGATGTCCAAGCTTTTATGCATGAAGTATGTCCAAAACATACCTTGCCGTTTATTTTTTAGAAGGGAATTCTAATTATTCAAAAATGGTATTTACCTAAACAAGGAGCACTTTGGCATATTAATTCACATTTTGGCTATTTTAAATTTCAAAACCATAACAATCTGAACTCTTCTATACAATTTTGAAAATGCTTATAAACAAGGTTAATATTTTTGTTATTATTTAAGCAGGAGTCATCAACGTGTGTACATAAGCCAAGTGCTTGTGTAATATGATCTTTCAAGACCTTCATAAAAGCTAAGTGTCACTCAACCATCTCAGATCTCAACCTTGAACATTTTCATGTGCAATACAATGTTAATACCTACAGAAGTTGGTAAGCCTTATCCAAGCAAGGATTTTTGGTTAATAAATAATAAGTTTTGTTTTTCATAATACAAAATGGGATAAAAAGCACAAATGGCATATTTATATAAAAGTTTATAAAATTTCAATAAACACTATTGTTGAAAGAAACAATACATGACGTATGCATCTAGATAAAAAGCACTTACACCATGAAATGCATTACAAGTAACCTAGTACAACACACAATATTCATACACACAATATTCTATACACTGATATGTAATATCAAAAATCTACAAGCATTTCTATCATCAGTTTCCAAGGATCTCCTTTAGCTTTTTATCAGTCATATCAGAAGGGGTGTGGATGACGGGCGGAGGAGAGGCGGCATCAGCCTGGTTAAGAATGTGCCGCAGTTGTGACTCGAGATCAGTGTTGTTGCCCTTAGTGCCCACCTCCGTGCCACCGCTACCAGGCGGAGGAGGAGGAGTGGCCTCCTCCTGGGACGAGGTTCCCTCTATATCCACCTGAGGTATTAAAGTTCAAGCTCACTCTTAGTTTCACACCATCAAACTTCTATGGCCAAAACTATAATTCAAAATGAAATGCAGCTTTTGTAAAAATAACAAAAGACACAAAAACATGAAACAAGAAACATCTCCTTCCTTCTGGTCCACACGTGATTTACGAGACTGGACAGACTAGTCGGTAGCACTCTTCCTCTTGCCAACATGTACCGTGTTCTTGTGCATTCACCACTCCATATGGCAGCAGCTTAACGTGATCATAACCGTTATTTATAGTTTCATGATGAATGTCTTTCAATGAAATATTTGTATGTGGAATCTATCATACCTCAATCTGCTCACTGGGTTCGGAAGCGACCGGGTGCATGGTGATGCCCATGGCCCTGCGCACAATGGGCACTGGAGCTAGGGCCCCAGGGGTTGCTTGCTTAGCTACCATAGCCAAGCCATCCGTTACTTTCTCCACTGCAAAACGAATACAAATTATCATCAAATAATATAATTAATTTGTTTTCAATTGCACAATAACTTTTTGATGAAGTAAACAAGTTCAGAGTAAAGATACATGCAGTAAATATAATAAGGTAACAAGTGCAAAATACTGTAAACAATGTAGGAAACTACTACTACTCTTGGAAAGGCAAAACCATATGTATAAATAAGCATATCTACTAAGTAGAGCAATTTTCCTAAGTCAACAAATATTAACCATCGTTTGAGAGAGAACGCTTACAGAGACCAGGTGCCTGTAGTAGAATCTTTCCAACATATTGACCACCTGGCAATGCAGTTCATTTTAAAGCATTCCTCATGCCAGTTTAGTTTTACCTCAGGACAATGTGACAAGAATGAGAAATAACTAAATGCACAAACAATTGAAAATATATAAATAGTACTGTACAATTATGGCAAGAATAACATGCAGCAAATACATCATAATAATGTAACAAATAAATTATGAAACCCACACTTACACAGTATGAAATAAATGGAAGCGACGATGTTTTGTCATCACTTCTGTCATAACATAACCTTTTATGTACGGGTTTTGGCTTCCCCAATGCAGTCTATTATCATCATTCTTGTCACAGTTTCTAGATATGGCTTTTAGCATTTTCAGGCTCTCTACCAGGTTTGCTATATGGGGAGTTAGCCAGGAGAACAACCAAGGGATCTACAGTAGTTCCAAAAAATAGGGCAACCTGTGATATGGAAGTATACTTTACAAGAAGCCATTAAGTTGCATCAGTCCCTGCCCTTGAAGTCATTACAAAAAGGGCCTGTTGGGAGGCTTGGCCTTTAAGTCAAGTTACCAGAACCTGATAGTGTTGAGCAGCTTGTGCTTCCACCTGGTGGTGGTCAGTGATGAGTAACTTGGTAGTGCGATTTTGCAAACCAATAACTGACCATCCTGATGATCCCAATTATCGTTCAGAAGGGATACCAAATGGTTTATTTTAATAATATATAAACACAAGCAAAGAATACTACAACAGACCTACAGGCCGATGTGCTGACGAGTCTCAATAATTTGGCTGAAGGTATGATGACCAAACCACACGTCAGAAAATGGAGAAACTGGCCCATATTTGGCAGGTTCTTATTCGAGTCTATTATCATTTTTGGCCGAGCAGACAGCACACTGGACTTGTGATCCTGTGGTCCCGGGTTCGATCCCGGGCGCCGGTGAGAAACAATGGGCAGAGTTTCTTTCACCCTATGCCCGTTACCTAGCAGTAAAATAGGTACCTGGGTGTTAGTCAGCGGTCACAGGCTGCTTCCTGGGGGTGGAGGCCTGGTCGAGGACCGGGCCACGGGGACACTAAAAGCCACGAAATCATCTCAAGATGGGCTCAAGATCTATTTTTCTCATTTTTAAAACTTACTAATTTGCTAGCTTTAATTATGGTAACTGGGCCACATGGATATTGACTCTTAAAATCTTTTTATCACCAAACAAATATTTGCTTATATTGTTCATCAATCTTAATTTATGTATGACTATTTTTACGAGTTCTAGACACCTCCAAACGTTCCCTTTCTTCCAAGTGCTATATAGTCATTATGGCGTGGCACTTTCTCTTGATAGTTCCCTTATTCAACAAGACACCTATTTTATATTTTCCAGCCACAAATTCAACAGAGATGTCCAGAATATTCGGGATATGCAATGATTCATATACTGTACTGTATATATTCAAAACTACATTTTCTTGTAAGCCTAATGTATTTTTCTTTACCCGATTACTGCCTTCCCACGTGATAATGGATTACGGGCCAGAAATGACTAGGAAAAGGAAATCAAGAAAGAAAGACCTTAAGAAAAAATTAAAAGCTAAATAAAACTGTTAATCCATTTCCATACCCAATTTCAGCTCTTGCGGTGATGGGTGAGGTAAATTGTTGAGGTTGGTAGGTCGTTGCCGAGACAAACGATCTTTCTGTTCCTTTGCCAAATTTTCCAGAAGAACTGCATTTTCTTCCAGCTGCGTGTTGATCTGATTCTCACGCCTATCCAAGTCCTCTGAAAGAGTATATGAATTATAGTTTAACAAATCTGAAAATGAAACACTTCATGAAAGGGACTGATAATGAGACTGGAAAAGCAGCCTAGCCTCACCAACTCATGAACCACAATATTACCACCAGCAGCTTATCCTCAAAAGCAACAGTTAAATCCTTGTTAATCCTGCCGCCAAACCAGCTTTATGAATGAAAAACGCTTTACACTTGACTCATGATTGATGAAATTCAAACTTTTCCCCAAGAGCTTCGCTTATGTCCTCTAATTGAATCATACCTATGTAAAGATTCATTCACATACTACAAATAATTGCCAGTAAAATCTAAACACCCAATCTAGGACAGTAAAGTACATAAAGTTGATAAATAAGTCTTAGATCAGCAAAGACCAAGTATAGGTTGGCACCATATTTGGTTGACTGGTGGAGAGTTACTAGCGGAGTACCACAGGGTTCAGTTCTTGCACCAGTAATGTTCATCATTTACACATACGATCTACCAGAAGGAATACAGAATTATATGAACATGTTTGCAGATGATGCCAAGATACTGGGGAAGATAGGCGAGGCAGACAATTGTCATGACCTTCAAATTGGTCTAAATAAAGTTAAGTGCTTGGAGCATCAAGTGGCAACTGGAATTCATTGTGAATATATGCCATGTTATGGAATGTGGAATTAGAGAAAATAGACCACACACAACTTACAAATTATGTGGAAAGGAATTACAGAACTCTAATAAAGAACGAGACCGAGGCGTGGTTTTGGATAGTAAACTGTCGTCAGAGGAACACACACAACATGGTGAGAGGAGTGTACACATCATTTTCCAACTTCCTAACAAACAGAACCCAAAGTGTAATAGAAACATTCAACCACTGATTTCAACATTATGTAGATAATGAACATTATCTCAACAATCTACCAGATGGAATACAGAATTATATGAACATGTTTGCCGATGATGCTAAGATAATAGGGAAGATAAGAAACCTTAGATGATTATCATGCCCTTTAAGATGACCTGGATAAAATAAGTACAGTATATGGAACACCACTTGGCAAATGGAATTTAATGTGAATAAATGCCATGTTATGGAATGTGGAATAGGAGAACATAGACTCCCACACAACCTATAAATTATGCGAGAAATCTTTAAAGAATTTGGATAGAAAGAGATCTAGGGGTGGTTCTAGATAAAAATCTATCACCAGAGGATCACATAAGGAATATCATACGAGGAGCCTATGCTACACTTTCTAATTTCAGAATTGCTTTTAAATACATGAATGGTGAAATACTAAAGAAATTGTTCACGACTTTAGTTAGACCAAAGCTCGAATATACAGCGGTTGCATGGTGCCCATATCTTAAGAAGCACAATGACAAACTAGAAAAGGTGCAAGACATGCAACTAAATGGCTCCTAGAACTGAAGGACAAGAGCTACGAGGCGAGGTTAGAGGCATTAAATATGCCAAAACTAGAAGATAGAAGTATGGTCCAGAGGAACATGGACTGTACAGTGTCATGAAGCTGAAGATAACTATGAGGATATGCTAAGAGAGTTGAGCCTCATGTCACTAAAGAAGTCATGGGAGAAGGATAGACAAACAGAACTCTCGGAGGCCTCCATGAGGTGGACACAGGCAAGCTGTTTCAAGGATGGTAGATACTAAGGATGATGGCACACAACACTCAAATGACCTCGATATATAAAAACAAGCTTCTTCAACGTGAGAGTAGATTGAAGTGTACTAAAAGAGAAAACGGAGGAGGCAAGCTCCATACACAAATGAAAATGCCAATATAATATAACCTATGCAAGGAATCACCTTATCAGATTATTTATGGCTAAGAGGTGGATCCCAGGAGCTAGAGTTTACTACCTGCAAATACACAAAGTAAACAAAAGGAGACTTACCAAAGTGATTTATGAAATTAGTGTCGATACCAAGTTCAGTTAGAGAGCGAAGTGAACTAAAATCTATCGTTGTATGACCTTTCTGATCTGTAGATGCAGGATACATTCCAGAGTCACTGAAACAAATACACATTACTTGAAATCTATGTACTATAAATTAAATAAATGTCTTTTGTAACATAAGAACAAGAGGAAACTGTAGAAGGCCTATTGGCCAATACATATGAACAAGATGAAACTGCAGGTCTTGGAAGCACCATCCCTAATGACAAATCCATATGCGTTCCTAGAAGCCCTAATGGGATATCTGTATATTAATAATCTTACGAAGATCCCTAATAACTAATATATTCTGCTTCCATTTTCCTCCATGGTTAAATATTTTCACATTATTCATCAAGTATTATTTTCATGATTTACATACACACACACACATAAAAATGGTTCTTATTATTCTATACTACCATGAGATAATTACTTAACTAACCCAGGACAGAGAATAGAGTTGATGCGTTCCTCTTCCTCTTGCATTCTTCGGCGTTCCTCAATAATACTCTTTGTTCGTGAGTGTTGCTGATGTGTCAGCAAGTTTAACAGCTGATCCACTAGGTGCATGGCCATATCACAGTCTTGAGAAAAGTCACATATGCTGTAAAACGTAATATATCGAGATGGTTAAATTATATTTCAATTTCCAAATCACATTTATACAAAAAATGTTAATACAGGAAATATTTCAATAATACAATTGTATCGGTTCAAATCAGGCAGTTACACGAAATAAATTATGTACAGTGGGCCCTTCAAAATATAATTTACACATCTTTATTACCCGGAAGCAACGTTGTTGTTTAAGCTTTATAAAGCTGAATGTTTTAATTTTGTATATATTTTTTTTAAATATGCAAAGCAATCACAACAAGCATTGAAAATGAGTTGTCACACTAAATAAAATAGGAAAGGTCAAAATCTGAAGCATACTGCTAATGAATACACATCTACTTCCAACATCTTTGGCTCATCATTGGTTTCTCTAACATTTTACACAATACAAGAATCTGCCTTTTGTTTTCCAGCAAGATCCATATCCAAGGCTAAATTTTTTTGCCTTTAGTAGAAATAATTTTGCAAAAATGATTTCAAAGCTAAAAAAATCTTCGTTCCCTATATCACAGAGAATTTGGAGCAGAATTTACAACATAGCGGTGGGGAACGGGGCTGCCACATAGTGGTGGAGGTGGGAGGGGAAGTCAACATAGTAAAGGGAGATGGGCCCCCCATTCCCCACAGCAGTGGGGAATGGGGGCCACCATATAGCAATGAGGAGTGGGGCTGCCACAGTGATGAGGGGTGGGGCTGCCACAGTGATGAGGGGTGGGGCTGCCACAGTGATGAGGGGTGGGGCTGCCACAGTGATGAGGGGTGGGGCTGCCACAGTGATGAGGGGTGGGGCTGCCACAGTGATGAGGGGTGGGGCTGCCACAGTGATGAGGGGTGGGGCTGCCACAGTGATGAGGGGTGGGGCTGCCACAGTGATGAGGGGTGGGGCTGCCACAGTGATGAGGGGTGGGGCTGCCACAGTGATGAGAGGTGGGGCTGCCACAGTGATGAGGGGTGGGGCTGCCACAGTGATGAGGGGTGGGGCTGCCACAGTGATGAGGGGTGGGGCTGCCACAGTGATGAGGGGTGGGGCTGCCACAGTGATGAGGGGTGGGGCTGCCACAGTGATGAGGGGTGGGGCTGCCACAGTGATGAGGGGTGGGGCTGCCACAGTGATGAGGGGTGGGGCTGCCACAGTGATGAGGGGTGGGGCTGCCACAGTGATGAGGGGTGGGGCTGCCACAGTGATGAGGGGTGGGGCTGCCACAGTGATGAGGGGTGGGGCTGCCACAATGATGAGGGGTGGGGCTGCCACAGTGATGAGGGGTGGGGCTGCCACAGTGATGAGGGGTGGGGCTGCCACAGTGATGAGGGGTGGGGCTGCCACAGTGATGAGGGGTGGGGCTGCCACAATGATGAGGGGTGGGGCTGCCACAGTGATGAGGGGTGGGGCTGCCACAGTGATGAGCAATGAGGCCAGCACATTTTTATGCCACATAATAAACAAATCATTCAATGAATCATAACTTTTCCATAGAACACCACTTACCTTTTAGCATATTGGACAGCCGTTTCATTGCCATAAGTAGCATACACCATCTCACTTTCTTCCTTGGTCAGGTTAGCAAACGTCGAGTCGTACGAGGGACAGAATGATGAGTAAGAGCCATAGTACAGTGGTTTAACTGTGAAAAAAAGTTAGAAACTAAATCAATGGGAATAGCATAAAATAATTTCTCTAATGCTTTATCATCATAATCATCATTATTTTCCTGCATCACATATTGCTATGTGAAGGAGGTACCTGCTTAGGGACAAAAAGATAAGAGCATTGCTGGGAAAAACTAAAAAAAGGCACAATATTCTTCACACTAACCAGCTTTTCCATACAATCAAAACTACTATATTACAGTAACATGTGAGTGTTAACATGTGAATAAATACCATGTTATGGGATGTGGAATAGGAAAAAATAGACCACACTCTCTATAAATGTATGTGGAGAGAAAAAAATTAACAAAGAATGGTTCGAGTTCTAGTGGTGGTTCTGGACAGTAAACTGTCACCAGAGGTACACAAAGAACAATGTGCGAGAAGCATGTGCTGCACTTTCCAGCTTCAGAATCACTTTTAATTACATGGATGATGAAATATTAAAGAAACTGTTCGTAACTTTTGCAAGACCAAAATTGGAATATGCCAACTGTATGGCGACCATATCTCAAGAAGCGTGTCAATAAACTGGATAAGTTGCAAAGGCATGCTACAAAATGGTTTACAGAAATGAAAAACAAGTTTTATGAAGAGATTCTAGAGGTATTAAATATGCCAAAGCCAGAAGATAGAAAAAGAGGTGATATGATCACCACTTACAAAATAATACTGCCCAAAACGCTTTGCGTAATAGTGGCTTTAGGCATTGTATGTACTAGCTCTATCATAAATCCATCAACTTTTTGTATCTCACCTTGTATGTATGTACTTTACCTGAAAAAATATTTGTATTTGTATTGTATTGTATTGTATTTGTATAATAATGGGAATCGACCTAATTGACAAAAGAGGAATTCCTGACACCAGCAACCTCAAGAACAAGAGGTCACAGATTCAATTAAGGGACCAAAATGTGCCCCAAAAATTAGATTTTTTTTTTCCAAACCAAATGGTAGCTGGTTGGAATAAGTCAAGTGAGAAGGTAGTAGAGGCTAAAACTGTCCCTATTTTCAAAGCGTTGTATGACAGAACAGGGAAGATGGGACACCACAAGCATAGCTCTCATCCTATAACTACACTTAGGTAATTACAGAGATTCAGGCCTGTGACTTTACTATTAAATAAAGTTCATCATAGTCTTAGCCCCAATAGTTCTAAATATTTGTTGTACTTTGTGATAATTTTAGGCCACTATACCTAAAGGTATAGTGGCCTAAAATTATCCTAAAGGTTGGTCCAGTACATCCATATATGCACCAACAAAACTAATACAACACAGACACACGGGAGACATCTCCCGTCACGCAGGGTGCAGTCGCACCTCCACAGATCTCAGTATCATCTATTGATACTGGAAATGGCTCAAAAGGGCCACCACTTATGGGCTATTCATGCCCAAGCCACCTTTTGGGTGGCTTAATCTTCTCTCTCTCTCTCTCTCTCTCTCTCTCTCTCTCTCTCTCTCTCTCTCTCTCTCTCTCTCAACACAGACATTAAAAAAACATGAAAAATGTGGTCACCTTTAGGATCATCTGGAAAAACGTTACCTGGTCAATTCAGATAGCCATGCACATTATGTTTTTTTTGCTCTGCAAAATATGGAAATGGCTGGTAATATCATATAGAAGTGTTCTTCATGGTTACATTGCTGCATCTATGTGGGAATTGGTAATGTACCCATGTACTTCATTATTAATACTTGCAAGATGCACGTGTTGACACAGGATACATTATAAGTCAAATTTTTATTGATAACTTGCAACATATAATCCATTTGTAACAAAGAAGCTGCAGTTTAAGTAACTCCTGAAGCACATTAAGAAAGATGTTGGCTGTACAGATGCTTCATGAAAGAAGAATGGGCCATACATTTTGGATTTAGTCATTCTAAGCCACACGGTAACTTTTGGAGAGAGTGCCTATCGAGATTCAGATGGCTTTTCATCGGAACAGATATGACAATTGTGTTGATTGACAATTTAAATAGCTTATATTTTTACATGTATAACACAAACTAAACATGATAAACATCAATAAACATGATTTTTTTTTGTTTAATTTGTTCAATTTCATAGAGCTAGATAGCTAATTCCGAGACATCCTGTATTATTCACTCTCCATGCTTGGAAATGCATCAAACACAAACTTATCCAAGAGAGAAGATAAGTTTGCATGCATTAATCTTACAAGCACATGCATCCCCATGCTAAGAAACAGTCACATATATTTTTGGGTGTGCAAAATACATACTTGGTTTAGCCATGCTTCGCTTATCATCTCTGAAGTTATGGAGCATGGCAGAGCCTTGGGTGAGCTTTCCTGTGAGCAGCCCTAGGCTAACAGGTTTTTCTTTCAGGTTGGGATCATTACCCTCACACCCAGTCAAGAAACTGAGGGAGGTGGTGCCATCTCCTCGCTGACGTAAGAACCCAAGCTGGAGACAAAAATACAGCATAGTTAACGCTTTAATTGTGCCAGCACAGGCTCGATCGTTTATGATAATTTCATTTTTTCTTTTTAACGGAAAATATACATCATGTATTTATTCATGCATTGGACTTCACTGTACTGATATGCAATATAATGGAACTTACTGTACTAGCTGGTTTCTTTAGTGTTAGTTTTTCTGCAGCTTCACTAGCAGAATTTTGAACTTGTTCCAGGATCTCTTCAGAGGTCATATCATCTTGCACTGCCTCAAATTTGCTTGAAATAAAACAAAAGTGTACGATTATTGTCTCATCCTATTATTCAAAAACAAAGTAATTAAACTATTACAATACAAAACTTTTCCAACTCTTGAACCCTGAGCAACACTTAACAAGTATCTCACCTGTGCGGCTCCTTACTGTCAGTATCTTCATCCATAGACTCCATAGGTTCTGTATCTAATGTGTCGTCGATCTCTCCACCAGAAGACATCGGAGGGATGACATCAAAACCAAGCTGTAGGAACCCAAACAATCAATTACATACAAAACATATTCCTAATAAGTGGAAGGAAGTTATTATATCACGATTTCTCCAGGTTCAACATTCTCAAAATATTCACTCCAACATTTGCTACCATTTAAAATATTACAACAAAAATATGATATTCAATCTATTTACTTTTCCAAATACTGCTAGTTTTTCTCAGGCATAAATTTCTTGTGTTCAGTAACAATCAATATACAGAAAGAACCAAAAGGAAAAAGAAACACTATTTTAGCACTTTCCAGCAAGTCATTTGAAAGACTTGTAGCTGGACAAATTTTCATGTAAAGTCCAACATTTTGTGGTTTTGTGCATAATGTTAGCAATATTACCCAATTTAAACAAAATCACTGTTGACGCATATTGTCTAGTTCAATAAATAACAAATTCTGTAATTTAAGACTTGAACATTACCTGTTCCTTGGAGAGGGTAGTCATTGAAGGCAACTCACGCCTCAGGGCCAGTATCTTCTCTGGAATCATGCATTTTTGTCCAAGGTGCAGCAACTTTTTAGCCGCCTTGTAATAAATTGTGTCTTGTTGATTGTAGGTCATACAGTTGTTACACATAAGCTCAAAATCTGACTACATAAAGAAATGATAATTAAATTAGAATTACAATTCTAAAAATACTACACTATTGTTGCTATTGTCTCACACACCAAAGATTGTTGCTACACCCTTGTCTTTCTTAAATATTAATTTACAGCAATTAAACAAAACATTTTCCACGATGCAAATACTGTACAGTACTTCAATATTTCAAGACACCCTAATCATTGTGACAAACACACACTCGTAGCCGCATGCACAATTATTCATAAAACGGGAAAGAATGGTGGATGGGCAAATGCTAAATATAGACATGGAAGACTTAAATGTTGAAGTGGTGATTAGAAGTTAGTGTCTTGTACCACAGATTATCACTTCTCATTAAAATGGCATGAAAAAAAGGTTTAAAACTTGCATACCTGAAACTCCTTTAGATTTGAGTAGGCATTTTCCTGAATTTTCAACTTGATGGTAGAGAAGTCCATGGGTTGGGAGATGATGGAGGAGTAACCCGGAGCAATGGCATCGGTGACAGGCCAAGCAAAGAACTGTTGAGGGTCCTTCTTCTCCAGGATTATCAGCAGGTGTTCCAGAAGTTGTTGCCATTGGTTACAACTTTTATAAACATGACTCGATTCTTCCTAAGACAACATAAAAAAAAAATACATGAATACGGTTCTTTAGCAAACTCCTTCAACATGTAATAGCACAACAGGCAAATGGCAGTAAAGTGTTATTTGAGAGGCGGGACCAAAGAGCCAGAGCTCAACCCCCACAAGCACAACTAGGTAAGTACAACAATGCATCCCTAACCAAACATGTTAAGAACTCTATACAGTACAACAAACTTTTTCTAAAATATGAAACATCCTTTCTCCATAAAGGTCATTCAAATTAGTTAATTTTGCAGATAAGACCATGAATAGATCTCATAAGTGGAAACAAGAAAATTAACTAATGTAGCGAAAGACATCTGCAAAAAGAGCTTAAAACAGAACTAAGGCAAAGCAAAGTGCACGATTGAACATTTTAATGTATCATAATAAAACTAATATGAACACACAAAACAAGACATTGAATTTATAAGAGGGCAAGCAGAAAAAGTCATATGACACAGAGAGGATGCAGATGAAAGAGTAGAGGAAAAAGAAACATGAGAAGTAAGAGCACCAATGGGAAAATACCCACTGTTAATGTAAACATAGTGGAAGATCAACACTTTAAAGGATAAAAGCAGCAGAGAGGACAGATGGAGCCAAAAACACACAGGGACTAACACATCAGAGTGCCTGGGGATACAGAAGGTTCTATATTGGTGTACCACAAAGCCTAACTTCAAATATCTGGCACACATTTTCTGAACTAGCCCAAGATGTAAAAATCATCATAAATAAAGTTAAATTTAATGCAATATCCATTTATGGGGGCCCTCATTAGCCCCCCCAAGCTTAGCTTTAGTATTGCCAAGTGTAAGCTAGTTGCACCAGGCCTCCAAGACTAATCCTATTCTATCAGAAACCAGAGGCCAGATTCACAGAGCAGTTACGCAAGTACTTACGAACCTGTACATCTTTCCTCAATCTTTGGCGGCTTTGTTTACAATTATTAAACAGTTAATGAGTTCTGAAGCACCAGGAGGCTGTTTATAATAATAATAATAACAGTTGATTGGGAAGTTTTCATGCTTGTAAACTGTTTAATAAATGTAACCAATGCCGTCAAAGATTGAGGAAAGATGTACACGTTCGTAAGTTCTTGCGTAACTGTTTCGTGAATCTGGCCCCAGGAACAAAATCTTACTCATTCTACAAGGTGAGAGGAGCTTTATCAGAAATTGATCAATAAATCATAAGCAATGAAAATTCCACCACAAAGCATAGGTACAACAACAAAAAGTGACCACTTTAAAGAAATTAGGCACATCATGGTAAACAAGGCAACCGATCGTTGCTGCAGGGCAAATACCCTAACTGTGATGTGCCCAGCAGCCAGCAGATTGCAACTCAGGTCACTCAGGGTCGCAGCTTGCCTGCCACTTTATTCTGGAAATGCCTGTACCTAACCCTCTAACTTCACAGAGCAGGGATGGGGAGAATACTCGATATCTAGGATGGATCCCTCAGTAGTTCCTCGAGCTTACTCATAATAGAGCCTTGGTAGAAGAAGCTGGCTTTTCTTGAAAGGTAAAAGGATTAGTGAACCAGAAAAGGAAGACTGGGTTTATCCACAGAAGAATGGCCAGAGAGGAAGCCCCGAGGCACAAATATGCCCGCTGTATACCAAAGGCCAAAATACAACACAAGTAGGGCAAGGCCAAGCAACATTCAATATGTAACGAGAGGCCAACCGGAAATCTTTGGTCCAGATATTAGCCACGGACATACTGTATTGGTAAACGAAAGCTACCAAAACAGCAAACTTCCCCACACACATCATGAGAGTGAAGACAGCCGACGCACTGAACTGAACAACACCTGGACTAGTGAAAAAGAGGTGAAAGCAAGACCAATGACCCCAGTCCAGGAAAAATGTATCCACTGAAAATGTTTCATGATCTGGGAATTGCACCACAGATTGAATGCTACCTTAATTGAAAGCTATGCAAACTAGCAGGATTTGAAAAAAAAACTAAAATTTTTATACATTTAATCAATAAATAAAAAATGCAAGTTTAAATTTAATTAGAAGTAATTAAGTTGGCCCATATTAAACCAAAAACAAGTTTTTAAATCACTTAGGGTTTTTTTTTTTTTTAAATTGGGCCCGGGCAAGTAAGCAGATAGCTACCATGCCAATCCTGAGGCAAACAGGTTTACCTGTGGATGACTGGATGCCTTGCAAAGGCAGAGGCTGGAGGTCTCGCCAAACAATCCGTCAACATCAGATGGAAGCAAAAAAGGCAGTCTGTGAAAACATGTGCATCTGCTGCAGGCAAGGCGACCACTGCCCTTGACCAATGTAGTGAACTGGAAATGAAGTCCTAGCCAAGGTCCAACACACCTGTGACCAGCAATAGTGATAAAGGAGGAGGAGGAGGAGGAGAGGATCACATAACTTAACACTGAAAAGTCTTCAGTTAAAAATGAAGATGCAGAACCCACTTGTGAAATTGAGCTCAAACTCTTCACTATTCTGGCAATGACGAAAGTATGACCACAGGAAATGGCAGTAAAGTGCCATTAGCAATACATAGCCAAGTAGGCACACCACACGTACAAAGTTTATGCTGCTCAAAAGGCACTAGAGATCCCATAGTAAAGCCGAGAACTTCCCTACACCATTCAGAGACCAGAAAGCAGTCACAACAGGACCGACGAGGGAGAAAAGGAGGCCATCCTGGTATCCCAGACCATCCTCAGTTAAGTTGGAACCTGAGAAAGCACTAACTGGATGTCCTCCAGTTGACCAAATAGCTGAGGTAAGCAAACTTTGTAAGAACCAAATCCCTGGCCAGCAGACAACTCTGATGACTTGGGACAAGATTCACAAAGAAGTTACGCAAGCACTTACGAACCTGCACTTCTTTTCTCAATCTTTGGCGGCTTTGTTTACAATTATTAAACAGCTAATGAGTTCCGAAGCACCAGGAGGCTGTTTATAATAATAACAACAGTTGATTGGGAAGTTTTCATGCTTGTAAACTGTTTAATAAATGTAACCAAAGCCGTCAAAGACAGAAAAGATGTACACGTTCGTAAGTACTTGCGTAACTGCTTCGTGAATCTGGCCCCAAGTCATCAGAGTTGTCTGCTGGCCAGGGATTTGGTCAGAAGATCAGAACATGGATCCTCCAAAGATGATGGCAGAGGGCCACACAAATCAATCTGGTGAAGAGAGTTTAAGCCATACAGAGTGCAAACTGTAGAGTCCAAAAGTGGCATGAGATGGCCTTGAATCCATCTGACAGAATATTGGTCCCTTGTCCAACAAATCACAAATCACATTGTGGCAAAGATGGCCAAGTATGTCCTCAAAACACAGGCAAGGAACTCACCAAAGACTCTCGAGACACCATTTGAAATGACCAGGTAAAGTAGACATCATACCCTGACCTAGACTCCTCCCCAAGATGGCCATGTACAGTACAACTACAGACTATGAAAATTACTTAAAACAATCCAAATGCACCCTCAACATGCACCAAAAGCATGATCTAGTACAATAGGTAGGTCTTGTTGACCAGACCACACACTAGAAGGTGAAGGGACGACGACGTTTCGGTCCGTCCTGGACCATTCTCAAGTCGATTGTGGTAGGTCTTGTTTACATGCACACAGGCTAAAGACTGTCTCTCCATGAAGCGGCTCTGCAGGGAGAAGTCCCTTGTGCTGCCTGGCAATGAGACGACTCTAGAAATAATGCTGCAATCCCTTACATCATTGGTGGGGTATTGATAAATTTAATGCATACTACATTCACGGTACATCCGGATTTAACTTCCTCTGTAAGTTACACTTTCTGCTAAAAATTTGTAACATGTTTTCTCTTATGTTAAGCTTCTAGTTCAAGATGTGGATGATACATTTCCTGCAATTTTTAAAGCCAGGGTGGCAGGATGTTGCAGATTTTCAGTAAAATACAACAGAATAGGAGGAGCAACAATCCTCAATGGGTAGAAAAACAACAAAGCTGGCTCGAGTGAAGAGACAAGGCCACAACAGTACCATCAGTAGTGGCATGGCCAGCCAAACAAGATCTCTTGTCACAAAGATAAGCATATACTCAGGGGGTCTGATAGCCGAGTGGACAGCGCACAGGACTCATAATTCTGTGGTGCGGGTTCACTTCCCAGACCAGGCAGAAACTAATGGACTAGGTGAATACACCAGGAAGACAGAGGATAACCCAGTTGGACACACAATTGAACAGTCAAACTGTTCAACTGAACAGTGGTCAACCAGCACATCTGTGTGTGATTTACAGACACAGAAATGATCTGTGTATCACAGTTATTATTGGTTAAGCAGAGCACAATATGGTTAAGTAAGACCACATTGTAAGGTAGGGCTACTTCACTGAACATAAAGGAAATTTTTCCATTGCATCCTGCCTAGATTTTATGAAACAGTGACCTAATTTTTTGTATTGGGGGAAAAGGGGGGCAGGGACAGGAAGGGTTATAGTCTAAACCAATGATTACAAAATGGTGTATGGACCAATTCACTTATTTGAAACTGATACTCTTCAGGGGCAAACACTATGTTACATGCGTGACCAACCACACTCTCCTCTATGTAATATAATTTTAAAATACAAATCTTGAAATTTCACTTGCTTCAAGTGTAGATGAGGGTTCCTTGGGCTTGGGGAGTGGAGAAGTGGAGTCCTTGGATGGTGATGCCAACTGAGGGCCAACTTCAAGATGCTGCTTCTTTAGGGGAGGCTCTTCCGTCGTGTCCTCACCCTAACAATGGAAAAAAGTTAGTTATATAATTAATAAATAACACTTTTGGTGTGTCTTTGACGCTTATCAAGGAATGACAAGGAAGAGTGGGCCAAGTTATTTGTTTTAGTTATGTTATTGTGATGAATTCTCTCCAAAACACTTAATTCTTGCATAAATAAGCCACATGGACACACATTCAACGAAGCTTTAGAATCAGGAATAGTCCCACTAAACATATATAAAAAAAGGGAAGGCTTCATTTGACCTATCCTTAATGGCTCTTCTGGTGGAGTCATCATTAAGTGAAAACTATATAATAAATATTTTGTCAAGTGACCCACTACAATCTTAAACATATTCTTTCCACAATCATTATTATTCAAAATCCCTCCAGAACCAAGGCTTAAAATACAAGTTGACAATTAGACACAGGACTTGTGTAATAAAACAATTACATCTCCACATATTAAACATAATGAAGATCGCCTCATTTCCACAAGTTTGTTTTCAACTTAAGGAAACAAGGGTATGAAAAGAGAGAGCACTCTAGTCATGTCACTCACGTGGAAAATTAAGAAAAGAGAGAGCACTCTAGTCATGTCACTCACGTGGAAAATTAAGCCATCACCATCATTTGGCTACAGTTATAATAAGATACACAATTGTCACAGATTACAGGAAAGCCAGATCTCGCTCTCTCTGCCCAGCCTCCTAGCTATTAATACTTCAACATTCAAGCTTCTAGCACCATATATCACAATCATATATTGTCAGACAATACGGTGTCTGACAACCACCATCATATAACTACAATTAGGGAGTAAATGTTCCTATGAAACTCAGCATTTACCCAATTAATCCACTTATGACAAAAAGTTTGGAGAACAATGGAACACTGGTAGTGCCAGAAGCAAACAATGACATACAAAATGGTGCAAAACCAAGATTCTACCATGTTTAACCTACATGGTGCTCAGAAGGTTCTCAAATTGAGACTATTTGCACCTGATGACATTACAACAAACCACATCCTTCATTACAAACAAATATTGTACACAAGTATCTTCCCATTATCACTCTCTAATCATCTATAGATGCTCCTAAAGATATGTACAACCAAAGGACAATGTACAATATTAAGAATTGAGTCCTCTTTAGTCATGACCTAAGACCAACAATATTCTTGCAGTTGGTATGTATACAGAACAACTCTCTTATCTGTAGCACAAAAAAAAATTGCCAAATAATGAAGAGATTTACTAAATATAGATACTTAAACTACACTGTGTATCTACAATCAAGAAACTCGTGTATTTCACTCACTGAACACCAATCAACAGATTTAAATCCACACACACACTATGCTTGCCAAAAGACCCAAATAAGCTACATGAAGTCAATGAGCATACTGTACAGCGTCTAGAAATGTGAAAATGAGAATATCAATACATTTCTAGATTCTATATCATCATTTTCTACACAACTCTTCCAGTCTTAGCAGCAGCTCTCACTGCACAACATGCCCATATTCTTCCTCATCAGTTTATTCTAAACGAAATTTGTTCATCTGCCTCCACTCACCCACCTGAAGTTATTATGCACTCGTGTTTCCTATCATTTAATCATTCACTACACACTACTGTACTATTTCAATTTCTTAATCTTCAGCGAACTTATTCAAGTAATAGCTCCAAGCCTTAAACTAATTTTGATTATTACAAGTTTACATATTAAAAAAAAAAAAAGTTGATCCATCTCAAAACCAGATGCTTCTACAAAAATACAAAATGCTTTCAAATATTCTTAATATATTTATAATTACCTCTGTCTTCTCCCGATGATGACGATGCTTGTGCCTTTCTTTGTCCTTCTCCCTCTCCTTCTTCTTCTTCTTTTTCTTTGATTTCTTGTGCTTCTCTCTGAAAATTGGAGACAGTTCAAGTAAGATCACAACCAACTGAGGGAGCTGTCCTCGGCCCCTTGACCAGTGTCTGGCAATAAGTGAATAATCCTGTATACTCTGTATATTCTGTTTTGATGCTAAATAATAACCTTTAACTTAAAGCTGGAAATTATGACATGATCAGTGCAATTATTCCACATCCTAGGCTGATTGTAAACACAAATGTAGACACTACAAGAAGAGAATGAGATCATTAATTGCTAAATAAAATAAAGACTGCAATGGTCCTTTTGCCATATGCATAGCCTTACCTAGGTCATTCATCAAGGAGAAGGAAGGGGGGGGGAGGAATGACAAAACTGGAAGCAACCCGACCTTGAAGTGCAGTCTTATCTAGCCCCTTTGATAGAGAGAATGAAGGGATTGCAACTGCCTGTTCAGGGGAAGCTAGTCTTGCCTTGCCCTTCATCGAGACAGACAGAACAAGGTCCCTCAGAGCTCCAACTATGCAGACTTACCTTGCCCCTTCATCATGGTGAGAGTGACGGGACCGGGACCGCCCCTCTTCCTCTGCAGCTGGCTCCTCCTCCCCCTGTTAATCATCAGATAATATTAGTAAATCACTGCTGACCTTCACAATACTAGTCAAAAGTATGCGCCGGTCTACTTGAGGTGGTACAAACTTATGCATAAAAAATTAATTATGATCATGTGGGCAAAAGATTGTAGACAGAAGTATGTGGGGGCACATGACTTCACGGTGTGCACTACCTCCCTGGAGCCACACAACTATGCTCAAGTTGCCCCCCTCGGGCATTCATAGTGAGCGGTTGCATTGTGTCTCTTGCTCTGGCACCTTGCCATGTTTTATTGCAAATAACAGTGGTGTTGGTCGTATTATTGTTCTTATGGCACTCCACCAAAGAAATAAGCATGAAAACATTGTCAGATCATTGCTTTAAAAGGAAGCAGGCCACCGAAGTAAGGAAACAAGTTAATTGTTGGGTGTAGCCAAGTCGACATGAAGTATTGTTCTTGCTTTTGAGGGGAAAACACTGGTGACACACCATCACAGAAGCATCGGTCTGGTCGTCCTAGGAAGACTTCAAGGTCTAAACTCTGCAATGAGTATTTTAGAAAGTTCACAGACCTTGAAAACATCTTCCTGGGACGACCAGACCAATGTTTCTGATCAATGCGACCAGAAGCGTGCACAATACTTCCTTGTGTTGACTTGGCTACACCCAACAATTTTCTTATTGGCTACTTTGGTTGCCTGCCTCCTTTAACACAATTATTTCAACAATGGATTTTTACTTATTTCTTTGGCGAGTGCCATAAGAACAGTAATACCACCAACACCACTGTTAACTTTTTACAATATAGAACATTAGTACCCCTGTACTATACTGTATTCTAAAAGTTTAAAGTGTGATACAGTAGTTTCAAATTCTGCCAGTCAACCAGGAACAAAAAATATGGATTATTTTACCAAGTAGAATCAGATTGTGAAGAATAATTGCTTAAAGAATTAGTACTTAAATGTACTGTACTTAAGAAACTATAGCTGCCTGTTAGGGTTCAAGAGACTTATCACATCACATTGTGTTTTCTGTATTAATATTACGTAATGGACAGAATACAGTAGTACTTTTCACATTCCTTCAACACAGCTTTGACCGATTTAACCCAGAAACAATGAACTAAATTAACAAAAATAGCTTACATCTGAAATCAAATCTAGTTAAATTTAGAAGTGCACAGTGTGTATCAAGAAAAAGACACATATGTATGTATAAATAGTGAATATGACACTTAAATAGTGAATGTTGGTCACCTGAGCATCCTCGATACACTCCTCCTCCTCCAATTCCTCATCCGATGCCATCTGTCCCTGGTCCTCATCAGCCATGTTGGATATGATGGTCGGGTGTGCCGATGAAGCCGTTTTCTGTTCTGGGGTAGAAGGGCCTCCACTGCCTAGCTTCAGTTTCAGCTTCAACGGAGTCTTTTCCATTGCGAAGCCTGAGTGGGTTTAATTATTTAATGATGTAACTGTTTCACATCAACTATGAGTTGGGAAAATTGAATATATTTCCCAAATTTTTAAATTCATGCTATAGTTTCAGTCCATGCATTGTGTCACACAATAGACCTAGATATTAATGCATGTGGTAGTTTAGTCTTGAGTAATACAAAAGTATGATATAAGCAAGTGATATTTGCCAGTATATTTCAAACTTCATGATTAAAACAGTGCTCAACACAAAGAAAACTCATACATACGTGTGACAATTCCACCAGGGTGCAGATAAATGAGAAAAACAAAATTCAAAATTGGCACAAACACGGTACAAAGTCTGGGACAAAACTTACAATTATGATCCTGTATGGCTCAAAAAAATAGTTAAAGAACTCATTCTAAAAGGCAAACAAATATACAATATAAATAAAGTAACAAAAGTAGGGGTAAACATTAGTCTTGTTAACTATATTTTGCTAGCTGAAGAATATTAATTAGGCCACAACTCAACTGCTATAAATGTGAACTGTAAGACACATGATTGCCAGGTGAAAAGGGGAAAGCTTGCCATTCATAAGAGTAAGGCCCAGAGAGGGTTCTGGGGGCCTAGCCGAGTTGGTGATGAACCACTAAGCTATGGTGTGGCTGTAGGTTATCAGTATTGCCTTGTGGTCTTCTAGTCAGATGACTTCATCTTCGACAAGGTTACTAGATAATTAAGTAATTAAATAGGTTACAAACTAGAGTTGCCATCCTGATAAATATTCCGGATGGCAAAATAATCCACAAGTCAGTACTGTCAACACCCCAGAAAAGCTACAGAGATCATCTATTGTATTAAAAACATTATTGTTTGCACACACACACACACACATACACAAACATACACACACATGCAAGGGTAATAAAACAAAAGGTTTGTGTATAGCAGCAAACTTTACCCAACCACCACCTTTCGAGGAGATGAGAGAACGGGAATTATCGCTACTATCCACACCAAAACTTGCTTTATCTAATTATTTATCACCTACTTAACCCTTTATCATGTCAATATTTAATTTACTTGAAATATTTAAAGTACTTTAATAGATTTTGCTCACCCTTTTGTATATTGCAGTTTTGTGCTTATCCGCTTATCAGAATAGCTAAAACTTCACAAAGCCTATTGACCTATGTGAGGCAGCTCATATTTATATCGAAACGCACCCATGTATATTTATGTAATTTACACCTGAGAACGTTAAGCAGCCCTACATCCATTATATTAGCTGGCAACCTGTTCCATAAATCTACAAAATATTTTAAAACAAGTATCCCCCCCCAAATTCTTTTTCTGAATCAAACTTCATTAAATTTGTATCCAGTATCAGAACTATTTTAAATTCTGATATATGGTATTCAATACCATTAATATTATTACCTTTGTTGTATCCTTTCATTTATTTGTATACTGTACTTCAATCATGTCCTCCCTTACTCTTCACCTTTCTAGAAAAAGTATGTCAAGGTTTCTTCATCTCTCTTCGTAAATGAGGTTCCTAAGGCCAGGATTAATTTTATCATGCTCCTTTACAAATTTATAAGGGAATTTATGTTCATTCTAAGGTACAATCCCCAAAACTGAACTGCATATTCTAATTGGGGCCTAACAAGAGCAAGATAAAGCTGAAGAATATCATTAGACATTTTATTAACTACAACTTCTAGATATGAATCCAAGAAAATATCTGTCCTATTTGTAACATTTATTCATTGATTTACTGACTTCAAGAACTCAACTAATAGACCATAAATATGTTTTTGCATATCAAGACCCCTATATTTCTCAGCATTAAACTGCATCTGCCAATCTTTCATATATTTTAAAGTTTGCTCAAATATGATTCTAGCATTGGTCTGGGATCCTGCCCTGTCTGGAGCTTCACCATCTTCCCTTTTTTCAGCAACATTTGCCTGGGACTTCTTTGCAATAGGGACTCCTGGCTAGGACTCCAGCTCTCCCTTTCCCTTCATAAGTAACAGTTACTTGGAGACACTGATGCTGCTGTAACTCCCACATGGAAACAACACCTGTTGTCACTATGTCGTGACTTCACCTGTAAGCCACATCACTCCTCCTGTCACTTCTCTGTACAGTTTAAGTTGGAAACCTGGATATACAGCACAACTCATTGCCTCTATTTCCTTTAAAAAATAAAAAAATGCCCTAATTCAATTTACAATATCCCTTTCAATAGCATGAGCTATTACCATCCTAAATCAGTAGTTTGTGATGAATAGGTTATATTCATCATAGGTTATATGTATGTAGGTTATATTACAATTTTTAAAAGCACTCCAATCACCTCCTGCAGTTCATTGTTCAAATATCACTGAACTATATGTATAACAGATCAATAACCCTGTCCATGGAGGACACAAAAAATTTATACATGCTAGTTACCATTGTTAATGTGCCCACAGTATAACTCTTCCCACTTATTAACAGTTGCTCTTAGGTGTTATTAATAAGTGTTATAAAGCCAAGTGCAACCCCCCCCCCCACCAACCTGTCCATCATTCACTTTTACATAATTTATAGGCTTATCAAGGTTCTCATTGGCCAAGTTATTTATTTATTTATTTATATACAAGGAGGTACATTGGGTTTGTGAGAATACATAGCATAGTATTTACAATCTTGTAAAGCCACTAGTACGCGCAGCGTTTTGGGCAGTATACTGACCCGATACTGTACCCAGTATACCCAGTATACTGACCCGATACTGTACCCAGTATACCCAGTATACTGAAGTATACTGACCTTCAGGATGCAACCCACAGCAACTATCTAATTCCCAGAAGGCAATTTAGTGCTAGGTGAACAGAGGCATCAGGGGAAAGGAAGCCCAGCCGTTTCATTCCTTCAAGAAACGTGCGGCCCTGGAGTGTAATCCGAGGACGTAGACAACTGTGCTACAGGGCCCATGGAAACTGTTATCCCTGTGGACGCCACCGCCACCACACAGGCTCGCCCACCCTCCTCACCATCCATGACCCTTGCCAGGGCGTGGGGCAGGACTCACCTGAACACTGTGGGCGGGGTGTGGGCGGGGTGTGGGTTGTGGGTGGTGGGTGCTGTAGTGCCACAAGGAGTCGCCGCCTTCCACCACAACACAGACGCCAAACACCGTAACTTGTCCCTTGGCTTAACAACAATAGAAGTATAATTCGTATGTCTTAATGAATGTTGCATTATTAAAAAAATAACAATGTTCTTCAAGTATTGACTTGTATTTCTTTGTAGCACAGAGTAGTTAATTTCAAATATTCATATACTGTTATTCCTTATGCTTAAGCCAACGTCACAGCCGTAAAACAAAAGCACCGAACATTTCAAGGATTACGTATATAACATTGTTAATTAGTTATTGATTTGTTATTTGTTATTTATTTACTAATATATAAGAAGATACAACGAGTTATTAATTTCATTATGCCCAGGAGGGCTAGTTTATTGGTGAGCGCCACTAATTGTGTGAGTGAATATAATTTATAGTGAATCTTTCTCTACCATAACAACAACAAGTGCAGGTACACGCAGCCTGTGGCAAGGGGCAACAAGAGGTTAAATTCTAACAGGCGGCACATTTGATGTAACTGGTTACACCAGTGGGTGACAGATAGGTCGACAAGGTCATGACCACACGATCTACTGCCGTAAATTGAGGCAGAAAGAGGCGGAATGGCTTAAGTAAGGCCATTGAGTGTGAGTGGTTGGAGAGACAGACCCAGTGTGGTTCAGCTGTAATTACCTAAGTGTAGTTACAGGATGAGATACACACAGAAATCACAATAGTGTGATATATCAAATGAACAAATCTTCAAGGGCTGTGATGAGGGTTCGAACCTACGCACGGGATGTTCCCAGATGCGACTTACGTCATCTGTACCATGACATGGTAAAGGAATTGCAACCTGGAGTGCTACTGCCCTCACGAGGATCCCGAAGCACAATCGGGGTTTCACACAATTGTGAAGCGCAACCCCGATTCTGCTTTGGGATCCTCCAGAGGGCAGTAGCACTCCAGGTTGCAATTCTTTTATCATGTCGTGCTACAGTTGACTAAGGCACATCTGGTAACATCTCTTGCATAGGTTCGAACCCTCATCACGGCCCTTGTGGATTTGTTTATAGAATGAGAGCTATGCTCGTGGTGTCCCATATTCCAAGTATTCTTTGTCATGTAACGCTTTGAAACTACTGACGGTTTTGGGCTCCACCACCTTCAACCGTCTACAACTCTGTTTGCGAAAGTGAATTTTCTTATATTTCTTCAGCAGCTTTCTTTAGTTTAAATCTTTGACCTCCTGTTCTTGGGAATTCTTCTCAATCAATTTTATCGTTTCCTGTTACTATTTTGTACATGGTGATCATATCGCCTTTTTTTCTCCTATCTTCTAGTTTTGGCATATTTAATGCCTCTAGCCTCTCTTCATAGCTCTTGTCCTTTAGTTCTGGGAGCCATTTAGTTGCATGTCTGCACCTTTTCCAGTTTGTTGATGTGCTTCTTAAGATATGGGCACCATACAACCGCTGCATATTCCAGCTTTGGTCTAACAAACATTCTGAACAATTTCTTTAGTATTTCTCCGTCCATTTATTTAAAAGCAATTCTGAAGTTAGTAAGTGTAGCATAGGCTCCTCACACGATGTTCTTTATGTGGTCTTCAGGTGATAGTTTTCTATCTAGAACCACCCCTAGATCTCTTATCAGAATTCTTTAAAGATTTCTCACATAATTTAAAGGTTTTGTGGGGTCTGTGTTCTCCTATTCCACATTCCATAACATGGCATTTATTCACATTAAATTCCATTTGCCAAGTGGTGCTCCATATACTTATTTTGTCCAGATCTTCTTGAAGGGCATGACAATTATTTATCTTAAGGTTCTCTTGAGATGATTTTTGGGCTTAGTGTCCTCGTTTTTGTTACACACACACACAGTAAGCAGCCTGTAGCAGCTGTCTAACTCCCAGGTACCTATTTACTGCAAGGTGGACAGGGGCATCATAGTGAAAGAAACTGCCCATTTGTTTCCACCTTGCACCGGGGATCAAACCCAGAATCTTAGGACTACAAATCCCAAGCGCTGTCCACTCAGCTGTCAGGCCCCAGAGGAAATAAGATTTGTTTTTGCAGGGATATTCCTGCACGGGCCCTAAGCCTCTGGCTGGCGTACTAAGTGTTGCTTGTTTCTGTTTTATTTGGGGCGGAGTATGAGTATTTATGACTCGTATGGTCGCTTCAGTAAGATTTTGTCCCATGTGTTTAACAACTTCTTCTGCTCTGTTGAATCCAAGTTGAAATCTTAATGGATTTGTAACTCTGCACTGTGTTAGATAATGTTCCAGTGGTCTGTCGGGCATTTCTCCACAGTGCTGACATTTCCTCTCATCTTCCAGTACTTGTAAGCCTATTTCGCATGCACATGGGTATCCAAGCCTGATACGATGTAAGTGTACTTCTGTTGTTCTACTGTTCCCTTTCATCAAACTAAGTGGTTCATAGTTGGTTGAATTCTTGTACCAACCTGCAGATCCTGATGTTGCAACTGCTGTGTTGTGGTCACTGTACATCTTTTGCATTGCTCTGTTTCTAATTACTTTCTTAATCTGTGATAGACTCTGTGGTATGTAAATGTTTACATTTCTTATCTTAGTTGCAAGTTTTGCAGCTTCATCTGCAATGTCATTTCCTATTATTCCCACATGACCTAGCACCCAGTTGATACGTACCCGACAGCCTTGATGTTTGAGTGTTTGCATTAATGATATGACATTTGTGATCAGATGGATGTTATCACGCATGTGTTCTTGTTGCAAGGTTTCAATGGCAGTTTTCGAATCTGTATGTATAATAACAGGTTGTCAATGTTCAGCAAGAGCATGTTTGAAATAAGAAATCAAAGTTTCTTATCTTTCCTATTATCTTAGCATCATCACCAAACATGTTCATATAATTCTGTGTTCCATCTGGTAGATTGTTTATGTAGACAATGAACAGTACTGGTGTAAGAACTGAACCCTGTAACACTATACTTGTGACATTTCTTCAGTCCAATACATTGCCTCTGATTACTGTCCTCATTTTTCTGACACAATTTTTCTTCCATGTTAGAAGCCTACCTGTTACTCCTCCAATATGTTCCAGTTTCCAGAACAACCTCTTATGTGGAACTGTTGAAAGCCTTTTTTTTTAGGTCCAGATAGAAGCAAGCAACCCAACCATCTCTTTCCTGTAAAATCTCTGTGGCTCTATCATAGATAGTTAGTAAATTCGTTACACAGGATCTTCGAAATCGATAACCATACTGTCTGTCTTATGATATTGTTTTTCTCCAGGTGTTCTACCCATTTAGTTTTAATTATTTTTCCAATATTTTGACTATTACACTTGTCAATGGTACAGGTCTATAATTGAGGAGGGTCTTCCCTGCTGCCACTTTTGTAGATTGGAATTATGTTAGCCTTATTCCACACATCTGATAGGACTCCTGTACACAGGAATGCCTGAAAAATCAGTTTAAATGGAATGCTGAGCTCAGGTGCACATTCTCTCAGAACAAATGGTGAAACTCCATCTGGACCAACTGCTTTGCTCTTACTAAGATCCGTGAGCATTTTTTCACTTCGTCTCTAGACATCTGTATGTGCTCAATGTTGTTCTCTGGAATTCTTATTGTGCCTGGTTCTCTGAAGGTTTCATTGTGTACAAACACACTTAGGAACTTTTTGTTTAATGTTTCACACATTTCCTTTTCCATGAATCTGTTTCCCCTTTTCAACCACTGAAAATTATCCTTTACCTGCAATTTGTTGTTGATGAATCTATAGAATAGGCCTGGTTCTGTTTTACATTTGTCCGCTGTCCCTTTCTCCACAATTCTTTCTGCCTCTCTCCTCACTGCCGTGTAGTTGTTTCTCGCATCTTTGTATCGCTGGTATGTTTGAGGGTTTGACCTCTTTCTATATTGATTCCATTTTTGTGTCTTTTGGTCTCTGGCCCTCTCATAATTTCTGTTGAACCAATCCTGTTTTCTAGGTCTGCATCTCTCCTTTGGTATAAATTTGTTTGTGCCTTTATCATATATTTCACAAAACTTGACACTCATCTCATTTACTTCAATGCCTAACAGCAAGTCTTTCCAGTGAAATTCCTTAACCCTTGCACTGCTCACCTATTTTCGGCAAAAACGTCTTGGTGCAATTGTCAAGGACATATTTTTGTTATTTTTACAAATGTTCAGGTAAATTTAATGTCAAAATGTTTCCAAAGTCAACTATTTACATTTCAAAACACAAATAGTGATGAAAACATTAAAAAACATTAAAATATAGCCAAATTAAAAAACAAAATGCACAACTCTCTGAGCGCCTAAAGGCGCTTTGCGCAGTGCAGTGGTTAAAGAAATTTTTAAGTTCCCAAAAATGTTTTTTCCTAAAATCAGGTTTTTCAACTGCTTCAACCTCCTCATTTTCTTTTAAATTATAATGCATTGCATACTTTATTCCCAAAAAGGCATGGCCACTTTTACCCAAGGGAGGAAGGTACTGAATGTCAAATATCTCTTCCTTTTTCCTGGTAAATATCAAATCCAGCATGGAGGGAATATACCCCAGCTATGTGGGTAGACTGGTGTTTAATGATTTTGAAGAGGCACAGTGATGGTAAGGGTTCTTCTTGTGCCGACATGTTTAGCCTGAGGGGACCACTATCTCACTATAGTGGCCTCGACGAGGACAGGAAACCGGTGGCTTGTCAAACATCCCCAATTTGTCCTGATGTATATGACCCTAAGGATGAAGAGGTATCTCCTGTTTGGTGGGGAAGGGGGGGGGGGGGTAGAGAGCTTGAGTGAGGCTGGAATTTAGTGGGTGAGGGCGGTAAGCAGGAATAAGGCCTGGATTGACTGTATGCACTGTAAAAAGGCTTATAGCCTCTTGTGTGAGAGTTGGAAACTTGACCAATGATTCTGTATTCCCAACCATGCTCTATCTGTGTCCACCTGACCTTGTGTTGGTCACAGCTTGCTGTTCACTTGGTAGGTTGATCATCATTTGGTCTGATGGGGAAACGCACTGCTTGCTTTTAGCTGTCCTAAATAATTTGTGGAAACGTTGGGGAACATGTATTAATGTAATTACAGATATCAATAATGATTAGTGAATAGATTGCAGGTGTTATTAGCGATTATGGGATTATGGAGAACTTATAGGTAGTTGCAATAGAATTTCTTGACATGTGAAATAATTTTTTGATAATTTAAGTAACTGGCACATTAAGAGATAATGTGGTTTGCTACAGTACTGTATATTATATCAGGCATGTACTGTAACGGACGTTCTCAGCCCAGGACTGAAGGAGATGGACAAGTGGACTTCCATATTAGTGATGTTGTAAATAATGCCTTCAGGAAGGAAGTATTCCATCCTTTGGAGGAGCTGGTATTCTTCCTTTTCCAAGATTATGCACAAGTAGGTGGGCAAATTTTCCTTAATAATGGTCTATTATAATAAAAGAAAAAAATAGGATAGGCATACAAAATACAATATTTTATTACATTTTATTATTTGTTATTTCTAATATTTTTACACAACTCAGGTTAGGACTTGCCGCTCTGTAAGAAGGTAGTTGACGCGCCTAATCCATATTTAACATATCTAAACAAACAACACTTTTATCCACCTCTTGAAATCCAAACAACCAAGCAAACATCGGGACTGGTTTGTCCATTTTTGTTGATGTGTTTGGATGTGTGAGTGCACTCGCTCTCACAGTTTTTATATAGACTCTGCTGCTGCTGCCAGCGCTGTCATGCGACGCCCCCCAACATGACGCCTGGTGCCGTGTGATGCTCGCAGTATAGTTTATAAACACGTGTGACATATCTTTTGCTTCGTATATGTACAAGTTAACAACGGGTGTCTTTGACAGCATATGATTCTGGTGCAAGAGGAGCCCTCAGCACCCAGGACGAGGTCGGAGGCGTGCACGACAGCCATGATTTTAATATATTATGATGCATTCCTCACGTGAGCACAAAACTGACGGACTTGTACATACAACCATCCACATGACACAACACACACCCACTAACTCCACACCTGATCACATCTCACTTTCTGATTTTGTCTCTACGTGCTGGTTAAGTTAGTCTCTCCTCGCGTGATCATTTATATATCTACATTAAACATTATCTGGGGAGGACTAATGCCACAAAAGAAATTATTTATAATTGGGTGATATATAAACAATAAGCTCTCAAATAAAGGCAAACAAAAATCCCAAACTGAAATAAGATCAAGGGTGGAGTTTGCAGGGGAATATTTTGTTATTTTACTTGAGAGAGGGAGAAGAGT
The DNA here is from genome assembly GCF_040958095.1 of Procambarus clarkii. Classification (NCBI taxonomy): domain Eukaryota; kingdom Metazoa; phylum Arthropoda; class Malacostraca; order Decapoda; family Cambaridae; genus Procambarus; species Procambarus clarkii. Next base: position 6,634,410 of record NC_091163.1, read on the forward strand.
GTGGGTGATTCCAGACACAGAGGAAGGGGGGGCATATCAACCAGGGCGGGACTAGTTCGTTTCAACCTTCTAAGCCCTTCTTCGGTAAGGCTCTCGGTCCACTGTCTGAGTGAACCTATTCATAAATTATTTTGATGCTTTTTCCCTCAAGATAAATATTTGTTCTAATTACATTACTTACGAATTACTATAATTAGTTGTGACCACAAGAAACAATAATTTAAAAGTGCCAACTCTACTATACTAGAAATTTGATACGACATACACCATTCTGTCGCAGGAATGCCATATAAAGAGGTTTAAAAGGATCTAAAGCTCATCTCATCATGCATAGAGGATCCGGCCTAGTAAAAAAGTTATGCCATTAATGATTAAAACTTTACCATATTATTAGATTCTTAAATATCATCTGCCACATGTTTTGCTTGTCACTCTTGAGTACTCAACATCAGGATCATTTTCATCACATTTTTGCGATACATTACATTTATGCCACAAACAGTATCAGAAAATAATATATTTATAATGCAGTGGATTCATTTTTTTTCAGGCTTTGCTTTGCTCTTGTTTAGGATACATACATACACTTTTATACAGAAATATAGACATACAAAGCAATGACGCACGTAAGGTTGTAATATATACCTTCAGGTAAATTTGAAGAGATTGCGACAGACAGCATCATATACCAGTTTGCTAATTCCATGGCTAAGTCTGAGGAAGCTGGAATGCAGAATAGAAAATGTCAATGATCAGTAATAATGCAAAAAACTGAGGTTATGTGAAGGCCGGTGGAGGGGTGGAGTGAGCGAGGTACAGTGCGGAGTGCAGGGCAGCTACACTCTTGCACCACGTCAATAAAACACCTGAAATGGTGTTATAAATCATTCAACAATAGGGAGCAAAAGAACATTTGCAAATAAAGTGAAAGATGAAAATATTTTTAAGGATAAAGAGAAGCAAAAGGAACCAGAGAGAGAGAGATCAATTTGGGTCAAGACAAAGGACGGCACCCCACTAGAAAGCTCTTGGGAGTCCCTGATTATATTGTAGACAAGAGAGCTATCCATTGACTCGAGCCTAACACAGTCTTCCCCCCAAGTTGGGTTGTGTTGCCTTGTGTTCCTTTCACAGTTGAAAATACATAGAACAAGCTCCCTCATACCCCATCCCCAGATATGTTACCCCATTTACTAGTCCCAGAGAATAAACCTTTCATATGAACCATAATCAAGTTACCCTTTGAATAATACCCCTCATATTAAACCTCCTTCCCTCCTCCCCCCTCCCCAAACCTTCCCTCGATCAGGCATATTCCTTAAATAAGGTCTGTGGAAGACCCCATTTGTTCTTTTTGTATGAAGCTTGTTGTAGCCTCCTTAGAGGGTAAACATTGGAGAGACCCAGAGCAACCCCATCTGATGAACCCCAGAGAACAGCCCCATCTGATGAACCCCAAAGAACAACCACATCTGATGAACCCCAGAGCAACCCTGTCTGATGAACCCCAGAGAACAACACTGTCTGATGAACCCCAGAGCAACCCCATCAGATGAACCCCGGAAAAGTGCACTAAATTAATTCCACATCAATCCTCTGTACGTTAGCCCTGGAGACAAACATTCATTTTGGGTCCCATAGATACTTTTTATAAATGATCCCTAAAAAAAAAAAAAGAAACTTCCTTAACCGAGCCCTGCAAAAAAGCCTCCTAGATGATCCCAGAGAAGATGTTTTCCTTAGATGAGAGTGCAAGTAAGATCAGAAGTAGTGAGATGAAGATGGAAGATTGGTCATGCCTACTCGAGTCTTCTCTTCTGAATTCTTGAGTATTAATAAGCAAGAGTGAATGAATGTGTGCGTGTGCACACGTATAGGGTGTGTTTGCTTTGTGAGAACATTATCAACTGGACTGGACTTGGAACTGGTCTACAATACACCAAAATGTGGCAATGGATGAGGATTGTTGTTGAGAAACAGGCCGGACCCTGTCCCCATCTAATATGAGATAATGTGCACATAATTTTAACAACATAGCCTCACACTCCTCCAGTAAAATATCACACCCAAGACAAAAATAAAGAGTTGACGGAAGTCACAGACTGATGTGTTATATCTGGGCTGACCATAGTGTTAAACACCTCTCAGAGGCCACATCATCATTGGGGTATATTTCATGACCACTCGAAGGCCATTGGTCATACCAGGTTTCACTGCCTCCGATCTTAGCCAACACGTTTCCTATATGCAACCTCCTGTGTCTACAGGCCTATCAAATATATTCATCCTAATTCAGACAAGATTAAAATGGACTCAGTTTTTATAAAATTAATTTACAATAGTTTTAAGCTAAAATAATTTGAGGTAAAGTAGCGATATGGGGCAGTAAGGAGTTGCTACAGTGCGAGACATAACTCTACACGAACCTCTACCCTCCCTGCACTAAGTAATCCAGTAGTGTAAAACCTGTACTGGCATGAACATTAGAACACCATAGTGATGTCACACACCATCAACACCATATATAAAACAACATTTTGTATCTTATTTTTGCTAGGATAAGTTAGGTTAGGTTGGGTTGGGCTAAGATAAGTTTGGTTTGGTTAGAATGGGTTAGATTGGGTTTGGTTAGGTTTGTTTATAGTGGCTTCAACGTACAAACATACATCATACATAGGGGGGGTACATACTTTCTCAGATCTTAGACTCCACTCAGTAGACCCTACTCAAGTTTCCATGCTGTTATAAACTATTTTTGTTCAACAATTCCTATCAAAAAAGTAGTTAAAAAGGCTCAATAGCAATAATGAATGATGCAATGACTCACAGGGCTTTGATAAAACATACAAGGTATAGCAGATACTCAATGAACATATAAATTATATATATATATATAAAGTCTATATGGCACCTTGAACCCACGGTCAGCTTACACAAGGTAAGAAATACACTTGTGAACACAAGAAAGGACTATAATAATATTGGGGGTTTCCTCATTTATACCTATTATGTCTGGTGTCTAGAGAAGAACATGTGAGAGTAGATAGATAGACCTAATTAGGTTACTGTACATTCATGTTTATAATGGAACATTGTCAATGTTTATACATGTTTACGTATCCTTTAATATAAACATTTACTTTCCGAAACATAGCAGATATATAAAATGAATGATTTCTCTATACTCAAATATTTGATGAAAGCCTAATGAAAACACTACTGCAAATGCTAACTTGCAAACACAATGCAGATTAAAATTCTCATTGGCTAGCATGAATGATGATGTCACTTGATTATCCAAAACTTTACTTATTCAAGGCAGTAAATCATAATTCCTACATCTACATAAATAAATAAATGAATAAAACAGTTAAATATACAAGTATAAACGAGTATATTGACAATACACATGTAAACTGAAATATAGACGCATAAATGCTGAAATATATTTTATCAGATAAAATATACACCACTGCCGAGCTCAATGTTTTGGAGAATCCAGTATTAAGTAATACATATGTATATGTAGTATACAAATGCTTCAGCTTATTTATGTTTAGGGGTGAGTTGGGGAGGGAGAGATGGGGGAAGGGGGTAAAAATACACCTTTATACCCTTATACAGAACTTTTTTTGCTTTTTCATCAAAATGTTCTTAATTTTCCTAAGGCAATTACAGACCCAGAAATGATGTGAGACATTTTGAATATTAGATTATGGGCAAAGTCTGACTGGACCAGACAGAGTTTGCCCTTCTGGTGCACCCCAGGGGACAAAACATGCTCAAACAATGATAAATTAACCTTGGACCAACGTTCCATCAACTATGGAAAACGTTTGCTCAACCTTGGATTAATGTTGCATCAACCTTGGAACAACTAGAGGTCAATCTTGGACCACCATTGCATCAACTTTGGAACATTAAAATAAACCTTGGATCAACATTGCTTCAACCTTTGAACAATGTACGATCACCTTAGCCCAACATTAAATCAACCTTAGAACAACGTCGATCCTGCGTTACATAGCATCATTTTCCCCACATTTGCCCCCTGGTGAAGTGGTTCTCTTTACTCAGCTACATTGTACCTCCATAGAGTTTTAATAATAATCTTTGGTTGAAGCCAGGATGCACATACCTTGTGCATCAAGGAAAGTCACCACTCAAAAGTAACTTCGAAATCATAAACGACAACAACATTTACTAATCTTCACTAATTAACAGAACAGCTTCTGCCGCTTCCTCGCTGGGACCGCTCGAGTGCTATAGTTGTTTCTCTCAATAGTCCCTGGCTCTAAGTGCTAGTACTAGTTAACCTGGACCCAACAGCTAGTACTAGGTAACACAGCCCAAGAGCTAGTTAACACAGCCCAAAGCTAGTATTAGTTAACATTTTATTAAAAAAAAATCCCTGCTAGTTTCTGGCCTAGTAAGACATCTCTCTCTTTATCAGGTCTTTACCTTTAACATCTAGCTGGTGCACTAGTTAGCCTAGTAACTGGTTCCTTAGTCAGGTGGGCCTGAAGACTAACTAGAAGACTATTCTGGAGGGTCTCTTGAGCTAGCTCCTTCAGCAGCCATACTATAGACAGCGTCTTGGAAGTGAGAAAGGCGACAGGTTGATATTGGTACCCCCCGAAAGGGGTTGAGGCATTATACGATACAAGATATCTATGGAAACCCAAGTGTGGCAACAACCTCAGTAGAAGACAAGAGATGCAAGCTCCACCTGGCTGCATGCACCCTCCCCAAGCTCTCTGTTGAGCTTGTTGAAGAGCTCGAACTCAAACTTCATATAGAGATTCAGTAGATTAAGCCTTATGGATTACTGTTGATCTCTCAAAACAAATTCATAATTGATTCATTTTCATAAAAAAAAATGTAATTTAAAATATGACATGAGACTCTCTTTAGTTGTTTGGTACATTGTAGTAGCCTAAACCTTGTGCAGCCAGATGGAGCACATCCAGAAGTGGTGTAGGAAATAGTTTGATTTGCTCTGAGGAATCTCCTGTGGCTGTGGCTCTGGTCATTTACGCTAGATTTATTCTGTATAACATGGCGGCCCACTTCTCTCGCAGACATTAGGAATTTGTTGCAAATTTGACATTTTTGTCATTTCCATTAATTTATAATCTTCAACATGCAAGATGACGTCCGACCGAATTCCTATAAAGCTCCTGGAATGATTCACTTAAAAAAAATGATCTCTGGACTATTTAACTTAATTAATAAGTAGAATATTTTATATTTCTTTACACAGAGTCATTAAGTTCACTGTCGACACTCTAAGCCTGATAGCTCTACCTTATTCTTCATCCTAACTATAAATTGTTGATTATCTTAATACACAAAAAATGTTGTTGCAAATATCATGAAAGGGCTTTTATACAACTATAACCTGGTCTAATAACAGGAAACGTTTATCAAGAACCACAGTTCACTGAACAAAGTGAGGAATTCGGTCCTGCTTTGTAGATCCAGCACTGTTATAATGTTTATATCCTCAGTTCTGAAGAGTTTGCTCAGTCTTCTGGGTTTTGTAGAGGCCATCTTGCTCCCTCTCAGGCTACCGGTGACACCCAACTGCAATAAACATACAATGATGTTAAAAGTAGTTTCACAATATATATATATATATATATATATATAAATATATACAGTACAGTATGTGTGTCTGTATATATAATATATATATATATAATGTTGAATATAACTGAAAGGGTAAGATTAATGATTCTAACACGAATCTTCTCAATATTTCTTACGTTTTTCTTCAGTGTCGATGGAAGTAGAAAAATAAAGTCTACAAAGTTCATTTTCACATTATGGTCTGACACCTATCGATGCATTTAACAAGGCACGCCTTACATTCTCAAAGACAAACTTACAATGCCTTAGCAAGAGCTTATATTCTCTTGTGGTGAGGTGGTACAGGACATAATTGAGATGAACAGGTGGATGGAACATAATGGATATTATTAGGGCCATTATTAATAGCCTATGTTCGTGCTTCTACTGTCTGTGTGTTGGTTTGGGGGTCATGAAGTGGGTAGAATGTACTTATGTGTTAACTGGTTGTTGATTACTGGTCTTGACTTTTTGATGTGTTGGGCCACGCTAATGTCCAATCTTCAGCGAGGGCAGTCTACACATCAAAAAGTCAAGACCAGCAATCAACAACCTGTTAACACATACTGTTAACAAATTCTCCCCACTTCAAGTCCCCAAACTGCTGGGAGGTCAGGTACATACAAATAGGTGAGGGGTGAGTAATAAAAGTAAGAAGCATGGGTCAATAATCTATACCTACAAAGATTAGTCAGGTGTTGTGGGCATGACGTTTTGGGCAGCGACATAATCATTGGCAGCTTCGTGTTCCGGCCTTGCTCTCGCTCTCACGGTGGTAAAGTATACTATGTTATTTGAGTATACTGTATATGATGGGTTGGTTAACTTTTCTGTGATGGGCTTCAAGAAGGTTCTTTCCTCTTACATCTTGTGTTTTGTCTAATATGCAGGTGTTTTTATTAAGCATTTCTCTTGTTAGGGTGATGTCATTTGGTTTCTCTCATGCGATTTTTAGGGGCACCTGATTGAAGATGACAGGTCAAGCACATTGTGAGCTTGGTTGATGTCATACCTATGTACAGTACTTAGATTGAAGATTGTCCTTTGTGGGGGCAGGTGGACATGTATACCACGTTCAACTTCTGTAAAGGGTTCTTAGTTGGTTTCAGCCTGTTTTTAATGAGGAGGTCAGAGGTCTTCTTTGTTTTATAGTATATGATGATGACAATGTTTTGGTTAGGGGTTGTGATTTTTACTCCTTTACAAGTGATTTCTTTCATTATTCAGAAAGAATAATGAAAGAAATAATCCGTTATATGGAAAAATAATGAAACAAATAATAATAGATAACAGCTTTGGGTGTGATAGCCAAAGACTGGTTAACCCAACTGCTGAAATGCAATCCAATGATAAGGAGGCGGCATAGGTCCACTACATGGAAGATGAGGATAGGGCACAGCAATGAGGAAGCGAGTAGTAAATGTTCAGTTATAGTTCCAAACTGCCATGACAGGATCTCCTTACATGTCATCGAAGAGAAGAACATTGCTATCATCGCGTACTTCCTGAGGTTATGGGCACAGGGGTAAGCTCTTAGGGTGACTGAATCTCTGCTCGCGATGAAACAGCCGAGAGATGTGACTAATAAATGAGAACAAACACACAGACATTAACGCTAGAAGCTCAAGATACCTGAAGAAATCTGTGAAAGGCCGTCATAAAGTACAGTATAAGGTATAGTTAATTCCCAGATAAATTAAACCAGAATAACAAGAACCGGGGCTGTAGATGTACAAAATTGTCACCCGAGTCAAACGTTGAAAACTCGGCACACCGAAGGAGAGCATGGAGCTCACCAACCCAACTCAAGTGCAGAAAGAACCTGGACTGGAGGTCAAAATGTCCAACATGACATCCAATTATTAAGATGTTTGAAATGGAGCATGTGGAAGATGTAAATATGTTTGACTTGGGCAAAACAACAGAGGAAAGAGTAGGCCTAGACTGAACTCCAACAATAGAAGTTCCAATAGAACTGACCAACTCTATTTGATTCTGAACACGAGAAAAAGTTCTGAAATATGATAGAAGAATGTAAATGCCATGTTGACCAGATCACACACTAGAAAGTGAAGGGACAACGACGTTTTGGTCCGTCCTGGACCATTCTCAAGTCGATGATCGACTTGAGAATGGTCCAGGACGGACCGAAACGTCGTCGTCACTTCACTTTCTAGTGTGTGGTCTGGTCAACATACTTCAGCCATGTTATTGTGACTCATCGCCTGCAATGTAAATGCCATGATTCATTTGATGTTGGCTTCAGGAGACAGGTTCAGTGTGATATAAACCTCCAGGCATTTTCACAGATTCTAGGACGATTTCCTCTTCCATTCAGTAGCCTGCATCAGGACTCCTGACTCGCAGCAACCAGTTTTGTTACTATGAACTTACAATTATTAACACTATGCACTTAAACTCTAGTTGCCACTAGGACCAACCAATCTTTTAGTGTGCTATTTGGTCAGATAAAACAGTGTTGCCATAACCTACCCGTTTACTTCTGCGTTAAGATGGCGTCTGCCTCCTCCGGGTCCTTGAGCGTGTGCCACTGCGCGATAGGTCGACGCGGGGAGGCAAGCATGTCAGACCAGTGGCGGAGCTCTGTGCCCGAGGCGTTCATGCCCAGCACGCACCGCCCGATGGGCTCAGAGGTGCCAATCCTATCGTAGTCCACCACCGTCACTTGCAAATTCACCTTCTGCAGGCCGGAATAGAAGACCCTAATTAATAACACTGCGACTTAGGGCTTGGGTAACCCAAGAATGGGTTGGCCCAGTGGGAGTGACCCACTGGGGAATGACTAGTGTATCCCAATGAGGGTGGGCTGGTGTGACTAAGTGGGAGAGGGCTGGGCTGACTAGTGGGGATGACATTGTGTGGTGACTTAGTGTATGAGGGGTGGTCATGTGATCCCACTGGGAGTGACCTAGTGTGGAAAGGCTGGGTTGACCCCAGTGTGGGTGAGCCTGGGTGACACAGTGTGGGAGGACTTGGGTGATATAAGCAAATATAATCAACCATCACGAAACAAGGTCAACTCACCTGAATCTGTTCAAAGGGAATCTCGAAGGAGAAGGATTCATTATAGTAAGGGTTGAGAGTACACTTCTTGATGCTTGTCTTCTTCTTCTTGAGCCGCTTTCCGTTCTGAATCAGACAGATCTTCACGTACGGATCTGCCGACACACGAATGACAACCGCTTGTACTCATCAAGACACATACACAATGCATGAACAAACAGGTGACTGCATCTAGATCTCAGTCAGCAAGATATATCCCTTGGCAGGATATACCCCTTGATAGGAAATATCCCTCAGAAAGATGTGTCCCTCGGCAAGATGTATCCCTCAGCAAGATGTATCCCTCAAAAAGATGTATCCCTCAGCAAGATCCTCTGCTGCCGGCTGAGCCCACCAACATACACCATGATGTGCTGGTGCTTTCTACTGAACGTGAGGCACATATCTACTTTCTACCTTTGTGTAGAAAGGGGTAGATATGCATCTACTATATATATCGCGCTATCCTGGTCCAGGATTCGCCGAGCATTTATTTTCAAAACCTGACGTATTTTCCTCAACCATGGTGGGTTTGTTGACACTTACTAAACAGTTTATGAGCTCCAAAGCACTAAGAAGTTGTTTGTACCGATGATAACTTTGAGTTGTGAAGTTTGGACGCTTGTAAACTGTTTAATAAATGTAGACAAAGTCGCCATGATTAAGGAGAGATGTACGTATAGGTTTCGTAAGTGGTTGGATAAATATCCTGACCCCTGGTGTATTTAGCCATATATCAACACTGTGTAATGTGTATTCATGTGGTCAATTCTTTAACAACAATATATTCACGAGGAGTCTTTACTTAATGCAATACAAGGTTTTGTGTTGGTATAACTTAGGATAAACTTAGGTTAACTTTGGTTAAATTTGTGAAAAAGCCAGATATCCCTCTACAGATTAGGTTAGGGGTTAGATTGGCTTAGGTTGAGTTAGGTAGATTAGGTTAGAATAGGCTATGTTAGGTTAGATTAGGTTAGGCTAAATTAAATTGTTGAAAAAAAAAGACAAGAAAATGTGGATTGGGGGTTCTGACCTGATAAGCCTCCAACGTCCATCTTCTTGAGGTTCTTGGCCTCGAGGATAACCACAGTGAGCTTGCCGGCCGTAGGCACGTAGCGCAGGGAGAAGCAGATGTCGCCCAGCTTGTTGTCCTGTCCACAGCCCCGCACCAACAGTCCGTTAGAACCTCACCAACACTCCTCACTCGCCTCCTCCACTCAGTTATACTCATGAATCATGGCTCACTATTACATTAATGATGATAGCTCTCTCTATGTATATGTATATACTGTATTCACAAACTGAGGAAACTCAAAATATTGTCTATATTGTCTTATTATGTATGATACACTAATGAATATTTAAAGAAATACTAGTCTGACCATCCATATCCCCTTCCTGGCCGGGACTCGCCAAGCATTTACCTCTCCACTTACGGAACCTGTTCATCTTTCCACAATCATGTGGCGGCATAGTGTGAATTTACTAAACAGTTTACGAGCTGGGAAACGCTACGAGATCGTTCTCGACTCGAGGTTATCATTCTTGTAGACTACTGCGTAGGGCTCAGGTGCTCATAGACTGCTTAATAAATGCAAACTATGATTCCACAACAGAGGAGAGATGCACAGGTTTCGTAAGTAGATACTAAAGTGCTTGAGGACTCCTGCGCACTTGTACGACCTGCCTATCACTTCCACTAGCAATTATAGTGAGATCTTGAAACTAAAATATACCTAACATACACTATTTAACACACACACCTAACATATGGTCTAACTATCACTTGGATTAATTAACTTGTAACTTGAGGATTTACATATCATCTTGATTATTTCAAATAATTGATTATTTATTTTGAATCTGGAATATTTCACCATCATTTGGATTAATTAAATAACATATGGATTAATTAACTACTTTCTGGCCTGAGTTAATAACTATGCTGATAATTAGGACATGGATTAGCTACTATTTGGATTAACACCTAGTTTGGTTATGGCCTAAATTAGTTGTCATAGTTAACTACCTCACAGTGGTCCTGTATTTGCTTTCTAGATGGCTATCACTTGCTTTGCTAGCTATCTGCTGCTTTGTTATCTACTGCTTTGCTATTTATCTCTTACCTTGCTAGCGATCTCCTGCCTTGCTAGCTATCTCCTGCCCTGCTAGCTATCTCCTGCCCTGCTAGCTAAGTCCTGCCCTGCTAGCTATCTCCTGCCCTGCTAGCTATCTCCTGCCCTGCTAGCTATCTCCTGCTCTGCTAGCTATCTCCTGCCCTGCTAACTATCTCCTGCCCTGCTAGCTATCTCCTGCCCTACTAGCTATCTCCTGCCCTGCTAGCTATCTCCTGCCATACTATCCATCTCTTGCCTTGCTAGTTATTTCTTGCCCTGCTAGCTATCTCCTGCCTTGTTTTAACATCACTTATATTATACCAGTATCTCATAAGGTATTATATGGATGTTTTAGACACGGCACACATGAAGGTAACATCATCCACCATCCACATGGGAAGGTTATATATAGCCGTGGCAGCAGTGTGCAAGGGGGTTAGTATGCTGTCACGACTCAAAGGGGTCACACGCACGACCAAGGCTCCCTAACAAATCACTGCACCATGCATGGCAAGTCAACAACAACAGCCCCAAGGCGAGTGGAGTAACAGGTGTTGACCTGCCCGTCATGCGCCAATATATTTTAAACAAGTGAAATATGTGTGTCATGTATCATTGTGTCCTGCTGGCGAGGAGTAGACTTACACATGACCTAAAGCTTAAAGGTAAAAAATATGATGGCAAACAGCGGATGTCACGGACAAATTTCAAAAACAGGCGGAAGAGGAGAGCACCAAACATATATTGGTATTGTCATCATTCTGTATATAACATTTTGAAATATATATAAAACTCATGTTTGTCTTGTATGACAGTCTGAGGTAAGATAAGGTGGGGGGGAGGAACACTAGGTATCCCTTAAGTATAGTATTAACACTTGTCATGTCTCCATGGTAACCCCACGTCAACCATCTTGTAAGGAAACCAATTACAGTATTCTTTAATTTGTAGAAATGACAATTATAATTCCAAATAAGCTTGCACTATGGCGGATATCCTCGCAGGTTTATGAATGAGTCTGTTTCATCGTTACTAGAGACTATCGCAAGTGTGTCTGGCGTGGCATCTGACAGGTAGAGACCAGGTGCTGCCTCACACCTCACAGTGGGTGGTGAGGAGGTGGTCCCCTACCTCATACTGGGTGGTGAGGTGGTGGTTCCCTGCCTCACACCTCACAGTGAGGGGGGTGAGGTGGTGGTGGTTCCCTGCCTCACGCCTCACAGTGGGGGGGTGAGGACGGGGTTCCCCTACCTCTCGCCTCACAGTGGATGTTTGGCAGGTGGTCCATCATACCTCACACCTCACTGTGATTAGTTCTATGTATCCAAGATACAGCTCAACATGTATCTATGTGGCCAGGAGAGAACAGCATCCAGCAACTATGGGTCAAAGGTCCACCCTTGGAAGTACAGTATATTGCAATACAACATTTATCAAGGCTTTGTTCCTTTTTCGTCTTGAGTCATAGCCGCTTTCACCTGAATTAGCATTTGCTAATTCGGAGAACAAATAGTATCTTCAGTAACCTTCTTACAACACTCTGCAGACTTTATCAATGAGCTCATGGATAGTCAATACAAAAAACAATTAATAAATCAAAATCTATTGCTCAAGTGAGGGTGGTCTCAAATTCAGTTTTGCTGGTCAGTAAGGAAGACAGCCACACGTCCAACAGATGCTTATGGAATGTATTGAAAATGACGACGTTTCTGTCCCGGGGGGCGTTATGAAGCGTCACTTTTTATCTTGTGAGTTTCCTGTCTCAGGCACGCCATTGTGACTTGGTCCGTGCCTTACAGTGCATGTCTAAGCGCGTCACAGTGACTTGCGTGCCTTTCAGTGAGTTCTAGGCACATCACAGTTACTCAGTCCAAGCCTTAGAGTGTGTGTCTATGTCAGTGTTGGGTGGTCTTCACAGGCAGCCACGTACATTCACCCATCATGAAGCAAGTCAAAATATAACTTTGGTGTATGTTATAGAGCTTAAAGAGTATGGTTGTGTACGGTGACGTGCTCCATACACCATCGCTTATATCATAACAATACCATCACATCACCATACGTACCACACACATATTGATGTAGTGGGTGGGGAAAGGGCGAGGCAAATATAAGGTATAAGGTTAATATTTGTGAATAATGAGTCAAGTTAAATACATTTTATCAATACATTTTAAACCAACATTTGTTCAGTCTTTGTAATGTGATTTTTGTGAGAAACTCGAGTCCAACTTGTATGGTTGTAGAGTTCAGTCATCTGAGTTATATGGCAGGGGAATTAACTTAAAGGGTGAGGGAAGGTTGTTGGGGTACAGGTGGTAGTTAGTGAGTATCACCAGTGTTAATGACAGGTATGCGTGTTGGTGACTGCTGTGTGGGTGACTGGTCTTTGTTGATGACTGTTGTGTATTGGTGACTGGAGTGTTGTGGTGGCTGGTGTGTTGTGGTGGCTGGTGTGTTGTGGTGGCTGGTGGGTTGTGTTGGCTGGTGGGTTGTGTTGGCTGGTGGGTTGTAATTACCTAAGTGTAGTTACAGGATGAGAGCTACGCTCATGGTGTCCTGTCTTCCCAGCACTCTTTTGTCATATAACTCTTTGAAATTACTGACGGTTTTGGCCTCCACCACCTTCTCACCTAACTTGTTCCAACTGTCTACCACTCTGTTTACAAAAGTGAATTTTCTTATATTTCTCCGGCAGCTTTGTTTCGTTAGTTTAAATCTATGGCCTCTTGTTCTTGAAGTTCCAGGTCTCAGGAATTATTCCCTGTCAATTTTATCGATTCCTGTTACTATTTTGTATGTAGTGATCATATCGTCTTTTTTTTCTTCTATCTTCTAGTTTTGGCATACTTAATGCCTCTAACCTCTCCTCGTAGCACTTGCCCTTCAGTTCCAGGAGCCACTTAGTGGCATGTCTTTGCACCTTTTCCAGTTTGTTGATGTGCTTCTTAAGATATGGGCACCACACAACCGGTGCATATTCTAGCTTTGGCCTAACAAAAGTTGTGAACAGCATCGACTTGAGAATGGTCCAGGACTGACCGAAACGTCGTCGTCCCTTAACCTTCTAGTGTGTGGTCTGGTCAACATACTTTAGCCACTTTATTGTGACTCATCGCCTGCAAGTCGTGAACAATTTCTTTAGTATTTTTCCATCCATGTATTTAAAATCAATTTTGAAGTTAGAAGGTGTGGCATAGGCCCCTCGCACAATGTACTTAATGTGATCCTCAGGTGATAGTTTTCTATCTAGAACCACCCCTAGATCTCTTTCTTTATCAGACATCTTTAAAGATTTCTCACATAATTTATTGGTTGTGTGTGGTCTATGTTCTATTCCACATTCCATAACATGGCATTTATTTACATTAAATTCCATTTGCCAAGTGATGCTCCATATACTTATTTTGTTCAGGTCTTCTTGAAAGGCATGGCAATCATATAAGTTTCTTATCTTCCCTATTATCTTAGCGTCATCAGCAAACATGTTCATATAATTCTGTACTCCATCTGGTATATCGTTTATGTAGATAATAAACATTACCGGTGCAAGAAGTGAACATTGTGGTACTCCACTTGTGGCATGTCTCCAGTCTGATACTTTGCCTCTGATTACTGCCCTCATTTTTCTGTCATTTAAAAAAAATCATCCATGTTAGAAGCTTACCTGTCACCCCTCTAATATGTTCCAGTTTCCAGAACAACCTCTTATGAGGAACTCTGTCGAAAGCCTTTTTTTTAGGTCCAGATAGATGCAGTCAACCCAACCACCTCTTTTCTGTAAAATCTCTGTGGCTTCAATCATAGAAACTGAGTAAATTCGTTACACAGGATCCTCCAGATCGAAAACCATACTGTATATCTGATATTATATTTTTTTTTCTCCAGGTGTTCTACCCATTTAGTTTTAATTATTTTTTCCAATATTTTGACTATTACACTAGTCAATGATAAAGGTCTATAATTGAGGGGGGATTTCCCTGCTGCCACTTTTGTAGATTGGAACCATGTAGGAAAATTTTCCACACATCTGCTACAACTCTTGTACACAGGGATGCCTGAAAAATACTGACTTGTGGTGGTTGGTGTGTTGTGGTGGCTGGTGTGTTGTGGTGGCTGGTGTGTTGTGGTGGCTGGTGTGTTGTGGTGGCTGGTGTGTTGTGGTGGCTGGTGTGTTGTGGTGGCTGGTGTGTTGTTGTGGCTGGTGTGCTGTGGTGGTTGGTGTGTTGTGGTGGTTGGTGTGTTGTGGTGGTTGGTGTGCTGTGGTGGTTGGTGTGTTGTGGTGGTTGGTGTGTTGTGGTGGTTGGTGTGCTGTGGTGGTTGGTGTGTTGTGGTGGTTGGTGTGTTGTGGTGGCTGGAGTGTTGTGGTGACTGGTGAGGTACACCAAGGGAGTCAAGGTAAACCGTGGCCTTGTGTCTGATGGCCACGAGTCATTGTGTTGGCTGTCCTGCAAATAACGTTGTTAAAGCATGTGGGAAAATATACCAACAGGGAGCTTAAAGCTAATGATAAGAGAGAGCACATTAGTGGCGTAGATCTGCATATCACCCATAATTCAGGCGGTTGATTGTGGATGGTAAATAGAACCTCGTTAGTACAATGAGACTTACCGATGGAGAGAGAAGTCAGCAGCGAGAGATGAGTCTGTTGGACTCTATTCAGTCAGTGCTGGTGGCTCGCTAAGAACCTCACACCCTGCCTGCTCCACTCAACATTGCCATAACACTTGGAGGAATAAAGTCTCTGAATAACATTGCACCACTGTGGCAGACTAGTGACACCAGATCCAATATTCACTTGACATGAAGATGATTGACTCTACGGGACAACATTCGCCCCATGGTTGCAATGTTCGTTGGGGGGAATGAAATGAACACTAAGTATAGCTGAAGGTACCCAGGAAGCAAGTGTCTGGCTGCCATCGTCCTCGTGGCAAACAACAAGCAACATCTTAATTAGCCAACGATGGGTAACACCTTCAAAACAATCCAGTGAGGAAATAATGAGGTGGCAAAGCAAAGGGGGTAAGTGGGACGGAGTGAGTGGAGCAAACTCACAGCAAGACTTTATTCCTCGCATGAGTAACAGAGAGAAAATAAGTGAGAGAGAGGGAGAGAGACAGCTGAGAAACAGAGAGAGAGAGAGAGAGAGAGAGAACAAACAAACTGGAGATGGTTGTGCAGAGAGCGACAATACTTACGGCAAGAGGTATGGCGCCAGAGGTGGTGTGGAGGAACATGCGCACCAAGTGGTCAGAGAGGGGATGGAGCGAGCATTGACACACGACAAGCATGGCAGAGAAGAAAAAATGTGAAAAAACAGGAATTGTATTTCTCATCAAATCCAAGTCATCGCTTCTTTTTTTTTTTTTTTGTTATTCAATACAAACTGTGTTCATGACCTTGGCTTGGGTTAATGGAAGCTTATTTTGTAATTATAAATGGAATAATAATAAATAATAATATTAAGGAAGCTAGCATGGAAACTCGTATCAAAGTTGGTATCAAGAGGCATAAAGTGTGTTGCAATAATTAATAATAATATAATAATAATAATAATAATAATGGAGAAACTTAATACAATGCCGTAGTGCTTAAATGAAGGTGACTGAAAGACCCAAATTTATTTTTAAGTGTATTAAAAACCAAATTTTTGGATGTAAGTTACATCCTTTCTCCAGGTGCTGTATAAAATGTTCTTGAGAAAAGATGTGCAGCATATTACATCCAAAAATTAGGTTTTTAATACACTTAAACACAAATTGGGTCTTTCATTCGCCTTCAATAATAATAATAATAATAATAATAGAAGCATTAATTATTTTGGCTACTTCACCTGTTTCTACTATTACTACTACTGCACTGATAATGCTACTAAGACTACACCTGCCATAACTACTGCTACTTCCAATATGGCTATCAGTATATTAATGTTAATACTAGTGACTAATAATGCTAGCTCAATTTTGTTATTACTGTATCTTTATCAAAACTCCTATATCATCCAACAACCTTCTGACAGTGTTGTCACACCTATATCATCCCACAACCTTCTGACAGTGTTGTCACACCTATATCATCCCACAACCCCTGACAATGTTGTCACAGCTACTATACCATCCCACAACCGTCTGACAATGTTGTCACACTTACTATACCATCCCACAACCCTCTGACAATGTTGTCACACTATACCATCCCACAACCTCTGACAATGTTGTCACACTATACCATCCCACAACCCCTGACAATGTTGTCACAGCTACTACATCATCCCACAACCCTCTCCCATATCATAACACACAACCCTCTGACAAAGTTGTCACAGTTGCTATACCATCCTTAACCCTCTGGCAACATTGTTACAGCTGCTATACCATTTCACAACCCTCTGGCAACGTCACAGCTGCTATACCATCCTACAACCTTCTGGCAACATTGTCACAGTTTCTATACCATCCCTACAACCTTCTGGCAACATTGCCAGTGTCTATACCATCCCCATAACCTTCTGGCAACATTGTCACAGTTTCTATACCATCCCTACAACCTTCTGGCAACATTGCCAGTGTCTATACCATCCCCATAACCTTCTGGCAACATTGTCACTGTTTCTATACCATCCCACAACCTCCTGGTAACATTTACATAGCTGATATATCATCACACAACCCTCTGACAACATTGTTAAACATTTGGTAAGGCCCATTTATGCTTGGATACTACTACTACTGCTATTACTTCTACTACTATTACTACTAATACTATTACTACTAATACTACTGCTATTACTACTACTACTGCATTACTACTACTGCTATTACTACAACTACTTTTGCTGTTACTACAACTACTATTGCTATTACTGCTACTACTACTATTGCTACTACTACTGCTATTATTACTACTACTACCACTACTACTATTACCCTACTACTACCACTACTGCTAATAATATTAAAACAATAGTAAATTATAGCAACAAACATTACAAATTATAAGAAGAATCATAGTTATAATAAATTATTAAGACATGGCAGCAAATTCAAACATAACATTATTGAGACAAAGCTGATAGGATCAAATACAAGTCATTCAAGAGGCAAGAGCGTGGCCAGGCAGTTGTGAAAATAATAATAATAAATAATAATAATAATAATAATAATGAATAATAATGTGAAGACCAATGAGAGTGGTCTTGTAGAAGTAAATAATTGAATATATTATTGGATCCAAGACTTCTGTATAGCATAGTAGGTAATGGAATGCACTGTGCTTCATGTCGTGTAGCAATGGCAGGGATCTCATTACAACTCGCGAGTTCTGATTAATTTCTTTAGAGTCGAGTCTTAACCATAGTAGGTAGCAATGTAAACTGTAGCTTTGCAATGTGTAAAATATCCAATATTTATTCCTTTTAATTCTGAAGTTAGTTCGAAAGACATCACTAAACGACATGAAGCAAGATTAGTTTGGTAAATGCTGGCAGACCAACCCCGGGGAGACCCCCTCGCCCAACAAACACACAACAACGTTGGTATTTTCTGGGACTTGGCTGTAATCTAGCCAGCGTTTACCCCTGCAGCTCTGTCTGGCAGTTGAGCAGCCCCCCACTCTGCTTGGGGTGCCAATCTTAACTTAAAAGAATCACAAAAACCTTACTTAGATTCTCATGGAATAAAGCAAGCAGTTCTTAAACAAATTAACAGAGTTAAGATCAAAAGTTTGCCGACAGAGTTGTGGGACGAGCAGTAGAGTCTCCATGTAAACCAATGTGAGGCGAGTAAACCTATGAGAAGGTCAGGTTACTGTGAGCGAAACTAGCTTGCTGCAACTGGTCATTATACAACAATCATATTTAATCATTCTTAATATTGTGGTAACATGCTGACATTCAGTACTGATGATGAACCACTTATTTACTTGTTCAGCCAGCTTAGAATTGAACTGTTCTAGAGAATATGACAATATGATTAATATAATGACAACTTTGTGCTTTATGATTGTTTGCACAATAAGAATGTTAGTTTAAAATTTTAAACTTAAAAACAATTTCTTAACATTCTGCATATATATATTTTGTTATAAAAATTGTGGGAGATATGACTGAATGAATGAGTTAATTATGAAAATATTTTCAGTTATAATATTTGACAGTTATTATTATATTTATTTTTTTGGAGACACTACTATAAGCCTAATTAAACTGTTCAGAGGCTACGGTGTAGGCCTGCGCCATCAGGCCTACAATTCTTGTCATTGACACGATATCACATGCAGAGGCATTAATGCTAAAATGTCTATATTGGTTCTATAAGATTCTTTTATATATATATTTGTATATAAATATATATATATGGAGCAAAGGGATAAGAATATATATAATCATTCATGGAATAGGATCCCGAATCATGTTCTTAAAATACATGCATAAAAAACCTTATAACTGTCTCTGGATCTGTCCATGTAATATCCTGTAGTTGGAGGTGAAACCTAAGGGAGTTGTGAACCAGTCACTGGTAGAGGGCGTTATGGGGGACACAGCACCAAAACATTCAGTAACAAGAGCCTTCATCGCAACAGGCTTTGCCCTATATAATCTTTCGACCTCAAAGAAGTTAGGTGATACTATTTCTTAGGACCTTCCGCATGAGGTGCTGGTGCAATGCGGGGTCTGACGTGTTGGGGAGGTGGATGAGTGAGGGAGGCTGCCACAACCAGGCGCATGATTCACCAACTGTGTTGTGGGGGTCAAGTATACTCGGGCCAGAAGCTAAGTTTACAGAGATTGGAAAGCCAAGTGCATAACTCAACAAGTTAAGAGTAAACTGTTATATAATGACAAGGGGTTTTAAAGCTACGTTGAGTGAATGATATGGCAGGACTTTTGCATTTGAGTCACACTCTCCATTCCATCTTCAAGACTGAAGTACCTGTATAAGCAACTGGCCACTGAGCAGTTAAGGATTGTATTTCACAGTGATAAAAGAAGGAGAATGAAACTTATATACACAGAGATTAGATCTAATGAGATGATTTCTGCTCAAGCCGACCATCTGGGGCGAGACGTCACGGAGGTCTCACAGTTTCTTTTAAAACACTATTTTTTTTTTTTTAGCAAAGGCACATAGGTGTTCTTTTAGGCAGAGGTGTAAGACTGCAAGTAGCATGTTTTTATAGTGGGTGACTGGTTGGCAGCTCCAGCCCACACACGCCCCCCAACCACGCTCACCTCACTACCTCCTGTACTCGCCTCTAAATGCTGCACACTAACACTTTAATTTGCTACAAAAACCTTTGATAATGAAAAAAAAAAAATACACGTTTTACTAAAGTAGCGTAGTAAATCATATTAGGTAAATTGCAAGGTAACATTAAAAATTATAGTAACTATGTGGAACTAGTTAAGAGCTTCTGCAATAATAATATATATACAGAGCATTTTACAGATGAGGTTTATAATAAATACACTCGATGTTAAGGTCTAGAAATGACATGATTACACAAAATATAATCAGTTGGCAAGCAAGACGTCACAGTTTGAATAGTTCTCTGGCGCCTGGGTGGGGATTGAAGAGTGAGCCACATGGGCGTGAGGGCGTAGTGGGCGGTGCCTGCATTGCTGTGGGGCGTGAGGTGGGAGGCAGAGCCATTGCTGACTTGACACACTGACATACAGCGGCCGCCACCCCGGACACTCCATAACCTGCACCCCAAACCCTTTAAACAAAACACCCCAGTAATATGGAGGTGTTGATGATCATTGATGTGGGGGGGGGGGGGAACGTGTGTCGCAGGGTGCAGGTGGGAGGAGCCCCCGGGGCCAGCCAGGGCGGTCAGGACAATGAGAGAATGGGGTAATAAAGGCTGTCCGGAAGGTAGAGACGAGGAGGCGGGTGGAAATCATCCTCAAAAAACGACATAGAGAAGGATAGTACATGGACAAGGCATGCGTGCAGGCCATGCAGTGCGGCACTGGGCACAAGAGGCAACACACACTCAACCACAGGAAGCGCCACAGGCATCGCCATCCACTAAACAACAAAAAGTAGTCTCAAGCATAAAGAGTCACTGAATATTAAAAAAAATAGTCACACCCATACCACCGTCTTCATCGCTCCGACCACTCTTCCTCATCAACACTGAGGCTTGAACGCCCATACGTCCATTTTACACTTTAGGGTGTTGAAGAGTGAGGGAGGAGTAGGGGTGGTGAGGGCTGGACCCTGCATGCCGAGTGAGAAGAAAGGAAGAAAACACCACACCTACCTAAGGGCACACAGCCGCCCTACCACCAACACGCAAAATCAACCCACTTGATCATTTTTTTTTTATTTACAGAGTATCACTTATTCTGGATTTTTTTTTTGCAAGAAATATGAAATAAGAGTTAAATGAAATGATGTTTTAGTTTATAATCAGGGTGACTGTTGGCAACCTGAGTGACCTGGTTTGACCTGGTGTGTGGAGATAATTGTGTGGAGCTTGGAGGTCAGGTCAAGTGTCACCCAGGGTGAGGGAAGGGAGCCTGGCCCTACACCCTACAGTAAGGTACAGAAGTCACAGTAGCTTGAACAACCACCAACTTATAGAACCACAATTACTAACTTATAGAACCACGCTCACTAACTTGTAGAACCATACTCACTAATAGAACCACATTCACTATGTCATCGAACTACACTCAATAACTTACGGAGCCACACTATATCGCAGAACATACTCACTATGTCGTAAAACTACACTCAATAATTTGTGGAACCACACTAATCAGTTAATGGAACTTCTATGGCAAGAGGTTGTTCCATGCCATTACACTATCATACCCGACACACTTCATGTGCTGATACACTCACACACACACACTTCCCATGTTGATACACACTCACACACACTTCACATGCTGATACACTCTTTCATACACTTCACACACTGCAACCTGTTCTCAGGGAGGAAATCCACTCACAGTAATGGATTGAGAATTACTACTTACAGTAATTAGTACTATTATCTACTCTCCATCCATGGTTAGGGTAAGGTTACTTTAGATTAGCATTTTGTTAGATTAGGTTTCATTACGTTTGGTTATGTTAATACGGTATAATGTTGTCCAAAATGTGAAATATGCAATCTAAAAAGTATGTAAGTATACACTTCAATTTCGTTTAAAGAAAACCAAATTCTTCGGACCGTTCCTAAGAAAACGTTTTCGGCATACACATTTTACATTTTAAACCAACGATTTATAATACATTAAAGTTATAACTCGCGAATAATTTCTGTTTAGGACAAAGGTTCACTTGCCGGTTTACAAGTACCTGTAGACTATTACTGGATCTGTAATATGCTTTCAAAAAATTACAAATCTCGATAACTATTCAGGTGGTTTGACGGGAAGGTTGGTTGCTCGTGGTAATGGATTTGCTCTGAAGACAGGCTCCACGCAGATATACTCGCACACTTTACACTCTGATACACTATCTCACACACATGTGAAAGTTTCACACGCTGATACACCTCAAAAACAATTAGGAAAAAATATATTTATAGAAAGCATTTTAAGTCCTGGTCCTAGTTATGTTTGCTGAATTATGAGTTAGGAATAGACACCATCCTCATTCATCAAGCATTTACATATTCACTTACAAAACCTGTACATCTTTCCTCAACCATGGTGGATACTATTACATTTATTAAGCAGTTTACAATCAGCAAAGCACTGTGAGGTTGACGACCTAACCACAACTCAGAAGATGGAGAAGCAATGACGTTTAGGTCCGTCTAGGACTATTATTAAGTCGTGTCTTGATAGCGGTCCAGGACGGACCGAAACGTTGTCACTTCTCCATCTTGTGAGTTGTGGTTTGGTTTCTTCAGCCACGTTATTGTGATTTATCATCTGCACTGTGAGATTGTTTATAACAATAATGACCTTGGATTGTGAAATTTCCAAGCCCGTAAACTGTTTAATAAATGTAAACAAAGCTGCCATGATTGGGGGAAGATAAACAGGTTTTGTAAATGGATAAGTAAGTGCTTGATGAATCCTGACCTAGGGACCTTGGGCC
Source organism: Procambarus clarkii (assembly GCF_040958095.1). Classification (NCBI taxonomy): domain Eukaryota; kingdom Metazoa; phylum Arthropoda; class Malacostraca; order Decapoda; family Cambaridae; genus Procambarus; species Procambarus clarkii. The sequence goes on from NC_091163.1 coordinate 6,657,292, forward strand.
AAGAGGCAGCACGTCGTGGTCTGGGCACACTACTTTTATGACAAACTCGGCAACAGAAGACGGAGGAACCCCTGATAACACTGTTTTGGCCTCTCGAAGCATTCATTTGTGTGTGTATGTGTGTGTGTGTGTGTGTGTAGAATGACCTAAGTGTAGTTACAGGATGAAAGCTACGCTCGTGGTATTCAGTCTTCCCAGCACTTGTCGTCCCAGCACTTAGGCAGCTTTGTTTAGTTAGTTTAAATCTATGACCTCTTGTTCTTGAAGTTCCGCTCCTGGTCTCGGGAATTCTTCCCTAACAATTTTATCGATTCCTGTTACTATTTTGTACGTAGTGATCATATCGCCTCTTTTTCTTCTATCTTCTAGTTTTGGCATATTTAATGCCTCTAACTTCTCCTCGTAGCTCTTGTCTTTCAGTTCTGGGAGCCATTTAGTTGTATGTCTTTGTACCTTTTCCAGTTTGTTGATGTGCTTCCTTAAGATATTGGCACCACACAACCGCTACATATTCTAGCTTTGGTCTAACAAAAGTCGTGTGTGTGCTCATTTATTTGTGCCTACAGGATCGAGCTTTAGCTCTTGGATCCCGACTTACCATCCGGCAGTTGTCTAATGCAATGACTCTTGATCTATTTTTTTGTTTATATCTACTTTTGAAATCATAAATGTAGTTTGCTTCTACAACCTACTTATTTAGTCCAGTCCGTTTCCCTATAACTTTTTGTCTAAAAGAAAACTTTCTAACATCTCTATGGCTCATCTGCCTCTCAAGCTTATATCCCAACCCTTGTTCTATTGGTATTCATTGTGAACATCTTTTTCTCCACTCTGTTAATTCCCTTAGGTATTTTATATGTCTCTATGTTCCTTTTCTCTCCTCTTTTCTAGTGATGTTAGGTCCAACTCTTACAGTAATTCTTCATGCCAATTTCCTCAAAGTTGTGGGACGAGCCTCGGTGCAAATCTCTCTACATTTTTAAGTTATCCTATGTACTTTTTAAGATGGGGGTTACAGAACTGGGCTGCATATTCTAGAACTGGTCTCATGTAGGTGGTGTGCACTGGTCTGAATGCCTCCTTATTTAGGTTCCCAAATAATGTTTTGACTGAATTATGATACTGTTATATTTTTATATGTGCTTCCAGAATTAGGTTCGGTGTTATGTCCACTCCCAGTTAGTTCCCCTTCATTGTATACCGTCCTTCTGGTCATCTGACACCTGTTCCAATTTATATCATCTTACACTTATTGGTGTTGAAATCCAGTAGCCATTTCTCGTGCCAAGCTTGCAGCTTGTCTAAATCATCTTTGTGTATCGTACAATCTTCATCTGTTTTGACTCTAATTTTGCATCATCTGCCATCATCGACATGTGTATGTCGATGATATAAGACTCGACTCTTGTAAGCCACAATAACATTACGCCAGTCCGACTTCTTGCTCCTTACTGTGAAAGACTTGTTTGTTAGGTGTGTGTAATTACCTAAGTGTAGCTACAGGATGAAAACCACGCTCGTGGTGTCCCGTCTTCCCAGTACCGTACTCTGTCGTATAACGCTTTGAAACTAAAACTATGTTCGTGTGTGTGTGTGTGTACTCGCACATGCTCGCTTAAATGTGTCCACGTGCCCTATGGGTTGTATATACAATGTGTATGTGTATTCATACTAACAAGGAATACCGAGCTTCAGTGCCAGTACAATAGTATGTCAGAGTGAGTTAATGTGTGTTATTGAGCGTTTGGTGACTACTGGAAGTTGACCTGACCAATTGTATGAAGCCTTGTATGCAGAGTAACAATTCACTGTGTACACACGAAAGGAAATACAGATAAGCAAGTAGGGCGGCAATTATATCTGGCCCTCTACAGTGATTAGAAACAAGCGATAGAGGAAGTGGTTGAGGTGTGAGATGGAACCTCTAACAAGACCTTCCACCACTCTAACCAGGGGATCCCACTAGTGCATCCTTACGTCCATTTTCTGTGCTGCTTGAACCTAAACTAACTTTAAAGAGGCTCACCTATGAATGTATGTTTACTACTACAGCCACCTAACAGCTGCAACAATCTGGTGTACTACAAGACCAAAGTCAGTTTAATGAGAAGATTAACTTAAGACTAATGAAAGGAACTCTAACGTGATGTGGTCCTAGTCCATCTAAGGTGATCTAATCTGGCTACGTTTGAGAGAATGGTGTGAGCTAGAAGCTATGAGGCAGTGATCACTATCATTCAGTTGTGCCACAAAGTGTGTGGAGTCAGTGTGTACAAGTCTGCCACCAATACTGTCGCGTACAGAGTAACATGTATTCCGGGGGCAAGATGCTTCAGGTGACGTTTGGTCCAATTCTTGAAGATCACAAGAGAGAGAGAGAGAGAGACAGGTTTAGAAGGTGGCCAAATAGTGCCATTATTGGAAGATCTACCACTACAATGTTGAAGGGGGTGCTCTCAGTAACTGCTTTGTTAAGATACAGCCACCACACTTTAACCAAAAAGGTGCCCTTAGAAGAAGCTTCTTAAACAACTACCCACACTTATACTTATTTTAAGGGACTACAGCCCCACAGTAGGGCCAGAGGGGGGGAGGAGGAGGGGGGTGGGGAACCAGGACCTGGAGGTCGGCTGGAAGGTTCTACTCCAATGAAAGGGGATCACAGGGGGATGTGTTCAATTCTACTTTGTGTGGGTATATATATACCCGAGGCAGCAGTGTGATGGAAAATACTAGCATCACCCACTCAAACTGGTCCAGCGATGTCTTGCACTGGTGTATAGAAATTGGTGAGGTGATGCTTCAACGTGGATATTACACCAAGCAAAATGTCGTGAAAAGGCCCTATGATTTGTAGGTCTTTTAATTTTTAGTATACCATCAGCATACTCTACCTACCTGTTTATATACTGAACATGTCATGAATATTCTGAGGAACTATCAGTATACTGTTATTACAAATATGCTGATCATGCTTGTATAGATATGTGATCGTTATAACCAAGAATATGATCCGTATAGTAGACGGTGTCAGTGTAGTGAATGTCAATAACATCAGTGATCAGCTGTTTAGATACTGATGTCTTGACCATACTGAACACGGCCGTCAGTGTCAGGAATTACAGCACGTGCCATATGCAGTTCAGATGTAATGATAACATTACAGTGTCATTAGGATGATAAACATATCTTGGGTATACTGAACATGCCTTGCGTATGCTAACATCCTGTAATAGAGATGTTGTCAAGAGTTCCAGCGTGTCAAGAATTCTAGAGTATTAGGAGTTCTAGAGTGAATAAGACTGCTATACTGACTGTGTAATCATTATACTGACCGTGTAATCATTATACTGACTGTGTAATCATTGATAATATGATTGATTTATACTAGTCACCAGAATGCTTACTACACTGATAGTATCCTTCACTTCTCTTCAGTATTCTAAAAATGTTCGAATACTCAACATAGAAGTATAATCCACGTATCATGAGTATACTTAGCGTGT
>NC_091163.1:6665797-6718297 GCF_040958095.1 Procambarus clarkii
GTGATACGTGATATGTGAGGAGCTGTCCACATGACACAACATGGCACATGGTAGTTAAGATTTGACACAGCTGGGGGGGGGATGATAATCACCCTTGGAAGGAGTAGAAATATTGACATCGGCAGCTGAGAAATTTGAAGCGAGGTTCCTCTAGGTCTAAATCTACCAGTCAGCATTTCGTCTCGGGGTCTAGCATGCTCTAGTCCAAGGCGGCAGCGAGGAGATGTTGTGTACACACACATGTTTTTTGAAAGAACCACTTGAACGAAAAGGACAAATTGCACTGCTGGAAAGATTTTGCATGCCCAAATGTAGAAGACGAAGGAGATGTGCCAGATAATTTTGTGGAAAATTGTTTGCCCGAAACGCTATGCGTATTAGTGGCTTTAGGTATTGTATGTTGTAGCTCTATCTATAAATCCAACATTATGTTTGTAACTCATCTTCAATAAAAAGTGCCATGTATCTGGATAGATGATATTACACTGCAAGTGGTTCTTCCAAAAACTGTATATGATAAATCTAGACATGTGATAAACATGAACCATGATCGTATAGTCAGTCTACTTGGTAGAATGAAGCAATCTTCGTCAACTCAAAAACAAAAAAAAAAGGATAAAAAGTTCATTACATACGAATCTAAGATCAATTTGGTGCAACCTGTATAAGTATTTCCTCCTAATGCAGCTCGGTAAGCATATTATAGGGTCAAAAACTTACAAAGTTGACCAGACCACACACTAGAAAGTGAAGGGACGACGACGTTTCGGTCCGTCCTGGACCATTCTCAAGTCGATGACTTGAGAATGGTCCAGGACGGACCGAAACGTCGTCATCTCTTCACTTTTTAGTGTGTGGTCTGGTCAACATACTTCAGCCACATTATTGTGACTCCTCGCCTGCTTACTTACAAAGTCGTCCTTCTTGGCTTTTGCTTTAGGAAGAGCCCAGCCATACTCTTACAACTATCAATGCAGATAAAGTTATGACAAAAAATTGGAATGGAAACGATGGTTTAAAAAAACCAAACATGCCAATAATAATATTATAAGTGCTAATATATATATATAAATGTATTGTGGCTAGCAGATGTGTATTGGTTGCTGGCGGCACTCTAGGTAATCATGCTCTCAATACAGGCCTATATACTCCAGGGCAAGTTACCTGTTGATGCATGAAAATAAAAATATGCATGTTAATGCATATAATTCTCATATAATTATAAGAATTAGTTGCATAATTCTCTTAGGGCCACCAAACTTGCTACTGAACATTGTTTTAATTGCCATTATTAGCTTGCAAATGATGTATCTTAATAGTCATTTTAAGTAATCATATAAATCCTAAAGCTTTATATAACACAAATAAAACATAAACATGTAATTAACCTGAATGTTATAACATTTGAAAAGTTATAAATTTAGCCAAATTAAAGGTATCTTCATTTAAATAAACCTAATAAGAAGAGATAATTATTGTCTGGTTATATCACTTGAAACACCTATACACTACATTGTCTGAACTTGTTTAACAAATAACAAACTATCATATATATATATATATATATATATATATATATATATATATATATATATATATATATATATATATATATATATACAGTATTCAAACTTGATACATTCAATTAGATTTTTCCTGCATACTACTGGTAATTTTGATCTCTAATTTGGGTTCAATACTGATGGCTATGCATTTCATCAAATTATTTTGTATTTCACTATATATATATATATATATATATATATATATATATATATATATATATATATATATATATATATATTATTAAATATGACCGAAAAAGTAAGATTAATAATTCTAACACGAATTTTCTCAATCTTTCGTACATTTCTTTTCACTGTTGGAGGTAAATCAAAAATCAATTCTCCAAAATTCATTTTTATTTCTAGTCTGACGCGACACGAGCGCGTTTCGTAAAACTTATTACATTTTCAAAGACTTTAGTTTACAAATACACAACTGAATAGAACTTACGCATCTCCGATTTTATATCTACATTTGAGTGAGGTGGATGGGGTGAGGTGGCATTAATAGGGTATTAATTTCATCAACACAAGACAGAACAAGAGGTGGCATTAATAGGGTATTAATTTCATCATTGTTGATGAAATTAATACCCTATTAATGCCACCTCTTGTTCTGTCTTGTGTTGATGAAATTAATATTTCATCAACATCATTTAAATTAATTTCTATTCAGTTGTGTATTTGTAAACTAAAGTCTTTGAAAATGTAATAAGTTTTACGAAACGCGCTCGTGTCGCGTCAGACTAGAGATAAAAATGAATTTTGGAGAATTGATTTTTGATTTACCTCCAACAGTGAAAAGAAATGTACGAAAGATTGAGAAAATTCGTGTTAGAATTATTAATCTTACTTTTTCGGTCATATTTAATAATATATGTCTACAGGAAAGACTGCTACCAAAATATACTAATATATATATATATATATATATATATATATATATATATATATATATATATATATATATATATATATATATATATATTGTATATTTACCTCTAACTTTTACCGTTCGTAAACAAATTTACATTTTAAACCTATGAAACGCCAATTCTTAAATTCTTATACAAAACGTGGCCAAACCCAGCATAAACATACAGGACAAACACTGGAACCCCTACTATCACACATCAGAATTTAACTATAGACCATCTCTATAGTTAAATTCTGGACTTCGTGTTGCATTCCGCAAGCCTCTTCTGTTCTGGGTTGTTGCCCCATTTGCGAGTCGACTGTAATGTTTGATGTAATTACCTAAGTGTAATAGGTAATTACACTTAGGTAATCACATTAAACATTCCAGTCGAAGCACAAATGGTGCAACGACCCAGAATAGAGAAGGCCTGCGGAATGCTGCACAAAGTTTAGAACTTAACTATAGAGATGGTCTGAGAAAAGTCCACTAAACTGGAATGCAAGAAACTGTAGGATAATGAGGGGTTGGAAACAAGGTGGGGAGGCCACTGAAATGATACAAGGTGAATAAAAGAAAATGCTTGAGTTGAAAATGAAAATGGTGGTATGGGATTAGGGAGTGACATCAACAAAGCACAATATTAGACTACAGATTCAATCTGCCCTCTCGAATAATACACCGTATTTTGATGGTACTTGCAGATGAGACAACAGTTATGAGGAAGATTCACATGATGAAAGTTTTCAAAAGAAACTGGCAGAAGACCCGACTGATACTCAAATTCCGCAAGCACACCCATGGCAGTATAGCTAGGTAAGTACACACACACACACACACACACACACACACACACACACACGTCAGAAGGAACTTTTTCAGTGTCAGAATAGTTAACGGATGGAATGTATTAGGCAGTAATGTGGTGGAGGCTGACTCCATACACAGTTTCAAATGTAGATATGATAGTGCCCAATAGGCTCAGGAATCTGCACACCAGTTGATGGACAGTTGAGAGGCGGGACCAAAGAGCCAAAGCTCAACCCCCGCAAATACAAAGAGGTGAGTACAAATAGGTGAGTACACACACACACACTCACATTCGCAAACAGAGTGGTAGACGGTTGGAACAAGTTAGGTGAGAAGGTGGTGGAGGCCAAGACCGTCAGTAGTTTCAAAGCGTTATATGACAAAGAGTGCTGGGAAGACGGGACACCACGAGCGTAGCTCTCATCCTGTAACTACACTTAGGTAATTACACACACACACACACACACACACACACACACACACACACACACACACACACACACACACACACACACACACACACGTACGTGTGCACAGAGGCCAAGTAAACAAAGGCATTAACCTTGAAAGTGAAGGTCTCGTTGAAGACAGGGTTTAGTGTCTTGCGATGCACTTTTGTCTCAAACTTCTTCTTCTTGTCCGGCAATAAATACACCTGTAATATAATTAGCAGTATTATTTGTCTTGAAGGGAACATTTTTAACAATAGCAAATGAGAAAATCAGTTGAAGCCATGCCGAGGATTCGAACCCGGCACTCTAGGTACTCCCAAGCACACACATATTTAAATCATTGCATCACACCAAATGACAAACAATATGCCAATTTACTCCACCAAACATGCAATACAATTTTTTATTTGATCCATCTTCAGGTATTTTATATATACAGGTATATTATATATATATATATATATATATATATATATATATATATATATATATATATATATATATATATATATATATATATATATATAAAATATAATATGCGATGCTTTTCTCTAAAGTAAACCTTAGCGTCATTAGACTCAGATTGGACAGCAGATAAAAATGGGCAAAGACAGAATTATATTCCATTTGAGTAACATGAGAAGTGAGAGGGGGGGGTGTTGCCCTGACAAGGGGGGGCCTTAATAATCTTGTGCTGCATTCTCACTGCTCATCTGCTCATAGTTTCTCCTAGACTTCGAAGGCGTGGCATTGTTAGGATTAAGGTATCTTGTAGGATTAAGTCCTACAGACGTTAAGTGTAGCATGTTTTGAGCAGATGCTCTTTTTGTTTATAACACTGTAAATAGTAAGTTATGTAACATATACCTGTGACGTCATTGTTGTTGTTGCTTGAGAATAAACTATGAGTGGACGGAGATTGTTTCTCTTCCGACCTAAACGTAACAAGCATTCTGGAGAAATCCATTTGTAAACACACAATCATGACAAAAATAATGGGGGAAGGGGGCATTAAAAGATGGGTCGACTATGATAGCACTGACCTTGACATAGGGGTCACTGGTGCCACCCATGTCCAGGGCAGGTAGTTCCTCACACTGAATCGCCGTTACACTCAGACTGTTGGAGTTGAAGTCGTACTCGAGCTACAAGAGAATAACAAGCGTGGAACAGCTGTGTATAATTTAACATAATATGGTGATCGCCCATCAAACTAGACTCAAATATATAACATAAGCAATCGACTTGAGAATGGTCCAGGACGGACCGAAACGTCGTCGTCCCTTCACCTTCTAGTGTGTGGTCTGGTCAACATACTTTAGCCACGTTATTGTGACTCATCGCCTGCATAACATAAGCAACTTGTGTTATGTTCTTAAAAGAATAATGATACATTGCAGTAAATGAATAAAACAAACATTAAGCAATAACAACGTATTGGTCTATGTATAATGGATAATTTATCATTATATCTGATGAATAAGAATGTTATGTAAGAAAAGTTATTCAAAGAACGTGAAGGCTACACGTGCAGGAGCGTTCTGGAGTATGGGTTACAAGAAGACCAGAGATAAGAACACGTGGTGAAGTCTAAGAACACATGATGGAGTTCCTATATGTGGATACATCGTGTCCCATCCTATGGGACACGATGTAAGACATACCAGTCCCGGTGTGAACGTGACGTATTGAAAAATAAAGATAACGAATGAAACAAAAGTTTGTGGTTGATCACTTTGATCAGTAATTAAACAGCAGATACAGGAAGTAGAGACAGTACACGAGAGAAGTAGGAGGGAGGGCGGTAAGTAGCGGAAGTAGAGACAGTACTCGAGTAAAACAAGAATGATGGTTGTGGGGACGGGGGATTAATAGGGAAGTGAAGGCATTGATAGGACACAAGGTGGCGCTCTGAGCTACAATACTGTAGATTAGATGTTTACCTTGAAGTTTAGACGACCTAGCTTCTCTTCACTTTTCTTGCTCTCTCCTTCCTCGGCGATGTCTTCAGCATTCTCTGTTAGCTCCTCCATGTCGGCCTGCCGATCGACAATATTTACTGAACTATATACTAGTAACTAGAGGTTCGTACGTTAATGGAAACTGGAGCCTCTAGTGACTAACATTACTGTGTGAACAAGGTGCTGGAAGTAGAGTTCTCAAGCACCTATGAACATCATATGAGTAGACTCATTAATCAGCTTTAAACCTCAACTTCTTGTATACACTCGGTTATAACTCAAAATTATATATATATATATATATATATATATATATATATATATATATATATATATATATATATATATATATATATATATATATATGTCGTACCTAGTAGCCAGAACGCACTTCTCAGCCTACTATGCAAGGCCCAATTTGCCTAATAAGCCAAGTTTTCATGAATTAATTGTTTTTCGACTACCTAACCTACCTAACCTAACCTAACCTAACTTTTTCGGCTACCTAACCTAACCTAACCTATAAAGATAGGTTAGGTTAGGTTAGGTAGGGTTGGCTAGGTTCGGTCATATATCTATGTTAATTTTAACTCCAATAAAAAAAATTTACCTCACACATAATGAAATGGGTAGCTTTATCATTTCATCAGAAAAAAATTAGAGAAAATATATTAATTCAGGAAAACTTGGCTTATTAGGCAAATCGGGCCCTGCATAGTAGGCCGAGAGGTGCATTCTGGCTACTAGGTACGACATATATATATATATATATATATATATATATATATATATATATATATATATATGTATATATATATATATATATATATATATATATATATATATATATATATATGTATATATATATATATATATATATATATATATATATATATATATATATATGTATATATATATATGTATATATATATATAATATATATATATATATATATATATATATATATATATATATATATATATATATATATATATATATATATATATATACACGTAACGGTGGGTCTAACCTTGTCTTTGTAAGCCGAGCCCAAGAGCTGGACACTCTTCATGTCGGCGCCCTTTCCATCCTTGCCCTTCTTGGTGCGTCTCTTCTTGAAGCATCGTCGGATACAGCAGAAACAGATGGCAAGGATGACGATGCCTACACCTGTTACAGACAAGCACGGTTAGTTACCGCCTTACACACCTGTTGCAGACACACCTGGTTGCTGTTAAATTGCACCTGCTACAGACACACGTATTAACTGCCAATATAAACCTGTGCCTCACTCACCCTGCACTTACAAGAGTTGATTGTATGCAGTTGTGGCTTAAGCAGTTGTAACTAAGGGTAGTGTTGTTGTTCCGAAGGTGTTAAACTCTAGGGTCGGTGCCCACCAGGTTTCATTTACTGAGTGGTGGCCCGTTCTTAAGGCTCCTGCGAGACACATCCGTGAGACACAATGCGACACCAGTTCTACCCATTCCAGTGACACCTGAGTCACATTCCACCGATTCCAGCGACACCTGAGTCACATTCCATCCATTCCAGCGACACCTGAGTCACATTCCATCCATTCCAGTGACACCTGAGTCACATTCCATCCATTCCAGCGACACCTGAGTCACATTCCACCCATTCCAGCGACACCTGAGTCACATTCCATCCATTCCAGCGACACCTGAGTCACATTCCATCCATTCCAATGACCCAAGACTCACGTTCAGACATATAACAACAATCCCATACACACTGTTTTCTTTCCAGACCCATTCCAGCTCATCCAGCTTCATCCCCTCGTGTCATCCAGCTTCACCCGTCGTGTCATCCAGCTTCACCCCTCGTGTCGGAAAGCCGACACTAACATAATAACCGCCATAAGATGTTGTTAATTTACTTCAGTTATACAGTAAAGGAATTACAGAAAATGGGATATCCCATGACCTAACAACATATTTATTTAACAACACACGTATATCTTAAAACACCAGTCTAGATATTAGAATGAATAAAAAAGTGTTCTTTATGACTGGATCTAATATAATTATCAATAAAACTACAGTCTACCTCCCTGAAGTCAATATAAAAATAGAAATTGGAACCATATATTCTGAGACACAGCTGACTCCAGAGTAGATTGTAAACAAAACAGAGAGGGGTTCCTCGTGTGTTATTTTTAATGACGCACATCACTTCAAAGACTCAAAATTAGAAGTCTACCAACAGTGAAACTGCCCCAGCAACCTCACTAACAACGGGAGTACCTTTATATTCGTTGTGAATACTTATCTATGTTTAGAAGGCCTGATAATATTAGATTCATTTTAGTTACGCACAGAGGCAACAGCCCCCAATATGGGTAAGCTTAGTTTACCCATTATAACTGCCCAAATTTCATGTGTCACACTTATACTTTACATGTTATTGTCAGTTTTTTTGCGGTGTAACTTGTTGGCAGGTAAATCGTGATCCCATGAGAAATTTGGTGAAGTGAAGAAATCCCGACTGCCGAAGCAGGCCATAACAACTTTAACAGATAAGAGCTTACAGCTATACTAACCCAGTTTTACAATATAACATTTTATAAAACTAACACACAATAATTTTATAGTTTATTCGAATTATCAATTACTTGATTAATAGACTATGTAATATAACCCCCTCCCCCCTCCCAACTATATGTACAAGTAAACACCTAGCAGGATAAACTTTTAAAGTACAGTCTACTTTTTAAAGTAATAAGATAATAAAATAAATGAAAAGTAAATTAAAATATATAAAAAATCAATTTTTAAACATTTAAATTAAAAACAAATCCTTGCCTGATAGCAAAATACCCCACACCTCGTGTCATCCAGCGTCACCCCTCGTGTCACCCAGGTTACAGCCATCTGAGCCACACCCCCACCCCATCTATATTCCAGCCCTCTGAGTCACACCCCACATTCCAGCCCTCTGAGTCACACCCTTTCCACATTCCAGCCCTCTGAGTCACCCTTTCCACATTCCTAGCCCTCCAAACCACATCTACATTAATGCCGTACTTACCCCCCCCACACCCCCCCCCCCCTCCCCCAAGCCCCAACCAAATTGAACTTACCCACAAGGATGGCAATGAGGCCCTCCACCGGCATACCCATCTTCTGGGCCACTATGCCCGCGGTCTCCATGAACTCCTCTTGGAACTTCTCCCCCGAGGACATGGTGGTGGAAGCCGGGGGCACCTCCTCCGCCTCGGGCACAGCTGTCGGGGGCATCAAGAGTGTCAGTAGGGCACTTTATACCCCCCCCCCCTCTGTCGGGCACGGAGCAAGGCGTGAGGGTGTGTGTGTCAGGAGACAGGGAAGGTGCGGGGGAGGAAGAGTCGTGTGTGTCAGTGTAAAGATGATATTAGTGGAGGGCAGAGGGGGGTAGGGGAAGTTTAGAGTAAGCTGAGGGTGGTAGGGAGACTATAAGAGTCGACAGGGGGAAGTATATAGTCACCCTGGGTGGCAGAAGGCAGGGGACTATAGAGTTAGCAGCGGTGGTAATGAACTATAGAGTCAGCAAGAGTGGAACGGGGACAGTAGAGTCGGAAGGGATATGGGAGTATCGAGTTTGCAGGAATGGAAATATAGAGTCAGCAGGGGGGGGGAGAATCATCGAGTGAGCAGGGGTAGAAGTATAGAGTCAGAAGGGGCTTGGAGAGGAACTATAGAGTCAGCAGGGGTGGCCACATTGTGACCTACACACATGATGGCCAATATAATCATACTGAGCATTAACACATGTGAATGATATATAAAGATGAGTATAAGTGAGTGCAATAAAACAAACACACACACACACCAAGGACCATGCATATAAGACCAACAAACATAAACAAAGAAAAAGAGGACAAGCATAGCATACAAAGAGTCAAAGAAATACGAGTTAAAGAATAAAGCACAATAATACAAAAATACAGTATGATAAAACTATAATTATTATGACTAAGAAAAAGGCGTTACAGTCGAGGGAGGCAGCAAGATGAGTGGCAGTGTGTGTGGCGCCGCGAGGCACTCTGCTCCTGCACGCTCCGACCTGGCACCAAGCTTTGCTAGCTTCCAACACCCGCAACTACACCCACCTGCCTGGTCCCTACACCCGCACCACCTGCCTGGTCCCTACACCCACACCACCTGCCTCTCCACACCCACCTGCCTGGTCCCTACACCCACACCACCTGCCTCTCCACACCCACCTGCCTGGTCCCTACACCCACACCACCTGCCTCTCCACACCCACCTGCCTGGTCCCTACACCCACACCACCTGCCTCTCCACACCCACCTGCCTGGTCCCTACACCCACACCACCTGCCTCTCCACACCCACCTGCCTGGTCCCTACACCCACACCACCTGCCTCTCCACACCCACCTGCCTGGTCCTTACACCCACACCACCTGCCTCTCCACACCCACCTGCCTGGTCCCTACACCCACACCACCTGCCTCCCAACACCCACCTGCCTGGTCCCTACACCCACACCACCTGCCTCTCCACACCCACCTGCCTGGTCCCTACACCCACACCACCTGCCTCCCAACACCCACCTGCCTGGTCCCTACACCCACACCACCTGCCTCCCAACACCCACCTGCCTGGTCCCTACACCCACACCACCTACCTCTCCACACCCACCTGCCTGGCCCCCACACCCACACCACCTGCCTGGTCCCTACACCCACACCACCTGCCTCTCCACACCCACCTGCCTGGACCCTACACCCACACCACCTGCTTCTCCACACCCACCTGCCTGGACCCTACACCCACACCACCTGCTTCTCCACACCCACCTGCCTGGACCCTACACCCACACCACCTGCTTCTCCACACCCACCTGCCTGGACCCCACACCCACACCACCTGCCTGGCCCCCACACCCTCACCACCTGCCTGGCCCCCACACCCTCACCACCTGCCTGGCCCCCACACCCTCACCACCTGCCTGGCCCCCACACCCACACCACCTGCCTGGCCCCCACACCCTCACCACCTGCCTGGCCCCCACACCCTCACCACCTGCCTGGCCCCCACACCCACACCACCTGCCTGGCCCCCACACCCTCACCACCTACCTGGCCCCCACACCCTCACCACCTGCCTGGCCCCCACACCCACACCACCTGCCTCCCTACACCCACACCACCTGCCTCCCAACACCCACCTGCCTGGTCCCTACACCCACACCACCTGCCTCTCCACACCCACCTGCCTGGCTCTTACACCCACACCACCTGCCTGGCCCCTACACCCACACCACCTGCCTGGCCCCCACACCCTCACCACCTGCCTGGCCCCCACACCCACACCACCTGCCTGGCCCCCACACCCACACCACCTGCCTGGCCCCCACACCCACACCACCTGCCTGGCCCTCACACCCACACCTGCCTGGCCCCCACACCCACACCACCTGCCTGGCCCCCACACCCACACCACCTGCCTGGCCCACACACCCACACCACCTGCCTGGCCCTCACACCCACACCACCTGCCTGGCCCCCACACCCACACCACCTGCCTGGCCCCCACACCCACACCACCTGCCTGGCCCCCACACCCACACCACCTGCCTGGCCCCCACACCCACACCACCTGCCTGGCCCCCACACCCACACCACCTGCCTGGCCCCCACACCCACACCACCTGCCTCCCCATACCCTCACCACCTGCCTGGCCCCCACACCCACACACCTGCCTCCACTAACCAGGGTTGTAGTGATAATCATGCCCAAAATGCTCTTAAAGATTTCAAAAGTTCAAACCTTTTAAGATTTAGATTTTCACGTCCAAATTGTCTTTCTGTTTCTGATCTTGAAACTTAGAAGATTCCAATGATGAGGTTCTTGGCGCTCCTGAGCCTAAGTTCAACGAACTTAGTAGTGCATTACATCCTTAATCTTCCTTTCTTTAAGTTCCCAATCGTATTTAATCCACATATCTTTATGCTCCAGTCCTGAAGGCTCTTGTGTGTTCTTAAAGTACTTAACATGAAGTTTTGAAACATCAAAACTTTAAATCTTAAAACTTCCAGAATCTTCCAGTTCGGAACTTGACGTTCCAGAATCTTCCAGTTCGGAACTTGACGTTCCAAAATCCATTCATACTTCGAATATTAAAGAACTTAAAAGAGTATTAATCTTCGTGTAATAAAGCTTCAGATATTGAAGTTCCAGACGTTAGTTTCAGATATTAAAGCTTCATATATTAAAGTTATATATGTTAAGAGCTTCAGATATTCAAACTCCAGATGTTTAGGCTACAGAACCCAATGGGCAGAACAAAAAGCTTCAGTTTCTAAGCGTTTATGTAACGAAGCTTCAGCTTTTCAAATTGAAACTGATGTAGAAACTTCATATTTTGAAACTTCCGATGATCTTCAAGTTTCAGCTGTCCAAAATATCTTAATTTCCAACATACTTGAACATATATATATATATATATATATATATATATATATATATATATATATATATATATATATATATATATATATATATATATATATATATACAAGACTTTGCAGCATCGACAGCATGCATGCTGAATCGTTTCATGAAGGAGACAACTGCGAGTTAAACAAGCCAATTGGCACGCAATCAGTACAATCACACACACACCGCACGCAAGAGCCAAGTGGCGCTCAGATCAACACACACATAAGAGTAGAGAGCGCTGGGATGGTGAGAGCGGCCAGTAACGAGCGCTGAGCAACGGGTGCTAAAGGCGCTCAGCGCTCACGTCCAAGGCTAGTGAGCGCTGGCGCCACAGATACTCATCTCGTGCCTGGCCACCAGCCTCCTCCACCACCACACGCAAGATGCTGAGATCTGGCACAAGAGCGAGCAGGGAGTAAAATGAGTGAGTGTGTGTGTGTGTGTGTGTGTGAGGGAGGGAGGGACGCCTCTCTCTCTCCCTCGTTACTCACCGCTCGCCAGCGTCACCGCCTCCGTCAGTTCTTACAGAAAAAATAAAGAGAAAATAAGTAAGTTTATACGTAGAATAATCACCAACCATACAGACATGAAAATCCACATAAACACACACACCCACACACACACACACACACACACACACACACACACACACACACACACACACACACACACACACACACACACACACACACACACACAAGATGTAACAAGTTTCACGTAGTTCAATAACAAGATAACAGCTACCCATCAAAGAGAAGGCTGGGGTGACTGCATGTTCCTAAACTGGCAGAAAGTCTTCGGCACTTCCCTCCCACATTTGTGACTCAATGTGCAAGGGTACGCACAGCCAGTTGGTCCCGGGTTCGATTCCCGGGCAGCGCGAGGCATTTGGGAACCTTTCTTTACACCTGATGCATCTGTTCACCTAGCAATATGCTCGATCCGGCAAACTCAACAAGGTGAGTACACACACACACACACACACACACACACACACACATTCAATGCTCGATCCTGCAGACACAAATAGGTGAGCACACACACACACACGCACATATATGTATGTGTATACTATATACATACACATATATGTATGTGTATACTATATACATACACATATATGTATGTGTATACTATATACATACACATATATGTCCATATAAAGCTCCATAAACCATACGTCGCTTTATCGGGTCCAAATTCAGACGGGGAAGGGGAGGGAGGATATTTTTGTCCTGGTGAAATTTAGATTTCTTATATATTAGTGAGAAGTTTTTAGTCTCGTGTGAGATTCACAGAGAAGGTTGAAGCACACAAGCCAGAGGGATCCATCACAGTCTTCTTGACCCAGTGTCTGATCATCCAGGAAGAGGAGGAGGACGTACGGTGTATGAGCATGACCCACTATACGTGTGTTGTACATGTTCTATACATGTACCATATGTGTATTATTACACATACCGGTACCATACACGTATTATACATGTTCTATACACGTATAATATACCTATACATGTTCTATACATGTACCATACTCGTATTATACATGTTCTATACATGTATTATACATGTTTTATACACGTACTATACACGTATTATGCATGTTTTGTACACGTACCATACACGTATTATGCATGTTTTGTACACGTACCATACACGTATTATGCATGTTTTATACACGTACCATACATGTATTATGCATGTTTTATACACGTACCATATGCATACACATACACATACTATACATGTATACTATACACGTATGGTACATGTGATATACATGTACTATACACATACTATACATGTAATATACCTGTATATACTATATGCAACACTGATAATCGTTTCAGTCACGGAAATCACATAATAATAATAATAATAATAATAATAAATCAAACACAAACAAACCAATACGGAACAAGAAACAAGTGTGGTCACTACAAAAAATAGAATATACAAACTACTGGTGCTATAGGTAACAGGTGAACACAGGTGAGTCAATTAGTAAATGAGAGATGTGCAGGTGAACACAGGTGGATTAATTATTACAGGTGAACACAGGTGAGTCAATTAGTAAATGAGAGATGTGCAGGTGAACACAGGTGGATTAATTATTACAGGTGAACACGGGTGAATCAATTAGTAAATGAGAGATGTGCAGGTGAACACAGGTGGATTAATTATTACAGGTGAACACGGGTGAATCAATTAGTAAATGAGAGATGTGCAGGTGAACACAGGTGGATTAATTATTACAGGTGAACACAGGTGAGTCAATTAGTAAATGAGAGATGTGCAGGTGAACACAGGTGGATTAATTATTACAGGTGAACACGGGTGAATCAATTAGTAAATGAGAGATGTGCAGGTGAACACAGGTGGATTAGCACATGAGAGATGAACAGGTGAACACAGGTGAACCTGGACTACCTGAATCTAGTTATATTAATAAATCGTTCTATGTTTTTGGTTCGTGTCTGTTTGGATGCTATTTGTTTATGTTTGTATGTGTTTGTGGCTCTTTGTGACTCATGTCTGTGTCTATCTCTGACTCATGTCTGTGTCTATGGCTGTCTCTGACTCATGTCTGTGTCTATGGCTGTCACTGACTCATGTCTGTGTCTATGGCTGTCTCTGACTCATGTCTGTGTCTATGGCTGTCTCTGACTCATGTCTGTGTCTATGGCTGTCACTGACTCATGTCTGTGTCTATCGCTGCCTCTGACTCATGTCTGTGTCTATGGCTGCCTCTGACTCATGTCTGTGTCTATGGCTGTCACTGACTCATGTCTGTGTCTATCTCTGCCTCTGACTCATGTCTGTGTCTATCGCTGCCTCTGACTCATGTCTGTGTCTATGGCTGTCACTGACTCATGTCTGTGTCTATCTCTGCCTCTGACTCATGTCTGTGTCTATCGCCGCCTCTGACTCACGAATAAGTTTGAGGAATGAGACGTGGAAGCGTTGTGTTAGCAAGTTCAGTTAAGCCATAAGATATGTGATTTCGAAAGCTTTGTGAGAGGCTGTAAGCTTAGAGGTGGTAAGCTTAGCGGTGAGTGGACTGATACTGCCACTGGGGTTAATACTTGAGGTGTGACTAGCTGCTGAATTATGCCTTGTACTTGAGTGTGTTGTGGTTGTTGAGTGTGTGTTGTGGTTGTGGAGTGTGTGTTGTGGTTGTGGAGTGTGTGTTGTGGTTGTGGAGTGTGTGCTGCTTCTCTGCAACATGTGGGTGTTCGTCAGTGTTGCTTCTCTGCAACATGGAAACATTAGAGTGTTCACTATCATATTGAACACTAAACTAATATTTAATGTTCTACTTCGCCAGAGCCTAGAGTTAAAATACATGTCAATAATATATACAAAGATTGAATAAATAATGCAAAAAGTAATGAAGATGTGAACAAGAACACAGTGTTCTTGTCAAGAAGGAAGCAACGGTAGTGAAGGTGTGAACAAGAACACAGTGTTCTTGTCAAGAAGGAAGCAACAGGTAGTGAAGGTGTGAACAAGAACACAGTGTTCTTGTCAAGAAGGAAGCAACAGGTAGTGAAGGTGTGAACAAGAACACAGTGTTCTTGTCAAGAAGGAAGCAAGAGGTAGTGAAGGTGTGAACAAGAACACAGTGTTCTTGTCAAGAAGGAAGCAAGAGGTAGTGAAGGTGTGAACAAGAACACAGTGTTCTTGTCAAGAAGGAAGCAAGAGGTAGTGAAGGCGTGAACAAGAACACAGTGTTCTTGTCAAGAAGGAAGCAAGAGGTAGTGAAGGCGTGAACAAGAACACAGTGTTCTTGTCAACAATGAAGCAAGAGGTAGTGAAGCCGTGAACAAGAACACAGTGTTCTTGTCAACAATGAAGCAAGCGACAAGGAGCACAACTAAACACAATCTACTTACCAACTCCCTCCGTGATGTTCTCTAAAACAATGAAAACAAGAAACAAACAAATTAAAAGTGTGCATTGGTGCATCTATTGTGCAGGACACGTAACTACGACCACTGGTTACTACGACCACTGGCTGTAACGACCACTGGTTACTACTACCACTGGCTGCAACGACCACTGGTTACTACTACCACTGGCTGCAACGACCACTGGTTAGTAGGACCACTGGTTACTACGACCACTGGTTACTACGACCACTGGCTGTAACGACCACTGGTTACTACGACCACTGGCTGTAACGACCAATGGCTGTAACGACCACTGGTTACTACGACCACTGGTTACTATGACCACTGGTTACTACGACCACTGGCTGTAATGACCACTGTTTACTACGACCACTGGTTACTACGACCACTGGTTACTACGACCACTGGCTGCAACGACCACTGGCTGTAACGACCACTGGTTACTATGACCACTGGCTGTAACGACCACTGGTTACTACGACCACTGGCTGTAACGACCACTGGTTACTATGACCACTGGTTACTACGACCACTGGTTACTACGACCACTGGTTGCAACGACCACTGGTTGCAACGACCACTGGTTGCAACGACCACTGGTTGCAACGACCACTGGTTGCAACGACCACTGGCTGTAACGACCACTGGTTACTGCGACCACTGGTTACTACGACCACTGGTTACTACGACCACTGGCTGCAACGACCACTGGTTACTACGACCACTGGCTATAACGACCACTGGTTACTACGACCACTGGCTGTAACGACCAATGGCTGTAATGACCACTGGTTACTACGACCACTGGTTACTACGACCACTGGTTACTACGACCACTGTTTACTACGACCACTGGTTACTACGACCACTGTTTACTACGACCACTGGTTACTACGACCACTGGCTGTAACGACCACTGGTTACTACGACCACTGGCTGTAACGACCACTGGTTACTACGACCACTGGTTACTACGACCACTGGCTGTAACGACCACTGGTTACTACGACCACTGGCTGTAACGACCACTGGTTACTACGACCACTGGCTGTAACGACCACTGGTTACTACGACCACTGGCTGTAAAGACCACTGGTTACTACGACCACTGGTTACTACGACCACTGGCTGTAACGACCACTGGTTACTACGACTAAAAGCTGTGCAGTGCACGGTGCTCTACCACCACCACACTGGTGCACCACCACCACCACCACACTGGTGCTCCACCACCACACTGGTGCACCACCACCACCACCACACTGGTGCTCCACCACCACACTGGTGCACCACCACCACCACCACACTGGTGCTCCACCACCACACTGGTGCACCACCACCACCACACTGGTGCTCCACCACCACACTGGTGCTCCACCACCACACTGGTGCACCACCACCACCACACTGGTGCTCCACCACCACCACCACACTGGGGCTCCACCACCACCACCACACTGGTGCTCCACCACCACCACCACACTGGTGCTCCACCACCACCACCACACTGGGGCTCCACCACCACCACCACACTGGTGCTCCACCACCACACTGGTGCTCCACCACCACCATACTGGTGCTCCACCACCTCCACACTGGTGCTCCACCACCACACTGGTGCTCCACCACCACACTGGTGCTCCACCACCACACTAGTGCTCCACCACCACCACACTGGTGCACCACCACCACAACACTGGTGCTCCACCACCACCACCACACTGGGGCTCCACCACCACCACCACACTGGTGCTCCACCACCACCACCACACTGGTGCTCCACCACCACCACCACACTGGGGCTCCACCACCACCACCACACTGGTGCTCCACCACCACACTGGTGCTCCACCACCACCACACTGGTGCTCCACCACCACACTAGTGCTCCACCACCACCACCACACTAGGGCTCCACCACCACCACCACACTGGTGCTCCACCACCACCATACTGGTGCTCCACCACCACACTGGTGCTCCACCACCACCACACTGGTGCTCCACCACCACACTGGTGCACCACCACCACCACACTGGTGCTCCACCACCACTACCACACTGGGGCTCCACCACCACCACCACACTGGTGCTCCACCACCACACTGGTGCTCCACCACCACACTGGTGCACCACCACCACCACGCTGGTGCTCCACCACCACCACCACACTGGGGCTCCACCACCACCACCACACTGGTGCTCCACCACCACCATACTGGTGCTCCACCACCACACTGGTGCTCCACCACCACCACACTGGTGCTCCACCACCACCACACTGGTGCTCCACCACCACCACACTGGTGCTCCACCACCACCACCACACTGGTGCTCCACCACCACACTGGTGCTCCACCACCACCACACTGGTGCTCCACCACCACCACCACCACACTGGTGCTCCACCACCACCACCACCACACTGGTGCTCCACCACCACCACCATACTGGTGCTCCACCACCACCACACTGGTGCTCCACCACCACCACCACACTGGTGCTCCACCACCACACTGGTGCTCCACCACACTGCTGATTCCACCACCACCACCATACTGGTGCTCCACCACCACACTGGTGCTCCACCACCACCACACTGGTGCTCCACCACCACACTGGTGCTCCACCACCACACTGGTGCTCCACCACCACACTGGTGCTCCACCACCAAACTGGTGCTCCACCACCACCACACTGGTGCTCCACCACCAAACTGGTGCTCCACCACCACCACACTGGTGCTCCACCACCACCACCACCACACTGGTGCTCCACCACCACCACCACCACACTGGTGCTCCACCACCACCACACTGCTGATTCCACCACCACCACCATACTGGTGCTCCACCACCACACTGGTGCTCCACCACCACCACACTGGTGCTCCACCACCACCACACTGGTGCTCCACCACCACCACCACCACACTGGTGCTCCACCACCACCACCACCACACTGGTGCTCCACCACCACCACACTGGTGCTCCACCACCACCACACTGGTGCTCCACCACAGTGGTGCTCCACCACCACCACACTGGTGCTCCACCACCACACTGGTGCTCCACCACCAAACTGGTGCTCCACCACCACCACAGTGGTGCTCCACCACCACCACCACCACACTGGTGCTCCACCACCACCACCACCACACTGGTGCTCCACCACCACCACACTGGTGCTCCACCACAGTGGTGCTCCTCCATACTAAGGAACCTAAACTAGTGATCCAGGTAATAATTTATTGCTTTCTAATGTACAATAAACTAGTGATATATACAGGCATAACAACACATCATGTGAGCGGTAGTCATCAGAGGTGAAGGAAGTGTACCGCCCTGCACTATCCTTTCCAGTAGTACCCAGCGGTACACAGGATGGTACAGAAGGGTTCAGTGTGGTACACAGGGGTGTAGGGTGGTACAGAGGGGTGTAGGTACGATACAGAGGGTGTAGGGGCGGTACAGAGGGGTGTACGGTAGTACAGAGGGGTGTAGGGTGGTACAGAAAGGTATATGGTGGTACAGAGGGGTGTAGGGACGACACAGAGGGGTGTAGGGTGGTACAGAGGGGTGTAGGGTGGTACAGAGGGCTGTAGGGACGGTACAGAGGGGTTTAGGGTGGAACAGAGGGGGGTAGGGACGGTACAGAGGGGTGTAGGGTGGTACAGAGGGGTGTAGGGTGGTACAGAGGGGTGTAGGGTGGTACAGAGAGGTGTAGGGTGGTACAGAGGGGTGTAGGGTGGTACAGACGGATGTAGGGTGGTAAAGAGGGGTGTAGGGTGGTACAGAGGGGTGTAGGATGGTACAGAGGGCTGTAAGGACGGTACAGAGGGCTGTAAGGACGGTACAGAGGGGTGTAGGGTGGTACACAGGGGTGTAGGGTGGTACACAGGGGTGTAGGGTGGTACACAGGGGTGTAGGGTGGTACACAGGGGTGTAGGGTGGTACAGAGGGCTGTAGGGACGGTACAGAGGGGTGTAAGGACGGTACAAATGGGTGTAGGGTGGTACTGAGGGGTGTAGGGACGGTACAGAGGGGTATAGGGACGGTACAGAGGGGTGTAGGGTGGTACAGAGGGGTGTAGGGACGGTACAGAGTGGTGTAGGGTGGTATAGGGGGTGTAGGGTGGTACAGAGGGGTGTAGGGTGGTACAGATTGTTGTAGTGACGGTACAGAGGGGTGTACGGTGGTACAGAGGGGTGTAGGGACGGTACAGAGTGGTGTAGGGACGGTACAGAGGGGTGTAGGGTGGTACAGAGGGGTGCAGGGTGGTACAGAGGTGTGTAGGGTTGTACAGAGGGGTGTAGGGTGGTACTGAGGGGTGTAGGGACGGTACAGAGGGGTGTAGAGTGGTACAGGGGGTGTAGGGTGGTACAGAAGGGTGTAGGGTGGTACAGAGGAGTGTAGGGTGATACAGAGGGGTGTAGGGTGGTACAGAGGGGTGTAGGGTGGTACAGAGGGGTGTAGGGCGACACAGAGGGGTGTAGGGTGTTACAGAGGGGTGTAGGGTGGTACAGAGGGGTCAACCAATCAACCAGTAGGGTGGTACAAAGGGGTGTAGGGTGGTACAGAGAGGTGTAGGGTGGTACAGATGGGTGTAGGGGTGGTACAGAGGTGTAGGGTGGTACAAAGGGGTGTAGGGTGGTACAGAGGGCTGTAGGGCCGGTACAGAGGGGTTTAGGGTGGAACAGAGGGGGGTAGGGACGGTACAGAGGGGTGTAGGGTGGTACAGAGGGGTGTAGGGTGGTACAGAGGGGTGTAGGGTGGTACAGAGAGGTGTAGGGTGGTACAGAGGGGTGTAGGGTGGTACAGAGGGGTGTAGGGACGGTACAGAGGGGTGTGGGGTGGTACAGTTGGATGTAGGGTGGTACAGAGGGATGTAGGGTGGTACAGAGGGGTGTAGGTTGGTACAGAGGGGTGTAGGGTGATACAGAGGGGTGTAGGATGGTACAGAGGGCTGTAAGGACGGTACAGAGGGGTGTAGGGTGGTACACAGGGGTGTAGGGTGGTACACAGGGGTGTAGGGTGGTACAGAGGGGTGTAGGGACGGTACAGAGGGGTATAGGGACGGTACAGAAAGGTGTAAGGACGGTACAGAGGGGTGTAGGGACGGTACAGAGGGGTGTAGGGTGGTACAAAGGGGTGTAGGGACGGTACAGAGGGGTATAGGGACGGAACAGAGGGGTGTATGGACGGTATAGAGGGGTGTAGGGTGGTACAGGGGGGTGTAGGGTGGTACAGAGGGATTTAGGGTGGTACAGAGGGGTGTAGGGACGGTACAGAGGGGTGTAGGGACGTACCGAGGGGCGTAGGGATGGTACAGAGGGGTGTAGGGACGGTACAGAGTGATGTAGGGTGGTACAGAGGGGTGTAGGGACGGTACAGAGGGTGTAGGGTGGTACAGAGGGGTATAGGGACGGTACAGAGTGGTGTAGGGTGGTACAGGGGGTGTAGGGTGGTACAGAGGGGTGTAGGGTGGTACAGATTGTTGTAGTGACGGTACAGAGGGTGTAGGGTGGTACAGAGTGATGTAGGGTGGTACAGAGGGGTGTAGGGACGGTACAGAGGGTGTAGGGTGGTACAGAGGGGTGCAGGGTGGTACAGAGGTGTGTAGGGAGATACAGAGGGGTGTAGGGTGGTACAGAGGGGTGCAGGGTGGTACAGAGGTGTGTAGGGTGGTACAGAGGGGTGTAGGGTGGTACTGAGGGGTGTAGGGACGGTACAGAGGGGTGTAGAGTGGTACAGAGGGGTGTAGGGTGGTACAAAAGGGTGTAGGGTGGTACAGAGGAGTGTAGGGTGATACAGAGGGGTGTAGGGTGGTACAGAGGGGTGTAGGGTGGTACAGAGGGGTGTAGGGCGATACAGAGGGGTGTAGGGTGTTACAGAGGGGTGTAGGGTGGTACGGAGTGGTGTAGAGACGGTACAGAGGGGTGTAGGGTGGTACAGAGTGGTGTAGGGTGGTACAAAGGGATGTAGGGACGGTACAGAGGGGTGTAGGGTGGTACAGAGGGGTGTAGGGTGGTACAGAAAGGTGTAGGGTGGTACAGAGGGGTGTATGGTGGTACAGAGGGGTATAGGGTGGTACAGAAGGGTGTAGGGTGGTACAGAGAGGTGTAGGGTGGTACAGAGGGGTGTAGGGACGGTACAGAGGGGGTGTAGCGTGGTACAGAGTGGTGTAGGGTGGTACAAAGGGATGTAGGGACGGTACAGAGGGGTGTAGGGTGGTACAGACGGGTGTAGGGTTGTACAGAGGGGTGTAGGGTGTTACAGAGGGGTGTAAGGTGGTACAGAGGGGTGTAGGGTGGTACAGAAGAGTGTAGAGTGGAACAGAGGGGTGTAGGGTGGTACAGAGGGGTGTAGGGTGATACAGAGGGGTGTAGGGACGGTAGAGGGGGGTGTAGGGACGGTTCAGAGGGGTGTAGGGTTTTACAGAGGGGTGTAGGGACGGTACAGAGAGGTGTAGGGTGGTACAGAGGGGTGTAGGGTGGTACAGAGGGGTGTAGGGTGGTACAGAGAGGTGTAGGGTGGTACAGAGGGGTGTAGGGTGGTACAGAGGAGGTGTTGGGTGGTACAGAGGGGGTGTAGGGTGGTACAGAGGGGTGTAGGGTGGTACAGAGGGGTGTAGGGTGGTACAGAGGGGTGCAGGATGGTACAGAGGGGTGTAGTTACGGTACAGAGGGGTGTAGGGACGATATAGAGGGGTGTAGGGTGGCACAGAGGGGTGTAGGGTGGTACAGAGGGGTATCGGGTGGTACAGAGGGGTGTAGGGTGATACAGTGGGGTGTAGGTTGATAAAGATAGGTGTAGGGACGGTACAGAGGGGTGTAGGGTGGTACAGAGGGGTGTAGGGTGGTACAGAGGGGTGTAGGGTGGTACAGAGGGGTGTAGGGTGGTACAGAGGGGTGTAGGGTGTACAGAGGGGTGTAGGGTAGTACAGAGGGGTGTAGGGTGGTACTGAGGGGTGTAGGGACGGTACAGTGGGGTGTAGGTTGTTACAGAGGGGTGTAGGGTGGTACAGAGGGGTGTAGGGTGGTACTGAGGGGTGTAGGGACGGTACAGTGGGGTGTAGGTTGTTACAGAGGGGTGTAGGGTAGTACAGAGGGGTGTAGGGTGGTACAGAGGGGTGTAGGGTGGTACAGAGGGGTGTAGGGTGGTACAGAGGGGTGTAGGGACGGTACAGAGGGGTGTAGGGTGGTACAGAGGGGTGTAGGGACGGTACAGAGGGGTGTAGGGTGGTACAGAGGGGTGTAGGGTGGTACAGAGGGGTGTAGGGTGGTACAGAGGGGTGTAGGGTGGTACAGAGGGGTGTAGGGTGGTACAGAGGGGTGTAGGGTGGTACAGAGGGGTGTAGGGTGGTACAGAGGGGTGTAGGGTGGTACAGAGGGGTGTAGGGTGGTACAGAGGGGTGTAGGGTGGTACAGAGGGGTGTAGGGTGGTACAGACGGGTGTAGGGTGTATGGTTCACCTGGTTCCTCTGGTGTGAGGGTGTCGGGCGTGGTGCCCTCGGGCGCCGCGCTGCGTCGAAGCCTCATCCTGGCAGCCGAGCCTGAAACATCACCATATTGTCACTATCAACCCATTGTCACCATCACCATCACTATCTACATGCCGCTGCACCGCCATCACAGTCACCAGACTCGATCATCATGAACATTACTCTCTCATCATCACCCGCGTCATTCTCAATATAGTTTCTCACCATCATCACCACTTTCAACATTCTTCATCAACATTATCATCACCATCAACATACGCTTGCATTATTATCACAATCACTATGCTCTGTCATCATCACTATACTCAGTCACCATCACTATCAACATGCTCTATCATCATCACTATACTCAGTCACCATCACTATCAACATGCTCTATCATCATCACTATACTCAGTCACCATCACTATCAACATGCTCTATCATCATCACTATACTCAGTCACCATCACTATCAACATGCTCTATCATCATCACTATACTCAGTCACCATCACTGTCAACATGCTCTATCATCATCACTATACTCAGTCACCATCACTATCAACATGCTCTATCATCATCACTATACTCAGTCACCATCACTATCAACATGCTCTATCATCATCACTATACTCAGTCACCATCACTGTCAATATGCTCTATCATCATCACTATACTCAGTCACCATCACTATCAACATATTCCATCTTCATCATCATCATCACATCCCTCACCATCATTAGCCTCACAACAGTGAAGTCTATGGTCAATAATTCCCATTTTCTATATGTTGGAGTTATCAGCAATAAGGAAATAACACCTAAATTGTGGGCCTGACGGCTGAGTGAACAACGCTCGGGATTCGTAGTTTAAAAAAATTCGGCTGATTCATTGACAGTTCAGAGGCGGGCCCCAGAGCTCAACCCCCGGAAGCACAACTAGGTGAGTACCTGCTACCTAGGAGCAAAAATTACATTCATACACGGAATTACATTATAGAAGTAGCAAGCACTATCATTATAGAAGTAGCAAGCACCATCATTATAGAAGTAGCAATCACCATCATTATAGAAGTAGCAATCACCATCATTATAGAAGTAGCAAGCACCATCATTATAGAAGTAGCAATCACCATCATTATAGAAGTAGCAAGCACCATCATTATAGAAGTAGCAAGCACCATCATTATAGAAGTAGCAATCACCATCATTATAGAAGTAGCAAGCACCATCATTATAGAAGTAGCAATCACCATCATTATAGAAGTAGCAAGCACCATCATTATAGAAGTAGCAATCACCATCATTATAGAAGTAGCAAGCACCATCATTATAGAAGTAGCAATCACCATCATTATAGAAGTAGCAAGCACCATCATTATAGAAGTAGCAATCACCATCATTATAGAAGTAGCAAGCACCATCATTATAGAAGTAGCAATCACCATCATTATAGAAGTAGCAAGCACCATCATTATAGAAGTAGCAAGCACCATCACTATAATGATAGCCATCACCATCATGATAAGAGTCATCACCATGAGGGTGGAGGTTTAGAAGTAGTGTGGTGTCAGTATCCTGGTGATATATATATATATATATATATATATATATATATATATATATATATATATATATATATATATATATATATATATATATATATATATATATATATATATATTATTAAATATGACCGAAAAAGTAAGATTAATAATTCTAACACGAATTTTCTCAATGTTTCTTATATTTTTTTTCACTGTTGATGGTAACTGAAAAATCAATTTTCCAAAATTCATTTTTATTTCTAGTCTGACGCAACACTTGAGCGTGTTTCGTAAAACTTATTACATCTTCAAAGACTTTAGTTTACACACACACAACTATAACTGAACAGAGTTTAAACATCTTCGATTTTATACCTGCATTTGGGTGAGGTGATATGTTACAACAGTTTTGGATGAGGTAAAAACAAGCTTTCAACACAAGACAGAGCACGAAACAATGGGTATAATATTTTGTAAGTTAAAGGGAAGAATGGAAGTAACTGCAAAGGGCCTATTGGCCCATATTTCTTGATGCTTCTATATTGGTGCGGAGTCTTGAAGTGGGTAGAATATAGTTGTGCATTAATTGGCTGTTGATTGCTGGTGTTGACTTCTTGATGTGTAGTGCCTCGCAGACGTCGAGCCGCCTGCTATCGCTGTATCTATCGATGATTTCCGTGTTTTTTGTTAAGACTTCTCTGGTGATGGTCTGGTTGTGGGAAGAGATTATATGTTCCTTAATGGAGCCCTGTTGCTTATGCATCGTTAATCGCCTGGAAAGAGATGTTGTTGTCTTGCCTATATACTGAATTCTTTGAGGCTTACAGTCCCCAAGTGGGCATTTGAAGGCATAGACGACATTGGTCTCTTTTAAAGCGTTCTGCTTTGTGTCTGGAGAGTTTCTCATGAGTAGGTTGGGCGTTTTCTTGGTTTTATAGTAGATCGTCAATTGTATAAAAAAGTGAAAAAAAATATAAGAAACATTGAAAAAATTCGTGTTAGAATTATTAATCTTACTTTTTCGGTCATATTTAATGATATATGTCTACAGGAAAGACTGCTACCAAAATATACTAATATATATATATATATATATATATATATATATATATATATCCCCAATACTGAAGCGAGTCCAGTCACACTCTGCTAACTTTATCAAGAAGTTTCTCCATAAACTTGCCTGAAAGTGTCAATATCAGCCCCGTGACGAACCCCCATGAGATATAAAGTTTCTAGATATAGTTATAACTAGAGTATTGATTTAGTTTCAAAGTTTAAAGTTTATACACATATACTGAACACTGTAGCGGATCTATATATCAAAGAGATAAGGTGAGCTGCCCTACCCTTCTGAAACGTCCAATTATACACTACTCATCTCCTACTGTTATTATAATCTACAAGAACATTGACTCGCCGACACCAAAACGGAACATCTTGAAAGAAACAAATGTGATATATGCCTTGACGTGATCACTTGGGGAAGCGGGGAGGGGGCTATAAGCTCCAGGGATCTCAGTATATAGGTAAGACAATAACTCTTCCGTGGCGTGTGACAGGGAGCGAGGCGCCATCACGGCACATGTGGTGTTTACACACCCACACCATCACCAGAGACATCCTCACAAACAACACTTGAAATAATCGACAGATATAACAATGGAAGATATGAGCGGCAACCATTTGCACGACACACACACACACACACACACGCACACACACACACACACACACACACACACACACACACACACACACACACACACACACACACACACATACACACACACACACACACACACACATACACACACACACACACACACACACACACACACACACATACACACACATACACACACACACACACACACACACACACACACACACACACATACACACACATACACACACACACACACACACACACACACACACACACACACACACACATACACACACACACACACACACACACACACACACACACACACACACACACACACACACACACACACACACACACACACACACACACACATACACACCAGCCAGCTATAACACCCGGTAACACATCTTCGAGAACAAGGTATAAAGTCCGTCAAACTGCCCCATCAATCACTGAAACACAGGACATGTGTAGGCTGTAGAACCTACCCTATCAATTCCTTTAAGAATCTTGTATGTGGTGATTATGTCCCCCTTAACTCTTCTGTCTTCCAGCAACGTGAACATATAATAACGTGATCACGTGAACCTACTGGTTCACGTGATCACTTCCACACAGACAACGCTTAACCCCCGCAAGCACAATTAGGTGAGTACTCTATGTTATATATTCGGCTACTCCAGCCAAGTTATGTTCACTTGCTCTCAGCCTTTGAAAATGTTGAAAGCGTCAACGAAACGTAGAAACTTGTGTAAGGAATCACTCAAAACTTTGTATACCACATATGTCAGACCAATCCTGGAGTATGCAGCTCCAGCATGGAGTCCATATATCTAGTCAAGGATAAGACTAAACTGGAAAAGGTCCAAAGGTTTGCCACCAGACTAGTACCCGAGCTGAGAGTTATGAGCTACGAGGAGAGACTACGGGAATTAAACCTCACGTTGCTTGAAGACAGAAGAGTTAGGGGGGACAAGATCACCACATACAAGATTCTCAAAGGAATTGATAGGGTTGATAAAGACAGACTATTTAACACGAATGCATTAGGAAGTGATGTGGTGGAGGCTGACTCCATACACAGTTTCAAGTGTAGATATGATAGAGCCCAGTAGGCTCAGGAACCTGTACACCTGTTGATTGACGGTTGAGAGGCGGGACCAAAGAGCCAGAGCTCAACCCCCGCAAGCACAACTAGGTGAGTATACACACAGCAGAAGACACACACAGCAGGAGACACAGACGACCTACCAGCAGACAAGTACAGCCACAGACAGGCAGAGACACCAGGAGGAGACGGAGGAAGCAGAGGGTGTGTATGGGGAGGAGTATTGACCCATGTCTCCCGGGGGCCAGCGCCCCCCACACACCCCAGTGATGGGGGGGAGGAGGGGTGTCTGGGGAGGGGGCCGCCAAGTGCATGAGGAGGGAAGACTGGGAGATTACATTACATGTGGAATGAGTATCTGGCTATCACAAAAGATAAGGAATGGGATGGACTTATCAGGAGAAAGCACCAAGCAATTGCTACTATATAGCACTTGGAAGAGGGGATCAGGATAAGGATTAGGGATGGGACACGGGGGCCAGGAATAGTGCCCAACTCCAGAATGGACTGTCGGGGATTGATCTCCCGACTTGGATGAAGCGAGACCGTCGCTCTACCGTCCAGCCCAAGTGGTTGGGATAGGAGAGGAAGAGGGAGGGGCAGCAGCTGGCAGGCCGAGGACGAGAGGAAGAGATCAGTTGGGGATGGGAAAGGATGGGAAAGAAGCCATAATGCAGCCATCAGGCCCGGGGCGAGGCGGCGCAGGCAGGACACGGCCAGAGTCCGGCTCCACCAAGGAGCCAGCTGCTGGTAGACTGGGGGGGGGGGGGGGGGGGGAGGAAGCCGCACAACAATACTTCGTATCCCATAAGGATGTTCAGTAGTTTATGGCAGACCTGACAGCGGGAGACTGGACGACTGGTGGCAGGCAGGAGGCGGGATTACTGTTGGTAGGCCGAAGGGGGGTGTAGGAGGGGTGTTTGCCCCCACAGTGAGGCATGGACAGCTGGAGGAGCACTGTAAACAACTCGAGGAGGAGTCGTTTACAGTGTCATCACACAACACACAAGTGCCTCATACAATTCAACCCTAATATAAAATATCAAACATGACAACAAGATATAGAAGACCGGATGATTCCACTCACACTGGTTTACACACTCACACTGGTTTACACACTCACACTGGTTTACACACTCACACTGGTGAGTGTGGCACCCCCCCAACATCCCCCCCCAGCGCCACACACACCCCCCCCCCCACACATCCCCCCCAGCACCACCCCCCCCCCCCACATCCCCCCCAGCGCCACACCCCCCCCCCACATCCCCCCCAGCACCACACCCCCCCCCCCCCCCTACACCCGGTCAAGGCCGCCGGAAGCGGAACTAATCGGCGTCTGAGGTAGTCTTCAGGAACCACTAAATACTCTGGTGCCCAGACGTGACCTGTCTTGTGAGCAGCGGTACACACCCCCTCTTCTTCTTCCCGTCACCAGCAGGGAGCACCACACACCAGCAGGGAGCACCACACACCAGCAGGGAGCACCACACACCAGCAGGGAGCACCACACACCAGCAGGGAGCACCACACACCAGCAGGGAGCACCACACACCAGCAGAGAACACCACACACCAGCAGGGAGCACCACACACCAGCAGGGAGCACCACACACCAGCAGGGAGCACCACACACCAGCAGGGAACACCACACACCAGCAGGGAGCACCACACACCAGCAGGGAGCACCACACACCAGCAGGGAACACCACACACCAGCAGGGAGCACCACACACCAGCAGGGAACACCACACACCAGCAGGGAGCACCACACACCAGCAGGGAGCACCACACACCAGCAGGGAACACCACTCACCAGCAGGGAACACCACACACCAGCAGGGAGCACCACACACCAGCAGGGAGCACCACACACCAGCAGGGAGCACCACACACCAGCAGGGAACACCACACACCAGCAGGGAGCACCACACACCAGCAGGGAACACCACACACCAGCAGGGAGCACCACACACCAGCAGGGAACACCACACACACCAGCAGGGAGCAACACACACCAGCAGGGAACAACACACACCAGCAGGGAGCACCACACACCAGCAGGGAGCACCACACACCAGCAGGGAGCACCACACACCAGCAGGGAACACCACACACCAGCAGGGAACACCACACACCAGCAGGGAGCACCACACACCAGCAGGGAGCACCACACACCAGCAGGGAGCAACACACACCAGCAGGTGTGAAATAGAGGGAATACAGAGAAATAGAGGGAATACAGAGAAATAGAGGGAATACAGAGAAATAGAGGGAATACAGAGAACATATACGGCACGCATAGACGAGATAAAACACCTAAATTATTGGGATCGTCTCAAAGCTCTCCAAATGTACTCTCTAGAAAGGAGACGAGAGAGATACCAAATAATATACACCTGGAAAATACTGGAGGGTCAGGTCCCAAATCTACACAGTAAAATAACAACGTACTGGAGTGAACGATATGGAAGAAAATGCAAGATTGAACCTGTGAAGAGCAGAGGTGCCATAGGCACAATCAGAGAGCACTGTATAAACATCAGGGGTCCGCGGTTGTTCAACGTCCTCCCAGCGAGCATAAGAAATATTGCCGGAACAACCGTGGACATCTTCAAGAGAAAACTGGACGGTTTTCTAAGAGAAGTTCCGGATCAGCCGGGCTGTGGTGGGTACGTGGCCCTGCGGGCCGCTCCAAGCAACAGCCTGGTGGACCAAACTCTCACAAGTCGAGCCTGGCCTCGGGCCGGGCTTGGGGAGTAGAAGAACTCCCAGAACCCCATCAACCAGGTATCAACCAGGTATCAGGGAGCAACACACACCAGCAGGG
The DNA here is from genome assembly GCF_040958095.1 of Procambarus clarkii. Classification (NCBI taxonomy): domain Eukaryota; kingdom Metazoa; phylum Arthropoda; class Malacostraca; order Decapoda; family Cambaridae; genus Procambarus; species Procambarus clarkii. Next base: position 6,696,521 of record NC_091163.1, read on the forward strand.
AGCACCACACACCAGCAGGGAACACCACACACCAGCAGGGAACACCACACACCAGCAGGGAGCACCACACACCAGCAGGGAGCACCACACACCAGCAGGGAACACCACACACCAGCAGGGAGCACCACACACCAGCAGGGAACAACACACACCAGCAGGGAGCACCACACACCAGCAGGGAACACCACACACCAGCAGGGAGCACCACACACCAGCAGGGAGCACCACACACCAGCAGGGAACACCACACACCAGCAGGGAACAACACACACCAGCAGGGAGCACCACACACCAGCAGGGAGCACCACACACACCAGCAGGGAGCAACACACCAGCAGGGAGCACCGCACACCAGCAGGGAACACCACACACCAGCAGGGAACAACACACACCAGCAGGGAGCACCACACACCAGCAGGGAGCACCACACACACCAGCAGGGAGCAACACACACCAGCAGGGAGCAACACACACCAGCAGGGAGCACCACACACCAGCAGGGAACACCACACACACCAGCAGGGAGCAACACACACCAGCAGGGAGCACCACACGCCAGCAGGGAGCAACACACACCAGCAGGGAACAACACACACCAGCAGGGAACACCACACACCAGCAGGGAGCACCACACACCAGCAGGGAACACCACACACACCAACAGGGAGCACCACACACCAGCAGGGAACACCACACACACCAACAGGGAACAACACACACCAGCAGGGAGCACCACACACCAGCAGGGAACAACACACACCAGCAGGGAACAACACACACCAGCAGGGAGCACCACACACCAGCAGAGAACAACACACACCAGCAGACAGCAACACACACCAGCAGGGAACACCACACACCAGCAGGGAACAACACACACCAGCAGGGAACAACACACACCAGCAGGGAGCACCACACACCAGCAGAGAACACCACACACCAGCAGACAGCAACACACACCAGCAGAGAACACCACACACACCAGCAAGGAATAACACACACCAGCAGGGAACACCACACACCAGCAGGGAACACCACACACACCAGCAGGGAATAACACACACACCAGCAGGGAATAACACACACACCAGCAGGGAACACCACACACCAGCAGGGAACACCACACACCAGCAGGGAACAACACACACCAGCAGGAAACAACACACACTAGCAGGGAACAACACACACCAGCAGGGAACACCACACACCAGCAGGGAACACCACACACCAGCAGGGAGCACCACACACCAGCAGGGAACACCACACACACCAGCAGGGAGCACCACACACCAGCAGGGAACACCACACACCAGCAGGGAACAACACACACCAGCAGGGAGCACCACACACCAGCAGGGAACACCACACACCAGCAGGGAACAACACACACCAGCAGGGAGCAACACACACCAGCAGGGAACACCACACACCAGCAGGGAGCAACACACACCAGCAGGGAACAACACACACCAGCAGGGAACACCACACACCAGCAGGGAGCAACACACACCAGCAGGGAACACCACACACCAGCAGGAAACAACACACACACCAGCAGGGAGCAACACACACCAGCAGGGAACAACACACACCAGCAGGGAACAACACACACACCAGCAGGGAACACCACACACCAGCAGAGAGCAACACACACCAGCAGAGAGCAACACACACCAGCAGGAAACAACACACACTAGCAGGGAACACCACACACCAGCAGGGAACAACACACACTAGCAAGGAACACCACACACCAGCAGGGAACAACACACACTAGCAGGGAACACCACACACCAGCAGGGAACAACACACACACCAGCAGGGAGCAACACACAGGTACACCATCGCCGGTGCACAAGCAACACCACTGCCATACATCATCACTATAACACTGGTGTTGCTGGCTCATCACTCAACACGCTCATCCAGTATTACCGACAGTTTCCGATAATTGGATTAGACTCAGCTCTGGTCTTACCGATTCCGGAAGCCGTTATTACCATGCAAGTGGAATTATCACTTAATGAGCGAAACATTCATAAGTGACCAACATCCTACCCAACGTCAGAGACTAGTGGCCATGGATGTTAACTCTCTTATATACAAGATGTAGACTTCCTTATGTACAGGTTTTTGCTCTTTCTGAATGATGTTGTTTACACTTTTTAGCCACGTGACTGCCACACGTGGCTAATGTTTACATGGTGACGTGACTGCCACACGTGGCTAATGTTTACATGGTGACGTGACTGCCACACGTGGCTAATGTTTACATGGTGACGTCACAGCCCGGTCCAGAGCCGGAGCAAAATATTCTTATAAAACAAAAAATTATCCGCAACAAACATTTATTGCAGTACAATACTGCCACTCTAAATTTCGTGAGAACACTGGATAGCCAATCAAAGTCAAGGCCCTTCCTAAACTCGTACCCAAATGGGGAAACCCGCCCCCAAAATATCTTTCAGTAGCCTCCGTCAGAGCGAGAGCCAGCGGCCACCACGCCCTGAGGCACACGCCAGGACGCCTGCAACTCCCGCCGGCGCCTCTCGGCCGAAGCCGGCGCGGGATGCCATCTCCCCACCACAAGAACCTGCCAGAGAACAATATCTAGCATGTTAATGCCCCTGTTTGACCGTCTGGTCACTTGAGACAGTTACGTGCGTCCCTCCTGCGTGTGAGTACAATTACCAGGACGAACGGGTGTTCTTTCTTTTGGCAGTGTTGTACTTTCTGCTATGGCTCTATGTTCACTCATAGGATGAGTAAGGGTGCCCCATTACTGTCACTAAGTCGGTATGTTCATTCACAGCATGAGTGTATGTGTGTGTACTCACCTAGTTGTGCTTGCGGGGGTTGAGCTTCGGCTCTTTGGTCCCGCTTTTCAACTGTCAATCAACTGCTGCACAGGTTCCAGAGCCTATTGGGCGCTATCCTATCTACATTTGAAACTGTGTGTGGAGTCAGCCTCCACCACATCACTGCCTAATGCATTCCACCTGCTAACTACTCTGACACTAAAAAAGTTCTTTCTGATGTCTTCGTGGTCCACTTGAGTACTCAGCTTCCACCTGTGTCCCCTTGTGTATCACCCATGTGAAATAATCTGTCATTATCTAGCCTGTCAATTCCCCTCAGAATTTTGCTATGTGTTGAACATGTCTCTCCGAACACTTCCGTCTTCCAGCGACGTGAGGTGCAGTTCACGCAGCTTTTCCTCATGACTCATGCCTCTTAGTTCTGGGACTAGTCTAGTGGCATACTTTAGACCCTTCTCCAGCTTCGTCTTGTGCTTGGCAATGTATGGGGCTCCATGCTGGAGCCCCATACTGCAGGACTGGTCTTGCATAGGTGGTATACAACGTATAAGGTGTGTGTGTGTGTGTATGCTCACCTAGTTGTACTCACTTAGTTATGTTTGCGGGGGTTGAGCTTTGGCTCTTCGGTCCCGCCTCTCAACCGTCAATCAACAGGTCTACAGATTCCTGAGCCTATTGGGCTCTATCATATCTACACTTGAAACTGTGTATGGAGTCAGCCTCCACCACATCACTTCCTAATGCATTCCATTTGTCAACCACTCTGACACTAAAAAAGTTCTTTCTAATATCTCTGTGGCTCATTTGGGCACTCAGTTTCCACCTGTGTCCCCTTGTGCGTTTGCCCCTTGAGTTAAATAGCCTGTCTTTATCTACCCTATCAATTCCCTTCAGAATCTTGAATGTGGTGATCATGTACCCCCTAACTCTTCTGTCTTCCAGCGAAGTGAGGGTTAATTCCCGTAGTCTCTCCTCGTAGCTCATACCTCTCAGCTCGGGTACTAGTCTGGTGGCAAACCTTTGAAACTTTTCCAGTTTGGTCTTATCCTTGACAAGATATGGACACCATGCTGGGGCTGCATACTCCAGGAATGGCCTGACATATGTGGTATACAAAGTTCTGAATGATTCTTTACACAAGTTTCTGAATGCCGTTCTTATGTTGGCCAGCCTGGCATATGCCGCTGATGTTATCCTCTTGATATGGGCTGCAGGAGACAGGTATGACGTGATATCAACCCCCAAGTCTCTTTCTTTCTCTGACTCCTGAAGAATTTCCTCTCCCAGATGATACCTTGTATCTGGCCTCCTGCTCCCTACACCTATCTTCATTACATTACATTTGGTTGGGTTAAACTCTAACAACCATTTGTTCGACCATTCCTTCAGCTTGTCTAGGTCTTCTTGAAGCCTCAAACAGTCCTCTTCTGTTTTAATCCTTCTCATAATTTTGGCATCGTCCGCAAACATTGAGAGAAATAAATATATACCCTCCGGGAGATCATTTACATATATCAGAAACAAGATAGGACCGAGTACAGAGCCCTGTGGGACTCCACTGGTGACTTCACGCCAATCGGAGGTCTCACCCCTCACCGTAACTCTCTGCTTCCTATTGCTTAGGTACTCCCTTATCCACTGGAGCACCTTACCAGCTACACCTGCCTGTCTCTCCAGCTTATGTGGATGTGTGTGTGTGTGTGTGTGTGTGTGTGTGTGTGTGTGTGTGTGTGTGTGTGTGTGTGTGTGTGTGTGTGTGTGTGTGTGTGTGTGTGTATGTGTGTGTGTGTGTGTGTGTGTGTGTGTGTGTGTGTGTGTGTGTGTGTGTGTGTGTGTGTGTGTGTGTGTGTGTGTGCATGCGGGTCGTGGCAGGTGTAGTCATAACCTTGTCCCCATTGCTACCACCCACACACCAGTCATGCTGTTGTTACCAAACTACTTATGGAGGGAGGAGTCACTAGGTCACCTGCAGCCAATATGTCACAACATGGATGACACCCGACCCACAACACCCCCTACCCCCCCAACCCCCCTCTCCCACCCCCTACCACCCCACCCCCACCAGTACTCTCCCCTACACCCACAATAGCACCAGAACTCTCCCCACACCCACTATAGCACCAGTACTCTCCCCCACACCCACTATAGCACCAGTACTCTCCCCCACACCCACTATAGCACCAGTACTCTCCCCCACACCCACTATAACACCAGTACTCTCCCCCACACCCACTATAACACCAGTACTCTCCCCCAACACCCACTATAGCACCAGTACTCTCCCCCACACCCACTATAGCACCAGTACTCTCCCCCACACCCACTATAACACGAGTACTCTCCCCCACACCCACTATAACACCAGTACTCTCCCCCACACCCACTATAACACCAGTACTCTCCCCCACACCCACAATAGCACCAGTACTCTCCCCACACCCACTATAGCACCAGTACTCTCCCCCACACCCACTATAGCACCAGTACTCTCCCACACACCCACTATAACACCAGTACTCTCCCCCACACCCACTATAGCACCAGTACTCTCCCCACACCCACTATAGCACCAGTACTCTCCCCCACACCCACTATAGCACCAGTACTCTCCCCACACCCACTATAGCACCAGTACTCTCCCCCACACCCACTATAGCACCAGTACTCTCCCACACACCCACTATAACACCAGTACTCTCCCCCACACCCACTATAACACCAGTACTCTCCCCCACACCCACAATAGCACCAGTACTCTCCCACACACCCACTATAGCACCAGTACTCTCCCCCACACCCACAATAGCACCAGTACTCTCCCCCACACCCACTATAGCACCAGTACTCTCCCCCACACCCACTATAGCACCAGTACTCTCCCACACACCCACTATAACACCAGTACTCTCCCCCACACCCACTATAGCACCAGTACTCTCCACACACCCACTATAACACCAGTACTCTCCCACACACCCACTATAACACCAGTACTCTCCCACACACCCACTATAACACCAGTACTCTCCCACACACCCACTATAACACCAGTACTCTCCCCCACACCCACTATAGCACCAGTACTCTCCCCACACCCACTATAGCACCAGTACTCTCCCCACACCCACTATAGCACCAGTACTCTCCCACACACCCACTATAACACCAGTACTCTCCCCCACACCCACTATAACACCAGTACTCTCCCCCACACCCACTATAGCACCAGTACTCTCCCCCACACCCACTATAACACCAGTACTCTCCCCCACACCCACTATAACACCAGTACTCTCCCCCACACCCACTATAACACCAGTACTCTCCCCCACACCCACTATAACACCAGTACTCTCCCCCACACCCACTATAACACCAGTACTCTCCCCCACACCCACTATAACACCAGTACCCTCCCCCAACACCCACTATAACACCAGTACTCTCCCCCACACCCACTATAACACCAGTACTCTCCCCCACACCCACTATAACACCAGTACTCTCCCCCACACCCACTATAACACCAGTACTCTCCCCCACACCCACTATAACACCAGTACTCTCCCCCACACCCACTATAACACCAGTACTCTCCCCCACACCCACTATAACACCAGTACTCTCCCCCACACCCACTATAACACCAGTACTCTCCCCCACACCCACTATAACACCAGTACTCTCCCCCACACCCACTATAACACCAGTACTCTCCCCCACACCCACTATAACACCAGTACTCTCCCCCACACCCACTATAACACCAGTACTCTCCCCCACACCCACTATAGCACCAGTACTCTCCCCCACACCCACTATAACACCAGTACTCTCCCCCACACCCACTATAACACCAGTACTCTCCCCCACATCCACTATAACACCAGTACTCTCCCACACACCCACTATAACACCAGTACTCTCCCACACACCCACTATAACACCAGTACTCTCCCACACACCCACTATAACACCAGTACTCTCCCACACACCCACTATAACACCAGTACTCTCCCACACACCCACTATAACACCAGTACTCTCCCACACACCCACTATAACACCAGTACTCTCCCACACACCCACTATAACACCAGTACTCTCCCACACACCCACTATAACACCAGTACTCTCCCACACACCCACTATAACACCAGTACTCTCCCACACACCCACTATAACACCAGTACTCTCCCCCACACCCACTATAGCACCAGTACTCTCCCCCACACCCACTATAACACCAGTACTCTCCCCCACACCCACTATAACACCAGTACTCTCCCCCACATCCACTATAACACCAGTACTCTCCCACACACCCACTATAACACCAGTACTCTCCCCCACACCCACTATAGCACCAGTACTCTCCCCCACACCCACTATAACACCAGTACTCTCCCCCACACCCACTATAACACCAGTACTCTCCCCCACACCCACTATAACACCAGTACTCTCCCCCACATCCACTATAACACCAGTACTCTCCCACACACCCACTATAACACCAGTACTCTCCCCCACACCCACTATAGCACCAGTACTCTCCCCCACACCCACTATAACACCAGTACTCTCCCCCACACCCACTATAACACCAGTACTCTCCCCCACATCCACTATAACACCAGTACTCTCCCACACACCCACTATAACACCAGTACTCTCCCACACACCCACTATAACACCAGTACTCTCCCACACACCCACTATAACACCAGTACTCTCCCACACACCCACTATAACACCAGTACTCTCCCACACACCCACTATAACACCAGTACTCTCCCCCACATCCACTATAACACCAGTACTCTCCCACACACCCACTATAACACCAGTACTCTCCCCACACCCACTATAACACCAGTACTCTCCCACACACCCACTATAACACCAGTACTCTCCCCCACATCCACTATAACACCAGTACTCTCCCACACACCCACTATAACACCAGTACTCTCCACACACCCACTATAACACCAGTACTCTCCCCACACCCACTATAACACCAGTACTCTCCCCACACCCACTATAACACCAGGTACTAAACAAAATCTGAAAATAATTTATTACCGAGCACCGTGCTGTGTCCTCTAGGCTAATATATTATACTTCACCATGTTTGGTGTTGTGAGGCTCATACCACACCATGTTTGGTGTTGTGGGGCTCATACCACTCCATGTTTGGTGTTATGGGGCTCATACCACACCATGTTTGGTGTTATGGGGCTCATACCACACCATGTTTGGTGTTATGGGGCTCATACCACACCATGGTTGGTGTTATGGGGCTCATACCACACCATGTTTGGTGTTATGGGGCTCATACCACACCATGTTTGGTGTTATGGGGCTCATACCACACCTTGTTTGGTGTTATGGGGCTCATACCACTCCATGTTTGGTGTTATGGGGCTCATACCACACCATGTTTGGTGTTATGGGGCTCATACCACACCATGTTTGGTGTTATGAGGCTCATACCACACTATGTTTGGTGTTATGGGGCTCATACCACACCATGTTTGGTGTTGTGGGGCTCATACCACACCATGTTTGGTGTTATGGGGCTCATACCACACCATGGTTGGTGTTGTGGGACTCATACCACACCATGGTTGGTGTTGTGGGACTCATACCACACCATGTTTGGTGTTATGGGGCTCATACCACACCATGTTTGGTGTTATGGGGCTCATACCACACTATGTTTGGTGTTATGGGGCTCATACCACACCATGTTTGGTGTTATGGGGCTCATACCACACCCTGTTTGGTGTTATGAGGCTCATACCACTCCATGTTTGGTGTTATGGGGCTCATACCATGTTTGGTGTTATGAGGCTCATACCACACCATGGTTGGTGTTATGGGGCTCATACCACATCATGTTTGGTGTTATGAGGCTCATACCACACCCTGTTTGGTGTTATGAGGCTCATACCACTCCATGTTTGGTGTTATGGGGCTCATACCATGTTTGGTGTTATGGGGCTCATACCACACCATGGTTGGTGTTATGGGGCTCATACCACACCATGTTTGGTGTTATGGGGCTCATACCATGTTTGGTGTTATGGGGCTCATACCACTCCATGTTTGGTGTTATGGGGCTCATACCATGTTTGGTGTTATGGGGCTCATACCACTCCATGTTTGGTGTTATGGGGCTCATACCACATCATGTTTGGTGTTATGGGGCTCATACCATGTTTGGTGTTATGGGGCTCATACCACTCCATGTTTGGTGTTATGGGGCTCATACCACTCCATGTTTGGTGTTATGGGACTCATACCACTCCATGTTTGGTGTTGTAGGGCTCATACCAATACATGTTTGGTGTTATGGGGCTCATACCACACCATGTTTGGTGTTATGGGGCTCATACCACTCCATGTTTGGTGTTATGAGGCTCATACCACACTATGTTTGGCGTTATGGAGCTCATACCACTCCATGTTTGGTGTTATGGGGCTCATACCATGTTTGGTGTTATGGGGCTCATACCACACCATGTTTGGTGTTATGGGGCTCATACCACTCCATGTTTGGTGTTATGGGGCTCATACCACACTATGTTTGGTGTTATGGAGCTCATACCACTCCATGTTTGGTGTTATGGGGCTCATACCATGTTTGGTGTTATGGGGCTCATACCACACCATGTTTGGTGTTATGGGGCTCATACCACTCCATGTTTGGTGTTATGGGGCTCATACCACACCATGTTTGGTGTTATGGGGCTCATACCACTCCATGTTTGGTGTTATGGGACTCATACCACTCCATGTTTGGTGTTGTAGGGCTCATACCACTACATGTTTGGTGTTATGGGACTCATACCACTCCATGTTTGGTGTTGTAGGGCTCATACCACTACATGTTTGGTGTTATGGGGCTCATACCACACCATGTTTGGTGTTATGGGGCTCATACCACTCCATGTTTGGTGTTATGGGGCTCATACCACACCATGGTTGGTGTTATGGGGCTCATACCACTCCATGTTTGGTGTTATGGGGCTCATACCACACCCTGTTTGGTGTTATGGGGCTCATACCACACCATGTTTGGTGTTATGGGGCTCATACCACACCATGTTTGGTGTTATGGGGCTCATACCACACCATGTTTGGTGTTATGGGGCTCATACCACATCATGTTTGGTGTTATGGGGCTCATACCACACCATGTTTGGTGTTATGGGGCTCATACCACATCATGTTTGGTGTTATGGGGCTCATACCACACCATGTTTGGTGTTATGGGGCTCATACCACACCATGTTTGGTGTTATGGGGCTCATACCACATCATGTTTGGTGTTATGGGGCTCATACCACACCATGTTTGGTGTTATGGGGCTCATACCACACCATGTTTGGTGTTATGGGGCTCATACCACATCATGTTTGGTGTTATGGGGCTCATACCACACCATGTTTAGTGTTATGGGGCTCATACCACACCATGTTTGGTGTTATGGGGCTCATACCACACCATGTTTGGTGTTATGGGGCTCATACCACACCATGTTTAGTGTTATGGGGCTCATACCACACCATGTTTGGTGTTATGGGGCTCATACCACACCATGTTTGGTGTTATGGGGCTCATACCACACCATGTTTAGTGTTATGGGGCTCATACCACACCATGTTTGGTGTTATGGGGCTCATACCACACCATGTTTGGTGTTATGGGGCTCATACCACTACATGTTTGGTGTTATGGGGCTCATACCACACCATGTTTAGTGTTATGTTGCTCATACCATGTTTGGTGTTATGTTGCTCATACCACACCATGTTTAGTGTTATGGGGCTCATACCATGTTTGGTGTTATGGGGCTCATACCACACCATGTTTGGTGTTATGGGGCTCATACCACTCCATGTTTGGTGTTATGGGGCTCATACCACTACATGTTTGGTGTTATGGGACTCATACCACACCCTGTTTGGTGTTATGGGGCTCATACCACTACATGTTTGGTGTTATGGGACTCATACCACACCCTGTTTGGTGTTATGGGGCTCATACCACTACATGTTTGGTGTTATGGGACTCATACCACACCCTGTTTGGTGTTATGGGGCTCATACCACACCATGTTTGGTGTTATGGGGCTCATACCACACCATGTTTGGTGTTATGGGGCTCATACCACACCATGTTTGGTGTTATGGGGCTCATACCACACCATGTGTGGTGTTATGGAGCTCATACCACATCATGTTTGGTGTTATGGGGGGTCATGCCACACCATGTTTAGTGTTATGGAGCTCATACCACACCATGTTTAGTGTTATGGGGCTCATACCACACCATGTTTAGTGTTATGGGGCTCATACCACACCATGTTTGGTGTTATGGAGCTCATACCACACCATGTTTGGTGTTATGGGGCTCATACCACACCATGTTTGGTGTTATGGGGCTCATACCACACCATGTTTGGTGTTATGGGGCTCATACCATACTATGGTTGGTGTTATAGGGCTCATACCACACCATGTTTGGTGTTATGGGGCTCATACCACACCATGTTTGGTGTTATGGGGCTCATACCATACTATGGTTGGTGTTATAGGGCTCATACCACACCATGTTTGGTGTTATGGGGCTCATACCATACTATGGTTGGTGTTATGGGGCTCATACCACACCATGTTTGGTGTTATGGGGCTCATACCATACTATGGTTGGTGTTATAGGGCTCATACCACACCATGTTTGGTGTTATGGGACTCATACCACACCATGTTTGGTGTTATGGGACTCATACCACATCATGTTTGGTGTTATGGGACTCATACCACACCATGTTTGGTGTTATGGGGCTCATACCACATCATGTTTGGTGTTATGGGGCTCATACCACACCATGTTTGGTGTTGTGGGGCTCATACCACACCATGTTTGGTGTTATGGGGCTCATACCACACTATGTTTGGTGTTATGGGGCTCATACCACATCATGTTTGGTGTTATGGGGGTCATACCACACCATGTTTGGTGTTATGGAGCTCATACCACACCATGTTTGGTGTTATGGGGCTCATACCACACTATGTTTGGTGTTATGGGGCTCATACCACACTATGTTTGGTGTTATGGGGCTCATACCACACCATGTTTGGTGTTATGGGGCTCATACCACACTATGTTTGGTGTTATAGGGCTCATACCACACCATGTTTGGTGTTATGGGGCTCATACCATACTATGGTTGGTGTTATGGGGCTCATACCACACCATGTTTGGTGTTATGGGGCTCATACCACACCATGGTTGGTGTTATGGAGCTCATACCACACCATGTTTGGTGTTATGGGGCTCATACCACACCCTGTTTGGTGTTATGGGGCTCATACCATACTATGGTTGGTGTTATAGGGCTCATACCACACCATGTTTGGTGTTATGGGGCTCGTACCACACTATGGTTGGTTTTATGGAGCTCATACCACACTATGGTTGGTGTTACGGATCTCATACCGCACTATAGTTGGTGTTGTGGGGCTCATACCACACCATGTTTGGTGTTATGGGGCTCATACCACACCATGGTTGGTGTTGTGGGGCTCATACCACACTATGAGTGGTGTTATGGGGCTCATACCACACCATGGTTGATGTTATGGGGCTCATACCACATCATGTTTGGTGTTATGGGGCTCATACCACACTGTGGTTTGTGTTATGGGGCTCATACCACAGTATGATTGGTGTTGTGGAGCTCATACCACACTGTGGTTTGTGTTATGGAGCTCATACCACACTACGGTTGGTGTTATGGAGCTCATACCACACTACGGTTGGTGTTATGGAGCTCATACCACACCATGGTTGGTGTTATGGAGCTCATACCACACTACGGTTGGTGTTGTGGGGCTCATACCACACCATGGTTGATGTTATGGGGCTCATACCACACCATGGTTGGTGTTATGGAGCTCATACCACACTACGGTTGGTATTTTGGAGCTCATACCACACCATGGTTGGTGTTATGGAGCTCATACCACACTACGGTTGGTGTTGTGGGGCTCATACCACACCATGGTTGATGTTATGGGGCTCATACCACACCATGGTTGGTGTTATGGAGCTCATACCACACTACGGTTGGTGTTGTGGGGCTCATACCACACCATGGTTGGTGTTATGGAGCTCATACCACACTACGGTTGGTGTCATGGAGCTCATACCACACCATGGTTGGTGTTATGGGGCTCATACCACACCATGGTTGGTGTTATGGGGCTCATACCACACCATGGTTGGTGTTATGGGGCTCATACCACACCATGGCTGGTGTTATGGGGCTCATACCACACCATGGCTGGTGTTATGGGGCTCATACCCCACATAGCGGTTGTGGCACCTAAGGATCTGCAAGGTTGTTCAGCCCACGGGGTGGGTTCTGGAGGTGTGGGCGAGGTGGGCAGTGGTGCCGTCTCCAGCTGATGGCTGCAGCCCACTATGGCACCCTGCCACATTTATCTGATGGCGTGCCCCACCCAGCCCTCTGGCAGCCCTCTGGCCGCCCTGTGCCCCGTCTCCCACTCACCTTCTTAGCTTGTGGAGAGGAGCGAGAGTGATGGTAGTTGGTGTGAGAGTGTGAGAAGCGGGAGAGTGTTTACGACTCCATGGTGGTGTGTGGCCGCCTGTCGCTGCACTGGAAGATGGTGGCGTCACACTCCCAGATCAATACACTGGTAAGGCTCCACCACACTCTACCTGCCACTCCGTGTGGTCAGCGAGTCGCCTGGGGCCCGCTGGGGCTCGCCTCAACACCCAGAATATACTCCAGAAAGGCACACACACAAAATTCTTGCGGCTGCTGGCCCAGAAGCGTCCGTACCTGCCAGACTGATCTTCCTCCAGCAGCACACCGATTAGCTCAACCCCCCCGCTGGTCCACATGCCAACACTCTTACACCCGCCGCCATTGGTCCCGCCGCTGATCAATGCCACCTCTCCTCCAATCAGAGCGAAGGGCACATCGGCGGAGACTTGGCAAAATCGATAAATAGGGCCAGGCCGGCTGCCTGCGAGGCTTGTACGCAACTCCTTCAGCAAAGACACCCACAGAGAACCTCTGGGCGGGAATTTGAACCAATACTTGCCTAGCCCGACGCTCCCGCCTTCCACCCTTCGCTAAATTTGGGCACTGATGTCTGGGAGAGAAAGAGCGTGGGTGGCGCGTGTGATGGGAGCGGTGTGATGGGAGATTGGTGTGGGCTTATGGCAGTGAGTGGGTGAGGTCCAGGCTGGGAATCAATATGTGGGAGACGGCAGAGAGCCACACGGAGCCGTGTGCTGATTCCAGATACCAGCCCAGCCAGGCCTATTGTCACTCCACACTCACGCTTATACATGCATGGCCAACCATTCTCACGCATACCTCTATACTCATGCATACTTATGTAATCATGCATTTGTATTCATATGGTATCTAGGCAAGCACAAGACGAAGCTGGAAAAAGTTCAGAGGTATGCCACTAGGCTAGTCCCAGAGCTAAGAGGCATGAGTTATGAGGACCGATTACGTGAACTGCACCTCACGTCGCTGGAAGACAGAAGAGGTAAGGGAAGACATGATCACCACATACAAAATTCTCAGGGGAATTGACAGGGTGGACAAGGATGTATTATTTAACACGGGTAGCACACGCACAAGGGGACACAGGTGGAAGCTGAGTACCCAAATGAGATACAGAGACGTTAGAAAGAACTTTTTCAGTGCCAGAGTACTTAACAGGCAGAATGCATTAGGCAGTGATGTGGTGGAGGCTGACTCCATACACAGTTTCAAATGTAGATATGATAGAGCCCAGTAGGCTCAGGAACCTGTACACCAGTTGATTGACGGTTGAGAGGCGGGACCAAAGAGCCAAAGCTCAACCCCCGCAAGCACAACTAGGTGAGTACACACACCAAGTCTGACTGTCATACATATTCACACGCCCATACCAGCATATATACTCACAGAAGCACGCTAATGAGTGCCTACATTACTGCACTCATATAATAACTCCACCGAAACAACTGTTCATACCTATGTACACACACACACACACACACACACACACACACACACACACACACACACACACACACACACAAAATTAGATATTAGAAATATTATTAAGATATTAGAAAGAACTTTTTTAGTGTCAGAGTGGTTGACAAATGGAATGCATTAGGGGGTGATGTGGTGGAGGCTCACTCCATACACAGTTTCAAGTGTAGATATGACAGAGCCCGATAGGCTCAGGAATCTGTACACCTGTTGATTGACGGTTGAGAGGCGGGACCAAAGAGCCAGAGCTCAACCCCCGCAAACACAACTAGGTGAGTACACACACACACACAATGGTAATGGTAAGGGGCGAGAAGTCGGACTGGCGAACAGTAACAAGTGGAGTACCTCAAGGATCGGTGCTGGGACCATTCCTCTTTCTAATTTACGTAAATGATATGTTTACAGGAGTGGAATCATACATGTCAATGTTTGCGGATGACGCAAAATTAATGAGAAAAGTTGTGACAGATGAGGATTGTAGGATCCTCCAAGAGGACTTAAATAGGTTGCAGAGATGGTCAGGGAAATGGCTACTGGAGTTCAACACCAGTAAATGTAAAGTTGTGGAAATGGGATCAGGTGATAGGCGACCAAAGGGACAGTACACAATGAAGGGGAACTGCCTACCTGTAACGATTCGAGAATGAGACCTGGGAGTGGATGTGACACCTAATCTAACTCCCGAGGCACATATAAATAGGATAACGACAGCAGCGTACTCTACACTGGCGAAAATTAGAACTTCATTCAGAAACCTAAATGAGGAGGCTTTTAGGGCGCTTTACACTGCCTACGTGAGACCCGTCTTAGAGTATGCCGCGCCATCATGGAGCCCCCACCTGAAGAAACACATAAGGAAACTGGAGAAGGTTCAGAGGTTTGCGACGAGGCTTGTCCCAGAGTTTCGAGGGATGGGATATGAAGAACGTCTGAGGGAATTGAACCTTACGACACTAGAGAAAAGAAGGGAGAGAGGAGATATGATAGGAACATATAAAATACTCAGGGGAATTGACAAAGTGGAAATAGTTGAAATGTTCACACGTAATAATAACAGAACGAGGGGACATGGGTGGAAACTGGAAACTCAGATGAGTCACAGAGATGTTAGGAAGTTTTCTTTTAGCGTGAGAGTAGTGGAAAAATAGAATGCACTTGGGGAACAGGTTGTGGAAGCAAACTCTATTCATACTTTTAAAATTAGGTATGATAGGGAAATGGGACAGGAGTCATTGCTGTAAACAACCGATGGCTGGAAAGGCGGGATCCAAGAGTCAATGCTCGATCCTGCAAGCACAAATAGGTGAGTACACACAAAATGAGGGGTCTGATAGCTGAGTAGACAGCGCGCTGTATTCGTAATCCTGTGGCCCAGGGTTCGATTCCCGGCGGCAGAGACAAATGGGCAGAGTTTCTTTCACCCTGATGCCCTTGTTACTTAGCGGTAAATAGGTACCTGGGAGTTAGACAGCTGTTACGGGCTGCTTCCTGTGTGTGTGGGTGTGAACTAGGTGCACAAGCACAACTAGGTGAATACACACACCACAAATGGCTACTAACGTTCAACCCAAGTAAATGTAAGGTGATGAAACTAGGTGGAGGAAACAGGAAGCCAGACACGGGATACCGAATGGGAGACGAAATCCTTCATGAAACGGACAGAGAGAAAGATCTAGGAGTTGATATCACACCAAACCTGTTGCCTGAAGCCCACATAAATAGAATAACTTCTGCGGCATATTCGAGGCTGGCTAACATCAGAACTGCCTTCAGGAACCTGTGTAAGGAATCTTTCAGAACCTTGTACATCACGTATGTAAGACCAGTCCTGAAGTATGCAGCCCCAGCATGGATCCCGTTCCTTGTCAAGCACAAGAAGAAGCTGGACAAGTTCAGAGGTATGCCACTAGACTAGTCCCAGAACTAAGAGGCTTGAGTTATGAGGACAGGCTGCGTGAAATGCACCTCACGACACTGGAAGACAGAAGAGTAAGGAAAGACATGATCACTACCTACAAAATTCTCAGAGGAATTGACAGGGGTAGATAAGGATAAACTGTTTAACACGGGTGATACGCGAACAAGGGGACACAGGTGGAGACTGAGTACCCACATGAGCCACAGGGACGTTAGAAAGAACTTTTTCAGTGTCAGAGTAGTTAACGCATGGAATGCATTAGGCAGTGATGTGGTGGAGGCTGACTCCATACACAGTTTCAAATGTAGATATGATAGAGCCCAGTAGACTCAGGAACCTGTACACCTGTTGATTGACGGTTGAGAGGCGGGACCAAAGAGCCAGAGCTCAAACCCCGCAAGCACAAATAGGTGAGTACACACACACACACACACACACACACACACACACACACACACACACACACACACACACACACACACACACACACACACGATGGTGGCCACTCTCCTTCAATTCATCACCAACTCCTTCAGACGTTGACTGTTCATCTGACCAATTCGCCTCATTATCCCTTAATGTAATTAGCTAACCCAATTATTTCATTGTCCCTTCCATTAAGACACTGTGATTGGTGTGCTAGTTTACTAGGTCATAACACAATTGGGTCATTAGTCATGTGTAATCAGGAACACTATACATGTAAGTATAGCTATGCTCTGACTAGTGTAAATACAGCATAGATACAGCACATTATTTATATTTTATTGACACTTATTTACTAGTGGACGTGGTCAAGAGACCATTAGCTAAGTTACTGCAGGAACTGCCGGACCAACTGGGTTGTTGTGCTTGTATGGGTCTGATGCGGGCCGCTCCAAGCAACAGTCTTTTGAATCAAATTATCACAAGACTAGCCTGGGCCCTGTGGCTGGGCTTGGAGAGTAGAACTTCCAGAACCCATTCCAGGTATACTCAAGCTATACAACAGTTGTCGTGAAGGTCGCTTTAAGTAATGGACAAAGTAATGCACTGGGACCTCTACCCAGGTAATGGGCACACCCCTCCGCTAAAGTGCAGGATTTATGTCAGATAATTACGCACAAATTACATATATTGTAAATATAAATTGAAAAGGGATTTGATTCCCAGGCCTTTCCATCGGGAGGTCGCGTAATTATCCACCAAGAGATCCGTCATAAACAATATGGCAGTACGGGGTAGAGTACAAGGTGCACCATACCAGTGTGAAATTAAAATTGAAATAAGTTTATTGAGGTAAAATACACACAAAGGGATGAGGTAGCTATACCAGTGTGTGTGCGACAATTAGCGGCCCTTCTCCCTCTTAACCACCTTCTACCCCTCCCCGTAGCTGCCATCTCTCCCACCCACAGACGGCAGGGGTCTGGTGGCGGCGGCGGGTGCGCTGGCATAAGGATAGTTCGTCGACAATGTGTGCCGGAGGAAAGCTAAGTTCGGAGGTTGGTACGATCACTCTCTTGTCGGGGAGGAACGTTAAGTTCGGAGGTTGGTACGATCACTCTCTTGTCGGGGAGGAACGTTAAGTTCGGAGGTTGGTACGATCACTCTCTTGTCGGGGAGGAACGTTAAGTTCGGGGGTTGGTACGACCACTCTCTTGTCGGGGAGGAACGTTAAGTTCGGGGGTTGGTACGACCACTCTCTTGTCGGGGAGGAACGTTAAGTTCGGGGGTTGGTACGACCACTCTCTTGTCGGGGAGGAACGTTAAGTTCGGGGGTTGGTACGACCACTCTCTTGTCGGGGAGGAACGTTAAGTTCGGGGGTTGGTACGACCACTCTCTTGTCGGGGAGGAACGTTAAGTTCGGGGGTTGGTACGATCACTCTCTTGTCGGGGAGGAACGTTAAGTTCGGGGGTTGGTACGATCACTCTCTTGTCGGGGAGGAACGTTAAGTTCGGGGGTTGGTACGATCACTCTCTTGTCGGGGAGTGATGCCAGCGCCCCGCCTTGGTCACGCACCATCATGGCTTGCCCTTAATGATGATGATGATTTAGGGGTGACATGATAGAGGTTTACAAGTGGATGAATGGACATAACAAGGGGGGATATTAATAGGGTATTAAAAGTATCAACACAAGACAGAACACGAAACAATGGTAATAAATTGGATAAGTTTAGATTTAGGAAAGACCTGAGTAAATACTGGTTCGGTAACAGGGTTGTTGATTTGTGGAACCAATTACCGTCTAACGTAATAGAATTAAGATCCCTTCATTGTTTCAAGCGTAGGTTAGACATATATGAATGAGATTGGTTGGTTATAAATAGGAGCTGCCTCGTATTTAGTAGTATTTTTAATAAATATTTTATATCTGTATTTACTAAAGAGGAACTTAACAATATGCCTTTAGCCGAACAAGTATATGTGGGTGGGGACGAGGACAGGTCGACTAGTTTAGCAGTTACCAGGGAGGATGTAATTAAACAAATAGTAAAACTCAAACCAAACAAATCCCCAGGGCCGGATGAAGTGTTTGCCAGGGTGCTTAAAGAATGCAAAGAGGAGCTTTCCGAGCCACTGTCTACCATATTTAATAAATCAATAGAGTTAGGTAGAGTGCCAGAGTCATGGAAGGTAGCTAATGTAGTACCAATTTTTAAGAAAGGAGATAGATCACTTGCGTCAAACTATCGACCAATTAGCCTAACGTCTATTGTAGGAAAGTTACTTGAATCGATAATTGCAAATACAATTCGTCTTCATCTTGAAAAACATAAATTAATAAATGAGTCGCAACATGGTTTTACAAATGGCCGTTCATGTTTAACAAATTTGTTATCTTTTTATTCCAGCATAGTTGAGGCAGTTGATAGTGGTAAGGATTGTGATGTTGTGTAACTTGACTTTAGCAAAGCTTTTGATACAGTGCCACATGAAAGACTGATTAAACAAAATAGAGGCTCATGGTATTGGGGGTGCTATATTAAGTTGGATTAGGGCATGGCTATTCCAAAGGAAGCAGAGTTAGTATAAATGGGGTTAAGTCAGAGTGGGATAATGTTGTTAGTGGAATGCCTCAAGGCTCTGTCCTGGGACCTCTGTTGTTTATAATATATATAAATTATTTAGATTCAGGTTTGAGTAGCAACATCTGCAAATTTGCAGATGATACAAAAATCAGTAGGGAAATTAACACGGAAGAAGACTCACTATCACTTCCAGTTGATCTAAATAGGGTTTTTGAAATGGTCAAAAGATTGGCAGATGCAGTTTAATACTGATAAATGTAAAGTTCTGAAGCTAGGTAATGATGATAGAGTTACAAGATACGAGCTAGATGGTGTTGAGATTACGAAGTCGGATTGCGAAAGGGATCTGGGAGTTATGATTAGTAAGAATTTAAAACAAAAGGATCAATGCATGAATGTTCGTAATAAGGCAAATAGGACACTCGGATTTATTAATCGAAGTGTTAGTAACAAGACACCTGGTGTGGTTCTTCAGCTATATCTTGCTCTGGTTAGGCCCCATTTAGATTATGCAGTTCAGTTTTGGTCGCCGTACTATAGAATGGATATAAATTCACTTCAACGTGTCCAGCGTAGGATGACTAAGTTAATTCCCCAAATTAGAAATCTTATGTTCTTATGTATGGGCCAATAGGCATTCTGCAGTTACTTTCATTCTTATGTTTTTTTAACGTGTTCGCCGTTCATTCTGCGTCTATAACACTCTATGGACGATCAAATTCACATTTCAGATTTCATAGGAGCCCTCGGTTGATGCAATAGCAGCCATTCATACTTAAGGACAGGCATTGAGGTCGACCTCTACCACCCTATGACACTCCCATACCCCTCACAGGTCACCATGGAAAGTTGCACGAGGCTAAACACAGAAGCCTGGGGCCAGATTCACGAAGCAGTTACGCAAGCACATACGACCCTGTCCATCTTTTCTCAACCTTTGGCGGCTTTGTTTACAATTATTAAACAGTTAATGAGCTCCGAAGCACCAGGAGGCTGTTTATAACAATAACAACAGTTGATTTGTGAAGTTTTCATGATTGTAAACTGTTTAATAAATGTAACCAAAGCCGTCTAAGATTGAGATGTACACGTTCGTAAGTACTTGAGTAACTGCTTCGTGAATCTGGCCTCAGGCTTTCAACCTCAACCTTGGGTGGACAGACTAACAGACGTCCTCTGATAGAGATCGACTGGGGGAGTTACTAATATTGCTTCAGCCTAATAGTTGTATAACATATACCTATACAGTTTTGAATAAAATAATGACATAACTATTTAGCTTCCGTTTGTTGCCTATGTATACTGCAAGGAATTTGATTTCTACCAAGTTCTTATTCTATCATTTATCCAAACCTAATCTAATGTACTCTGAAGCCATACTGGCTTTGTTGTTTCTCATGATAATTACCTTACCTTTATTCCTAACCTTGAGATAACCTAACCTAACCTAACCTTGAGATAACCTAACCTAACCTAACCTTGAGATAACCTAACCTAACCTAACCTAACCTTGAGATAACTTAACCTAACCTAACCTTGAGATAACTTAACCTAACCTAACCTAACCTTGAGATAACCTAACCTAACCTTACCTTGAGATAACCTAACCTAACCTTGAGATAACCTAACCTAACATAACCTTACTTAACCTAACCTAACCTAACCTACCTTACTTAACCTAACAGGTCAGTGTGTTTCTGGGTAGCCAAAACAGCTGCATTGTTTACCATGTGGCAACTCCCAGGAACGGGATGATTAGCCCCACATGCCGCATGGAGCGCCCCAAAGCCATGCATGGAGCGCCCCAAAGCCATGCATGGAGCGCCCCAAAGCCATGCATGGAGCGCCCCAAAGCCATGCATGGAGCGCCCCAAAGCCATGCATGGAGCGCCCCAAAGCCATGCATGGAATGCCCC
>NC_091163.1:6723297-6930797 GCF_040958095.1 Procambarus clarkii
ATGATATAGAAATTAGAGTAATGAGAAGTAAGAGGTGGAGGAGTTATGGGCAGAGGGTCATATAACATAGACGGAATGTAATGGCGGGGTTGATCACAGCGGTGGTATGAGTGCTTTAGTGTTTGGGAATGTGCTCCTTGATCCAGGTTGCAATCTTGTGGTCCAAGCTGGTTACCTGCTCCTTCATGTGGTCGTGCATCTGCTGGAAGGTGGTATGCTGCAGGGCAGTGGCCTTCTCATGCATTATAGCGGTCTTTTCCTTGAGCCAGGCTTTGACTGGTGCGAGAGAGCTTGTAAGAACCTTCACTGCCTTGGTTTCCTCAACCCACTGCTTCATGTTTGTCACCTTTTCCTTGATTTCCGTGGCAACTTTTGCGGGTGTCTTACTTGGCAACTTATGCAGATAGTCGGTCATTGGGTTGAAGAACTCCTTTACTGCTTCAAGTGTCTTGGATCCAGTACTTGCTTTCTCTGAGTTATAGGCGTCGACGGTAAGAGGGAGAGCCTCTGTTACAGCCACCACCATCAGCGCCACTCCTACAAACCACGAGATATGCATCTTGTTGAATAAATGTATCAAGTTTTTATATTAGAAGTGAATTGTTTGGTGACTACGGCCGATGATTGTCTCAATGTGTTTTCTCTAAGACTTATATACACCGCTCCCCGCACCACCTCACCACACTCCTCACATTACAATACTGGTGAAGGCTATTAGCCCATGGGAACATAAGGTTACAGGTAACTGCAGAAGGGCTATTCTGCCCTTCATTCTGCATTTAAGGCAGCTCATATTTGATATCGGAACAATATATCAGAAAATGAAGAAACGACTACGTTTCAGTCCCTCTTGGGCCACTAGCAAGTGCATTATAGATATCATATCTTCACCCACGGTATTGTGACTCATCATCTGCTCATATGTTGATATAGCATTAATAATCCCTTTGTTATACATTTTCATTCATTTGTATACTTTAATCATGTCACAACTTACTCCTCAACTTTCTAATTCCTGCGATAAACGGTGTCGTCTTCCTCTGTACCCGTACAAATGAATTTATATAAATATGATTTTGTTTTGACCAAAACTGAACTACATAGCCTAAATGAAGCCTAATCAGAGCAAGGTAAAGCCGAAGGTACATCCTTGGTAAAGAGTGAGGCTCCAGCAAGACTTTTTGTACAAGGACGTGGATAAAGGAAAGTTGCAAAAAATATTGAGGAGCCTATATTGTGCATGAAGTGTCTCCGTTGGGGTCACATGGCTTGAAAATGCCAGTTTGACCCCAGATGTCGGTGTTGTTTTTAGAAGCATGATTCGCGACAGTGTAGAGTCAGGATTGACAAAGGATAAAAAAAAATTGCCATCTTGCTGCAATTGTCGAGACATCCACAATGCTAATTCCTTATGTCCCATGAAGCCCCATGTGAGAGATTCCAAGTCGGCAACTATAAGTAGGGTAAACGAGGTTTCGAAGGAAGGCAAGATCGTACAGCAGAAACAAGGAAGAAACAGTTGAAAGACAACCATAGCCTCTGAACCAACGTTTGGGAGACAGGCATGGCGACGATTAAGGATAGCCCAATGGCAGTAGGAAACAAAGCTGAAAAAGTGTACCCTGGTGGTGATGAGTTGCAGGGCAGCGTCATGGAGTCTGCGGTCGGCACACAGAGCTTGGAACACCTCAAAAAGTTGGACAAGAGGATTGAAGCTCTAGAAAAATTAGGTATGGCAAACAAATGGGGTGTAGTAGGGAGTGAAGTGGGGAATGAAACTGAGGGCAAAGAAAGTAAGGAAGAGGATGGCGTATCACGGATGGAAGAATCTCAGGAAAGTGAACTATCCGCTAATGATAGCAGTGTTCAACCCCGCGGGGAAAAATGTTGATGGAGAAGCTCAGGAAAAATTATTTACAAAAATAGAATTGGAAGACATTATTAAGAATAGAGTTACCTTTGATAGTAGTCGTGGGTGTACAGGTGCTGAGCAAGAAGAAATTTAAAAGTGTTGCGAGTCTCTAAGGCGATATTGTTTCTCAGTGACTTAAAATGTGGGGAGGCTGAGAACATGTTGTTGTTTAAGATTCAGCTACTGGGAACAAAAAGTTGCAAGTAGCACGGGCAATGGTGAGCCCGTAGTGGTACCTATTTGTAACATTAGAACATAAGGATCTTATCATGCTTTCACATGCATTAATCATTTATTCCCACCTTTTGAAGTGAGAAGATTAATTCATTAGCTCCCTCGCCTCTCTAACATTAGTCTAATCGCCGAAGCTTCATTTATCTCTGAAGTTCTATCCCCAATATTCTTTACGTGCAATCATATCATCATTATCGCAGTTACAGTATTTCTTGGGCATCCCAAGATTTTTCTCATGTTATCATTTTGTACCTTGAACAAATCCAAAAGAGCCGTGACGAGGATTCGAACCTGCGTTTCACCCTCGTCACGGCCCTTGTGGATTTGTTCATTTGATGCATCACGCAATTGTGATTTGTGTGTGTAATTTTGTACCTTCTCCAACTTGTTTAGTCTACCTTTACCAAAACAAGAAAGACGAGGGCAGCATAATCAATAAGAGATCTCACAGTATGACATGTGACTACTATTGGAATGTGAAATGTAAAAATATGATTAATATATGTATACTGTATGGGTTTGTGAGCCTTTTGTGGGACCTTATATAGACGAGGGCAGAAATAGCCTAAGCTACACACAAACATCACACTAACGTGATGCATCAAATGAACAAATCCACAAGGGCCGTGACGAAGATCCGAACCTGCGTCCGGGAGCATCCCAGACGCTGCCTTAATCGACTGAGCTACGACATGGTAAAACCCTGGTTTGTGTCTCGGAGAGGCTGCAGGATCCAGTAAGTTCAGTAGAACTTCGGTTTCAACTCTTTGACCATTGATTGATTGATGAAGATTAAGCCACCCAAAAGGTGGCACGGGCATAAATAGCCCGTAAGTGGTGGCCATTTTAAGCCATTACCAGTATCAAGAGCTGATACTGGAGATCTGTGGAGGTGCGAATGCACCCTGCATGACGGGAGATGTCTCCCTTGTGAATGTGTTAAGATGAAGATAAAGCCACCCAAAAGGTGGCACAGGCATGAATAGCTCGTAAGTGGTGGCCCTTTTGAGCCATCACCAGTATCAATAGATGATACTGGAGATCTGTGGAGGTGCGACTGCACCCTGCGTGACGGGAGATGTCTCCCGGACCAAATGGTGACCAGATGGTGTGTCTTTGACCATGTCGTAGCTCAGTTGATTAAGGCAGCGTCTGGGATGCTCCCGGACGCAGGTTCGGATCCTCGTCACGGTCCTTGTGGATTTGTTCATTAGCTTAAGCTACTGTATCCTTTTGAGATGTACTTCCTTTTCTCAATGAAATTACTTGAACTTGAACCAGCAAGTATACTTTAGACCTGGACATTCAACAGGACTAAAGGGATCTCAGTATATATACACCGAGAAGCGGGCTACTCCCTATCGGTGTATATCCGTTGCCCCGTATATTCAAATTCAAATGTTTATTCAGGTAAAGTACATACATACAAGAGGTGATACAAAAATTGATAGATTTATAGATAGGGCTAGTACATACAATGGCTAAACCCACTATTACGCAAAGCGTTTCGGGCAGGAAAAACATTAAAGACTAAAACTTAAATATTGTTTACGTCTTGCCAAAGTTCCTTTCACTTTTTTGTTATTACTTTTTATTCCCTATCTTTTTCTCTTTACACAGCCTAGCAACTTGCAAATAAGCATTTTTCTCCTGGCCTGTTCTACCATGTGTACTCTATTCTCTGTGATCTCTCCCCATTGTTACTCTGCACTCTCTTTGTAATCTTGAGAATCTTGATTTTAATCTTGTCTCAAGTGTAATGTTTTACTTTTTATATCCTTGGAAGATTGCGTTTGTTTGGGGAGGGAAGAAGAAGGGGGGGGGGAGATTTCTTGGTTGCGAAATATTAAACAGGTGAGTTAGTAGTGTGTATCACGTGATGACCACGCCTGGGCCCCGTGCTCACCTCTCTCTACCACACCACCACCACTACTACCGCTACCTCCACTACCACCACCACTACCACCATCAACACCACGTGTTGGTGTTGGTGTTTTTTTTTTGGCAGGGATATTCCTGCGCGGGCCCTAAGCCTCTGGCTGGCCCACTAAGTGTTGCTTGTTTCTCTTTTACTTGGGCGGAGTATGAGTATTTATGACTCGTATGGTCGCTTCAGTAAGATTTTGCCCCATGTGTTTGACAACTTCTGCTCTGTTGAATCTAAGTTGAAATCATAATGGGTTTGTAACTGAGGATAGGTCACTTAATTTGTAAAAGCAACACAAGTACAAAATAATTTTCCTACTTGAGAATGATTCAGGACGGACCGAAACGTCGTCGTCCTTCAACTTTCTAGTGTGTGGTCTGGTCAACATAGTTTTCCGGTTTGTCCAACTCAATAGTTCAGATTTCTACGTTATAATTTCGTTGTACGTCGGTACAACGAAAACACTACGACTAAGAAAACAACATTAGAAAACTCAAGAGCTCGGAAGCTCTTAAACATTACATTATCTAATAACCCTAAATATATATATGCCTTAATCGACTGAACTACGACATGGTCAGAAGGAGTTGAAACCGAAGTTCTACTGAACTTACTTGAATCCAGTAAGTTCAGTAGAACTTCGGTTTCAACTCCTTTTGACCATGTCGTAGCTCAGTCGATTAAGGCAGAGTCTGGGATGCTCTCGGACGCAGGTTCGAATCCTCGTCACGGCCCTTGTGGATTTGCTCATTTGATGCATCACGCAATTGTGATTTGTGTGTGTGTTGTGCCCCTTGACTTTAGCAAAGCTTTTGATACAGTGCCACATGAAAGACTGATTAAAAAAAAGAGGCTCGTGGGCATTGGGGGTGCTATATTAAATTAAGTTGGATTAGGGCATGGCTATACCAAAGGAAACAAAGAGTTAGTATAAATGAGGTTAAGTCAGAGTGGGAAAATGTTGTAAGTGGAGTGCCTCAAGGCTGGAGCTATGCAAAGAGGAGCTTTCCGAGCCACTGTCTACCATATTTAATAAATCAATAGAGTACTTTCGTATATTAATATCGTTTCAGAAGGAATCTTTCCTTCTATATATATATATATATATATATATATATATATATATATATATATATATATATATATATATATATATATATATATATATATATATATATATATATATATATATGATTACTAGCACGCGAGGAAGGATGTTGCGCATGGAATGCTAAGATAATATGTAAGGACACCATCCGGGGTGCTTGGTGTCTGCTCTTATTGCTGCTCTCACACGGTGACGGTGTGAGACAACGGTGACAGTGTGAGACACTCACCGGTGACGGTGAGAGACAACGGTGACGGTGAGAGAACAGTGACAGTGAGAGAGAACGGTGACGGTGAGAGACGACGGTGACGGTGAGACAACGGTGAGGGTGAGAGACGACGGTGACGGTGAGAGACGACGGTGACGGTGAGAGACGATGGTGACGGTGAGGGTGTTGTTGCTTTGTTCCGAATGGTGCGGACGGACCACTGGGATGGGGGGGTTGAGGGAGGGGGGTTACCAAGCGTGCTTTAGGCTACCTCCTTATTGATAACATTACCAATACTGTACTACCATTACTACCTCTTCAAACACATTTGCCTTCATCAGTGAAGAAATAATATCCAGTACGTATTCAAGCTCTTAAACACTGCATTATCTAATAAACCTAAATATTTCTTACCTAAAGCACATGTTTTTCGCTGGTTAAACACGATGAACCGTAACCACAATTTATTTATAGAGTCAATATAGGTCATGGCAGCAGGGTGATGGTAGTACAACCTTGACCCTTCAGCCCGAGTGTGACCCTCTCACAGCCGGAAGCTTGGCTATATTAGTCCACTCTTACCATGCTGTTTTGTACATAAGATCACGTTGATCATGTTGATGCAAGGCCGCCAATGTCGCCAGACTTGGGGAGGTGTTTACATCCCGCTTCATGGGGGCTACAATGCACTTAGTGGACTCAGGACTCGAGGACAAATTAAACAAACAGGGAATTAATCAATATGGATCTGTGTGTGTGTTTCCTGCTTATGTTAAAATTCCTGGTCCATGCATAATATATGTCGCCGCCCTCGGGATCAGTACAACACACTTGGAAGCTCGACAGGCAAATTATATACTACAGTTGTAACATCCATTATAAACAACATAATTAATACAAATAGCAAGAGTTTCAAAATCTCAATTTGTATGGATACCATCTCACATAGTATTGTCCAAAATGGTGATAGAGACAAAGCAGCTAACGCTGCATATGAAGCCTGAAACTGAGCTAGCCTTAAGTATTCTAATCTCTGTTTCAGAAAACTTGGGTTAACAGAAGAGAAATCACTGACGCTCAAAAGACAGAAAGCACTAGTATAAAGAGGTTATGATATAGTTAGAACCAATAGCTATATATACGGACAGCATAAATAGTTGACGCCCACACATTAGCACGCTAGGCCTTGGGAACAGTCACTTGATTCCCTCATCACTCAAGCTTATAAGTACATGTAGTTTTGAACCTCTGAATGGTATCCTCTTGTAGAGCAGCTGAATGGTGTTATTTATCGTCTTTAGAATCACAGCAATCATCCACCAGTGTGACATTGCAATTGCCAGAATTAGGCAGGATATTGATACTTAGGGCAGGTGGCTGGCTGCCGGTAATGCATCGCCCCACAATGAACATTCCACTTACAAGAGCTAGAACACACTCAACCACTGTATATATGAGCTCCTTGTAGTCAACAACTTCAGACTGAGTGTTATGATATACTTTGAACACTGTAACTACTTCATACTCACGAATATTTAAAGATCTTCTTGGGCTCTGTTGCATGTGCAGCCTAGTAGACTAGATTCGCTAACCATCCTGCGAGATGGGCATATTAGATGAACTCATAGCAAGCTCTTGATCTGTATTCTCTTATCCCTCATATAGAATAGGGAGGCAGCACATTAAGGTGTGTACCCAAGCTTTTTTCTTAATAGTAATAATAATAATATTATTATTATATAGAATAATAATAATATTATTATTATTATTAGTGTGTGGCTAGGGGTCGAGAACAGCTGAGTGTGCATAGCTAGGGGTCGAAAACACCTGAGTGTACGTAGCTAGGGGTCGAAAACACCTGAGTGTACGTAGCTAGGGGTCGAAAACACCTGAGTGTACGTAGCTAGGGATCGAAAACACCTGAGTGTACGTAGCTAGGGGTCGAAAACACCTGAGGTGCGTGGTTAGGGGTCGAAAACACCTGAGGTGCGTGGTTAGGGGTCGAAAACACCTGAGGTGCGTGGTTAGGGGTCGAAAACACCTGAGGTGCGTGGTTAGGGGTCGAAAACACCTGAGGTGCGTGGTTAGGGGTCGAAAACACCCGAGGTGCGTGGTTAGGGGTCTTGAACACCTGAGTGCGTGGTTATGGGTCGAAAACACCTGAGGTGCGTGGTTAGGGGTCGAAAACACCTGAGGTGCGTGGTTAGGGGTCGAAAACACCTGAGTGTGCGTGGTTAGCGGTCTTGAACACCTGAGTGCGTGGTTATGGGTCGAAAACACCTGAGGTGCGTGGTTAGGGGTCGAAAACACCTGAGGTGCGTGGTTAGGGGTCGAAAACACCTGAGTGTGCGTGGTTAGGGGTCGAAAACACCTGAGGTGCGTGGTTAGGGGTCGAAAACACCTGAGGTGCGTGGTTAGGGGTCGAAAACACCTGAGGTGCGTGGTTAGGGGTCGAAAACACCTGAGGTGCGTGGTTAGGGGTCTTGAACACCTGAGTGCGTGGTTATGGGTCGAAAACACCTGAGGTGCGTGGCTAGGGGTCTTGAACACCTGAGTGTGCGTGGTTATGGGTCGAAAACACCTGAGGTGCGTGGTTAGGGGTCTAGAACACCTGAGTGTGCGTGGTTATGGGTCGAAAACACCTGAGGTGCGTGGTTAGGGGTCGAAAACACCTGAGGTGCGTGGCTAGGGGTCTTGAACACCTGAGTGTGCGTGGTTATGGGTCGAAAACACCTGAGGTGCGTGGTTAGGGGTCTAGAACACCTGAGTGTGCGTGGTTATGGGTCGAAAACACTTGAGGTGCGTGGTTAGGGGTCTAGAACACCTGAATGTGCGTAGCTAGGGGTCGAAAACACCTGAGTGTACGTAGCTAGGGGTCTAGAACACCTGAATGTGCGTAGCTGAATTCTTGCGAGGCAGGATCAGGTATAACATTTGGGGTTTAAGGCTCATGCTCGCTGATGATATGGAAAATTTGTTTACTGAGAATTATATAAAATATATATAAATGTAATAATTTTCCCTGTATTTTAATGTAAATTTATTCTCCAATTTTTGTAAATCGTTTATAGGTAAATAAGTACAACATTCAGGTTTTTTTTTTAAAGATCTTGTTCTGTACTACTGAAACACTTGTTCACTAAGAATTGTAATGTATAATTGCCTTGTAAAACTTATGTATATGTCATTTATATTGTATTTTCTTAAATAAATATAAAAAAAAATGTGCGTAGCTAGGGGGTGGTCGGGTGGTGGTGGTGGGGGGAGCCGGCCAGGGAGGTATTTTCCCCAAGGCGCCAATGGAGAATTCCACTAACATCAGTGTAGGTCACCCACCACCTGCACCATCCCACCATCCATACAACAAACCATAACACTACTCCTACGCGATGCCTCACGGCATCCATCCGTCTATTAGCCTGGACGGAGCCTAATATTATTATACTATTTACACATAATGAAAAGGCAAGAAGCCCGACATCCGGAAACACATGGCGCTGGCCTGCCTGACGTATATATAACAGCTGCGGCTATTGTATGCGTCAGAATACAACAGAAACATGCTTAGTTTAATGGTGTATTTGTTCATGGGACTTGTCTTTATGGTGGGGACACTATAAGCTGTGTTTAATGGTTATCAATACAGGGGTTCAGGCGGGGGTCACGCGGTGATCACGTGGCCGCCCCGTCACTCAACGGTCAGAGGCGCCATATAGCTGCCTAGTGCAAATTTCTCATACTTGCTTTTTGATTTAACTATCCTGCAAATCTGATTAGCGTATCAGCTGTAGAAGAATTTAGTTAGAATATTTAATGTATATCATTTGTTTATGACAGGTATAAGTGGAAGATATGATAATAATGACTAACTATAGCGGCCTGGCAACAGAGATGACTAGACCCAACATCGCAGGCAGACTCGCGCCGCTCTCTCAAGCTTTCTCTGAAGATACAATGACAATTACATTTAGTTATTATCATTACAAAAAATGTATCTATAATGTAGATCAGTGATTACCGTTAGAGACAAAGACGCAGCGACTGGGTGAGAGAGAGAGGGTCTGCCCACTCCCTCCGGCCAGCAAGTCAGCGCAGCATGGCGGCGCACCTTATAAATAACCCCCCTGGCCGCCACGCCGGCTCATTGATCCCTGCTCCCTCAACCAAGCCACAATCTCGCTACTGACCTCCGCTGAGAAACATATTACATTACATATATATATAAATATACAGCAAGAGTGCCTACTTCGCTATTCCATCTCTTGTATTTGAGACAAGCATCGACTTCGAAGGGCCTTGTCGACTTCGAGGAGCTGAAGATGGCGTCGCTACCCGTGTCTGCCACTCGTGAGGCCGTCATGTCCCAGGAGCTGACCAGGTTCTGGAGGAGTGTGGCCAGAAAGTTCGAGAGGGCGTTGTCCCCTGGGGCACTCATCCCCCATCTGCCCCCGCTAACTACCTGGGAACAGCACCTCCACCACCAGGATAAGGTCAGTACATGCCGCCGCTACAAACGTAGTTCAGAGACATGTGAATTATGAGAGTTCAATTAATTTATTAAAGTCGCCATTCCGTAGGCGACGGTGGGAAAGTTGAGGACCTGGAGGATTGATGGTTGAAGATTAAGCCTCCACAAGAGCACCTGCTCCCCAATTACCTATTATTTAGGCTTCTCGAACATTGGTGATCAGTCATTTTTAATTTCTGAGATATTTTCACATTGCATAGTGATGTTGGAAGTACGAATTGTTTTGTTAATAGTTAAAGCTTAAGTTAGATTTACATCAGCAGTTGATGTGAATCTCGCAGACTCGCCAGGGTCTTAATTAAAGCCGATCATTAGTAACATAAAGGAATCTTATTATACTGGATGATCCATAAATGTGTATGTGTGACTTCTTCCATGGCAGTATAATAGCCTTCCCGGGTTGGTGCCTTCTTTTGATAATTACTTACTTGCATGGCAGTATAGTGCTCGCCAGGTTTTGTGGAGATTCTTGGTGTATTATCCCTCTCCGACTGTCTGTGAAAATCCAAGGCAAATGTTCCTTTTGGTACTCACGGCAGGTTGTGACGTCAGGTATTGATGACCTTTCATTGGCACTCATGACAGGTTGCGGTGTGAATTGTGGTGCAATTCATTGTGTTGGGAACAAAGCCAGTGTGTGTATTCATACACCTTAATTATGGCTTTTATCCTTCCTCCCTCCATCCCTCCATCCATCCATCTATCCCTCCATCTATCCATCCACCCCGCCCAGGATGCAACCCTCTACAACAAACTGACTAACTCCCGAGTACCTCTTTAGTTGCTAGATGAACACCGGCATTGGGTGAAAGGAAATGTGCCCAACCATTTGGAACCCAACTGTACTACCGGGACCTCATTCCCAATGGCCTCTCATTGGTACAGTTCTCGGAGCAGATTGCAGTATTGACCCGCGCCAGACTGTTGCTATTCTTAGCTGCTTCCAGCACGCGACCTGCAGATAATCAATACTGTGGATGAATATTAATGATTCCGGACATACTTGAGTTATGTGCTGACAGGCTCTGAATGAGTTTAATGGCTTATTTGCACGTGAATGTTATTGATACCATTTTAATTCTTAACATTGATTTTGTGTGGCAGGAGGAGGCGAGGAAGCAGCAGCAGCAGGAAGAGGAAGAGAGTTGTTTAGAGGCGCTCCACCATCACCACCACCATCATCATACTACGGTAAGACTTCCACAGCTTGTTGCTATCACCATCACCATCAGTTAGATAGGTCTCTGGCGGTATTTAAACATCTTTTTTTTTATTTCTAATTGTGGAAAACTTTGATATTTTAAACGTGGAACCTGAAAATACTGATTCCTGGTTTGTCGATGGAATACCGGGTATTATCTGGATAATGAATCATGATGGTTGCCTAATATTGTTCTGGCACTACACAGCGATGCCTGAAGACGTTACCAAGTCCAGGTGTGCCCAAGCTTCCTCTCGACATTCCACGATCATTTTCAGTGGCAATCAGTATATCACCATATCAATTACATTTTGTTTTATTTATTTATAATTTCAGTAATTATAATTTTACTTTCAAAATCATCTCATAATTTGTTGAAAGTTTCATTATAAATATTAAATAATTGATTTAAACGTACCCCAGAGTTGAGTAATATGAATGAGTTAAATTGGATCAGATCACTGCAAATATCTTAGGAAGGCAGGGTAATTATTTTCAAATAATTAGTCAGATAAAAATGTATTATATCCATGTGGGAGAGGTTTTATATCCATATAGAGACGAGCTAGGAAAGTGCCATTGTTCAAAGTTAAGGCAGAGGGTTGTTGGTTGGAAGGACTTGTGGGTACCCCTTGTTCTAGTTCAGAAAAGGTTGGTTGATGGGAATAAATTGTTGAGAGTATTATTATATAGCCAAAGTTAAAACAGTATTGGTTGGTTAAGGACTTGTTGGTAGTACAGTACTATTGTAGCTAAAGTTAAGACAGGCCTGAGTGGTGGGATGGGGTATCAGATAACATTGTTGTAGTCTATGCTAAGACAAGTTGAGAAGTAGGAAGGACTTGTTGGTACGTCGCCGCTCGTGCACCTTCTCCTTTCCAGACCCCCGGACACTTCCCGGCACACAGAGACTATCTCAACATCTGAGTTAATCTCGAATGAGCCTCTCTAAGTAACGTGAATGCTTGAATTTGTTAACCGTGCCACAAGCTGACTGGTCTGGATACCATCCATCTATATAAAGACACGTTTCATAACTTAGCGTGTTTGTTTTAAAAGAGTAAAGTTAAAAAAGGATCTAGTAGTATATTAACTAAAGGTCGCTGTAGTCAATGTTCGGGTCTGACAAGGCAGCGGGAGCCGTATGTAGAAGAGGGGAAGCAAGAGGAGCAGTAGCCATCGACCGCCCCGGGCATCGAGGAAGACAACTCATCATAACCGGGTCCTGCCGGTCGTTCTCTGGCTGCCACTGTCAGACCTAAACCGGCTCAGCTTCACCAAACACAGGCCATTGTTCAATATTGTTCGAATCAGATATATTAACATTCCCAGGTGGAATAGCTCTTTGGTATTTGTAAATTGATAATACATTTTCTAAAGTCTGCTCCACATTTTCAAAAAAATTATCCAAAATTAAAGGCAATTCCAGATCAGTAGCTCATGCACTTTTAAACACATTGTGTGCCATAACATATTATTCAATTAAGTATTCAGTGGTACATTATTGACTTGTGCTTTGGAAAATGAAAATAATACACAGTTTGTTTTAATAATTGATTTTGCATGGCACATGAATTTGCATTTCACTCGGTCATTTAATTTTGTTTGAATTCTAATTGGATGAACTTAAAGAAAAATCTTTTTTTTTTGTTTTGAGGGCCTTGGCAATACACACTTTATTGGCCCCTATTTTACAAATATTGTATTGTGATATAGATATTAAAAAACGAAAACTTGCATGCCCAAAAAAGTAAAGTTGTGGTAAGATATATATATAAATGGGCACATGCAAAACAGGGCAACTCACCGGTTGGGTCGACAATGAAAGTTTGTAAGCCATCAGCAAGTTTGTTGTTGACCCGCCACCACAAACTCTGCCACTACCACATACTTACTGTACTCGCTCTTTCAGCTTGAAGAATGTGATACTAGGTGGAGCGATGGTGTGCGTGTTGTGGACGGCAGCCTGGTGGGGGATGTGCCCACCTCATACAGGGTGGAGGGCCTCCTGGCACACGAGCGACCTGTTGTGGGCACCTATGTTGACCCTGCCATCACTGTTGGCTTCTGCTACCATGTTAGACATGCAGATTCAACAAAGCTACTCTTTAAGGTTAGTAGTCCACTATTCAGTGACCACTTGCTTATTTTGTATCTGTATTTGCAGCTATGTTGAGTCTTCGGTATAAAAATATATTTAATGCTGTAGTAACTAATCAGAATGATGCATTTCAGGGGCGGGCCTTGAGGTTGATATCGGTGGGCGCCGGCTACGGCAAGAGGATTACCTTTGCTGGAGATTCTTACAACGTCAACAATAACTACTTCTGGTCTGACACTCACCCTGAAGGATATGGCTTTGGACTGTGTCTTGTCCAGGAGGGGGACAAGTTTACTCTGAAAGATGCTAATAACCTGCCAGTAGCTACAGCAGAGGTCCTCAAAATCAGGGTGAGATTTGCAATTTTCTTAAAATATTTACTGCTACTATTATTTATCTGATAGCAATATTGTGTGTGTGTGTGTATATGCATATATGTATATATATACATACATAAGTATATTATACTTTCTGATATAATTGGCTTGTGATTTAGGCAAGTTTTTGTTACAATTGGGGCTCGTGTTCTCTCATATAAGTGAATTGTCAATGAAAACGAACTTCTGGTCTGTGACTACTGAGTGCTATTGGGTGTTCCTGCAGCTTTTTTCTTTTTCTCTCTCTCTCTCTCTCTCTCTCTCTCTCTCTCTCTCTCTCTCTCTCTCTTTCTCTCTTTCTCTCTTTCTCTCTCTCTTTCTGTCTTTCTACACACGCACACACTGACGTGTGTGACGTGTTTGCTGACGATGCCAAAATTATGAGAAGGATTAAGATAGAGGAGGACTGCTTGAGGCTTGAAGAAGACCTAGACAAGCTGAAGGAATGGTCGAACGAATGGTTGTTAGAGTTTAATCCAAGCAAATGTAATGTAATGAAGATAGGTGTAGGGAGCAGGAGGCCAGATACTAGGTATCATCTGGGAGATGAAATTCTTCAAGAGTCAAGAGAAAAAGACTTGGGGTTGACATCACGCCAGACCTGTCCCCTGCAGCCAAGAGGATATCAAGAGGATAACATCAGCGGCATATGCCAGGCTGGCCAACATAATAATGACATTCAGAAACTTGTGTAAAGAATCATTCAGAACTTTGTATACCACATGTCAGGCCAATCCTAGAGTATGCAGCCCCAGCATGGTGTCCATATCTAGTCAAGGATAAGACCAAACTGGAAAAGGTTCAAAGGTTTGCCACCAGACTAGTACCCGAGCTGAGAGGTATGAGCTACGAGAATTAAACCTCACTTCGCTGGAAGACAGAAGAGTTAGGGGGGGACATGATCACCACATTCAAGATTCTCAAGGGAATTGATAGGGTAGATAAAGACAGGCTATTTAACACAAGGGGCACATGCACTAGGGGACACAGGTGGAAACTGAGTGCCCAAATGAGCCACAGAGATATTAGAAAGAACTATTTTAGGGTCAGAGTGGTTGACAAATGGAATGCATTAGGAAGTGATGTGGTGGAGGGTGACTCCATACACAGTTTCAAGTGTAGATATGATAGAGCCCAATAGGCTCAATAACCTGTACACCTGTTGATTGACAGTTGAGAGGCGGGACCAAAGAGGCAGAGCTCAACCCCCGCAAGCACTATTAGGTGAATACACACACACACGGAGAAGCTGCAGGAGCCTTGTGAGGGCAGAAGCACTCCAGGTTGAAATTCTTTTACCATGTCATGACACAGTCCACTAAGGCGAGTCTGGGATCATCCAGGACGTAGGTTCGAACCCTCATCATGGCCCTTGTGGATTTGTTCGTTTGATGCATCACGCTATTGTGATTTGTGTGTGTACTGATATTGTATTTTGATTGTATATATTTTCAGATCAATTACAGTTTTAGTAATCCATTTCGAACAATTTTTCTATTCAGTGAAGGTTTAGCATGATCAGGTGGTTTTGGCAGTCAGAAAACTATAATGAATACATTATTTTAATATTATATACTTGCTCATTATTTTGTTGTAATTATGGATGATTTGCTTAGAGCTGTGTGATGCTGACATGACCAACAAAGCTTTCACATTGAGAATGAAGAACACTTGTTCATTTGGATCTAAATATCCAATTGAGCAGGGTGGTGCTTCTGGTACATGCTGTAGTTAATCTAGGAAAATTATCGATAATAAATCTGTTACAAGAGATCATGCACACCAAGTATGAAAGATGTTGATACAGAAACCCGTGTTAAGAATGCCTCCATAGATATGTGTTGAGTTAAGAATGGACTTTGTATATGTGTATTTTTAACATTATGTACAGTAATTATGTATATTATTCATATAATATTTATATTATTTAGTAATATTATGAAATATCATACTATTGTTTGTACAGTATTGTAAGCTACTGTATGTCTAGTACAGCACAGAGGACTGGGGATTCTTTCCTTGATTGCCTAATGTGTAGTACAGTTGTATTTGAGCTTCATTTACATTTTTTAATTAAACTAATTACCAACAGTAAACAAAGCCATTCTAAATGAGATAATTGTTTATTTTCAGGGGCCCCAAGTAGAAGTCGGTCACAATCTCCAAAATGGTGTAATTGAGAAGCGGGCTAAGGTATCACTACAATGTAAAGTTTTCTTCTTCGGAGAGTTAAACAAGGAACAAGTGTTGATGGTGAAGGGCGTGGCTATAGCGGTTAGGGCCAAAGGTTCCAGAGCCGCTGCTTCCCTTAAGGAAAGTAAGTTGTGCTTAGTAGTCCCTGTCCTCTTGATGCCTATACGTTCATTATGTTTCTTGGTATTTATTAGCTTATATACTATGTAAAGCCAATAAATTTACTTATGTAGTGTTTACATTAAAATATTTTATTATCCAGCTCCTGTAAGGGGCTGGTTAATGTTATCTATAAATATTATTATTATATTACAATTCTACAGTATTGCTACACTGAGCTTGAAAACTGTCAATTTAAAAATCAACATTTATATAATCATTAATGCACATTTGATTATTTTAGATTCAAACTGACATATTCTATACTGTATACTGTAAATTCCAAATGTTGACAGTTAAGGAGTGCAGTGTTGGGGGAGAGCGCGGGTACACGCTGGTGGCCGGGGAGGACACTTCCTCTGTTATCTCAGTTGTCAATGGTGATAAGATTGGTGATGTCCCAGCCAAGTACTCTATTAAAGGTAAATTATTTGTTATTATGCTATTTACCTCTTGTATGGCTAATGACTATACATCATTTTGTTAAATTATTTTAATTGTTACCTAAGATGAGTTGGATACAGCACAGTAATTAATATGTATAGTATTTAATGTTGTATAGTATTAAGCTGTATTGCTAGTATTAATTCCCTTAATGTTTCACATAATTTTCTAGGTCTTCTGCCACACGAGATGCCAGTCATTGGGACATATGTGGATCCACGTATTCTCACAGGCTTCAAATATCGTGTCCGTGCTGCAGACTCGAAAAAATTATTGTTTAATGGCGACGCTCTAGTTTTGCAAGCTATTGGTCGTGGGTACGGTAAACGACTAACCTTTGCAAGTAATAATCTAAACAACAATGGGAACTATTTTTGGAGCGACACAAATCCTGAAGGTTACGGCTTCTCCATCGAAGCTGTCAGTCCCGGTGATAAATTTAGGTATAGATTTCTTAAAGTATACAGTAATTACAGTATTTTTAGTTTGTTATTTCCTCTTTTTCTGTATCCTTACCTTTCAGTTACTTCCTCCTCATGCTTATTCACTATATATTAATCTTGTCCAAAATTTTGCATTTACATAAATATACTTAAAATTAGTAATAAGTGTTATAATGTACGATACCTCCCATTTTCTCAAAATTAGAATCCTTCTGTTCTTAATGTTGATTTGCTTTTGCTGAATTATTGCTAAAAATAATCCACAGAATTATGACCTCGTCTGGGAAAGAGCTTGGGCATGCACAAGTGTTCCGCGCAGATGCCCCTCAGATGGAGGAAAGCTGTGTTGTGTCGCCAGAAGGGCACGTGATTAAGCGAGTGCGTGTCACTGTCACTTGTGATACTACATTCCATGGCGAGGATGACCATACTCTGATTGTTACTGGTATGTGCTAAAATTTGCATTACTGATGAGAATATGATGAAGTGAATATTTATGATTGTTGGAGATTCACTCATGGAAATATTTTTACATATTTCTTAGTTTTTATTATAATTTGTGCACACATAATCTAGTTTACCTTCATTGTGTGCCATGTTTGAACTCTCCTGGCACGTGTTTGTAGGAATCAAAACTAAGCTATGAGAGAACAAAATTTTAAGCTTGCTAAACCTTTCACTTAATATTAAAAACTAATATATTTTATATAGCTAACATAACTGTAAAGGAAAAAAATATCCATTGCTTATGTTCATGTACTGTCTGTCACAGGAACAGCCATAGTGGTGCGGCGTGGGCGGAAGGCAACGGTGCAGAAGCTGGAAGATGTGGCACTGGGATCACAGATGAATGTTCTCTACAGACATATCAGCGAGACAATATTATTTTTCAAAGAGTAAATTTCTTGCGTAATTCGATAAAATACATAAAAATTTAAATATTAATGGTTTATGAGTAACGCTGCATTCACCATTCAAGTCAGGCTGCACCGATAAAAGCTTATAAGAACATACAATATAGGACAGTACATATTTCCATTTGTATATTTGTCATATCTTCAAGCCTTAATGTGTAACATTAATTCTCTTAATCTGTCTCGTTTGCCATCATAAGAGCTTCAGTACATAATATACTGCCCCATGATAATGGGATAAAGTTTTAACTGTGTACTTACTAATTATAGATATGCTTACCTATTTATTTACATTCATATTTAAGAAGGTACAGTAAAGACCCAATATATGTGTAAGTGTATTGAAACTAACATTTTTGGATGCACCGTACATCCTTTGTCAAGGTGCTGTCGATGTAGGTGGCATCCAAAAATTTGGTTTTAATACACTTGCACTTATATTGGGTCTTTCCTTCACCTTCATTCAAGCACTATAAGATTGTAGTAAGTTCGTCCATTCATATTTATTTGTAGGTTTAAATATTTCATGCACCCTGCCGTGGCTTGTGATATGAACACTTGGCCCTTCCAAAAAATAAAAAAAACTACCTAAGTAGATATAAGATGATTAATTTACTGTCGAAATATATTTCTGCTATAAAAATAAATTGTATTTTATATTATTCTTTTTAATTAAGCTTGAATGAACATTCCTAATTAGTAATAAGTTTTTGTTTGGGTTCAAGACCATAACACAATGGTCTTATGTCCTTGGTTGTGACTCACAAGTGAGAGACCCTGGGGTTCAATTCCTGTGCAGGACACAGTGCAGATTTTCCTTTCACCTGATGCCTTTGTTTACCGAGCAGTCAAATAGATACATCCTATATACAGTATAAATAAAAATGTGGGTTGCACCCTGGGGGAAGGCGAGTAGTTACCTAGGGAGACCTCAAGATGCCTGCCTTGGTATAGGTTTCCCGACACTGATAATGAGAATAATTATACACCCTATACCCATCCTATGAGTGGTAATGGAAAAAGGTTAGTGGCACATAATGGAATTGGGAGTTGAATACTAAAATTCGTGTTAACTAAGTTGCAGCCTTGATGAGCTAGTTTCATTACTTGAATACGGTATATTGAATATATTGGCTATTCACAGTTTTCCGAATCAACATAACCATGACACCAAAAGGCCTTGCTTGACACATGGAGTTTGTTAGTTTAAATAGTTTTAGTTTTAAAGGCCTAATTTCCATCCAGAGTGTTAAAGACGCAGAACACAATTATCTTATCTGTAAGCTAAGAAACTTGTAATTGTGGTGAGAACTGCAGTTGCATATAATTTTTATTTGATTATCATGCACACCGCACCAATCCATTGTGCAGTAGTGGAAAGTTTAATGGCCTGAACAAATCTATTCGAACCGTGACGTGACGAGGATTCGAACCTGCGTCCGAGAGAATCCCAGACGCTGCCTTAATCGACTGCGTTACGACATGGTCAATGTACTGTATTGTTGATATAATAATTTACTAAAGACTGTAACTAGCTTATCAAGACTAACTTGCTTAGCTAAATTAATTTTTGGGGTTCAGTTCCTGAGCCGATAATAATTGTGTTTAACCATTTCCACTACTGTCCACAAACTAAACGAAACTAAATGGGTGCACTATCTACAGTAAGTAGGCAAATGAACAAATCCACAAGGGCCGATATATCAAATCCACATGCTGGTCGATGCAAGCATTTATTTGATGCATCACGTCATTGTGATTTCTGTGTGTAATTAAGTAGGTAAACTTGGGATATTTGTTGTAGTACACAATTTTAAATGAAATGCCTCTCTTGAACATTTGCGAGTTACGTTCTGTTATATGGTGGCGTGAATAATTGTGAACAATTTTTGCTGACAGTTTACAGTTGTTCAGAAATACTTCAGCAGGTGGCTTCAACTCCCAAAGTTACTTGTAGCCGAGCCTAGGCCTGGCATGTTGTTTAAGATTCAGCTACTCTGAACAAAAAGTTTCAATTAGCACGGGCTATGGTGAGCCCGTAGTGGTCTTACCTGCCATATTTGTGGGACTGTAACGTAGGCCTGGCAATATTAACGTCTAGAAGACTGTTAATCTTACTGATGTCCCAAAACTAAAACATTTAACATTTAAAGTTAAAACACATTAACATTTAAAGTACAACTGGAAAAGATCAAGGCAAATGGGGGGGGGGGCCTTCGACAAACCGCCAGCTTCCTGTCTCCATTGAGGCCACTAGTGTTAGTGGCTCTCAGGTATGATATAAGGCTCTTCCTGCATAATAATATGATAATAGAAGTAATAACTAATGTAAATTTCACTTTTCGTAGGTGTATAAAATTCTATAATGATGAACAAATTAATTGCAGCAATGAAATTACAAAAACCAGCAATCCCGAAACTCCCAACCATGCACCTTACCCCTGTACCACAACTTGTTATATGTTACACAACCTGGAATTCCACAAAACCCACAGGAAGTCTGGAGGCTTCTACTGAAGCCTGTCCAAGTTTTACAGGTGCTCGGCTGGGAATTCCTTGGTCAATAGTTTAAGTCACCTAATTGTTCCAATTTATTTTTTCATTGATATATATCACGTTTGTGTGATTGCTTTGTGTATCTGAAATTAGAGCGTACGGTTGATGAGCTACTTTACCTACACTAGGGTGCTTGCAGGGGGGGAATATATATGTAAAGCTTGGACTGGCTGCTTTGGAGAAAGCACAACGCAGAGCGACAAAACTCATTCCAGAATTAAGTAGACTTTTATAACAGGAACAGTTGAGGGCCACAGGGCTAGCAACACTGCAGACAAGGCATGACAGGGCTCATGTCATAGAAACCTAAAATACTAAACAATTTGGAGGAGAATGATGATACCTACCTTACTTTGCGATGACTTCGGAGATTAGCGTCCTTACGCCCCGTTCCTCGGCTTCATTCCAGACAATTTCTTCAAATAGTAAGATATAACAAACAAGGAGCAACAAAACGACTTCAAGGTAACCAAGCTACAACGTAGAACTGAAAACAGGAGTTGCTTTTTTACCCATTGGATTATAAACCCAAGGAACTAAAATGCTGCCCTGTGGCACAATGGTAGAGTAGGGAAGGTTATGTTATTGATGGTTACATATTGGTGTACTATTCCTACAAAGTAGGAATAGAGCTGTTTGTAAATTATTTTTTTAATTTTTTTAAAATTATAGGAAGATTTGATATGGGTCTATAATTATTTATGTCAGCTTTCTTGCCTCTTTTATGATATTGGTTCAGGACGGACCGAAACGTCGTTTCTTCATCTTCTGATGAGTGGTTTGGTCAACAGATTTTTGTTTCATCCATAGGGTTATAAATATATTTATAAATAAATCCATGGAACTGTCTACCCACGGAGCTATTAATGCTAAGACATTACTGCAATTTAAAATCCAACTGGAAACAAAATCTGAAAAATTGGGGACCTACGGCCTAGCTGCGCGTACTAGTGGCTTTACAAGAATGTAATTACTGTACTATCCAATGTATTCTCACAAACCCAATGTACCTTCTTGTATATATATAAATAAATAAATAAATAAATATTGAATCTCCCAGCAGTGAGCATCCCAATTGTGAATTGTCAACAAGAGCTGTACGATACACTCTTACACTATATTTTGAGAGTGCAAAGCTATCACCGACTTCAGACCAAGTAGTGTGGGGTTCTTTGAGCTCTGTAACCACTTCATACACTCACGAATATGGGAAGTTATTGTTGTGCTCTACCTAGACTTCGCTAATGCTGGCTGGTAGACTAGACTCCCATCTCACGTTTTCTCACTTTTCCACGTATGACTAACCTATCTGTGAGATGGTGATGCTAGATGAACTCACAGCAGGGCTCTTGATCTGTACTCTGAATTCCTTCATATAGCATAGGATAACAACACATTGATTCGTGTACCTAAGCTTGTTAATAACAGGATCAGTCCCAGCCAAGCTTGTGCCTTGTGACTGTGCGTCTTCCCTGCCTGATAATCACTATGCCAAGCATTAACACCCACTTTAACGAAGCGTCTTCTTAGCCTCCCCTTCGTTTGGTTCATGGCTTGAGTGGTTCCGTTTTAGGG
Source organism: Procambarus clarkii (assembly GCF_040958095.1). Classification (NCBI taxonomy): domain Eukaryota; kingdom Metazoa; phylum Arthropoda; class Malacostraca; order Decapoda; family Cambaridae; genus Procambarus; species Procambarus clarkii. The sequence continues at coordinate 6,745,178 of NC_091163.1, forward strand.
AGGAAATTGCTCGGTTGTGGCGGGCCAGCACACAGCGGGCACGATGTTTCATGAAGGCAGTTTCGTTTCACATGTCCATATAACTGTGAGTTGAAGCATATTACTGCACCTGGCACCCACCGGCGTACATGACTAGTTGGACCACATTGGAAACTTAATGTCGTTGGGGGGTTCTGTGCTCCGTTCCACGTGAGTTTCACTCTATTCCTGGTTGAGTTTCATTCTATTTTTGGTAATACGCTGAGCGTTATACATTCCCAATCGTTTTCAACGAGGAAGGAAGACAAAGTGGTGGAGGTAATTTGTGACTAGGTACTCACACTACCAATTTATATTGGCGCGGTCATGACTGGCGAAGAGGACATCCCCGCCGTACACTCGAAGAAGTGTTTGATTAGTTGTTCTTGACTTCTCCCTACAAAAATGTTTGGTGACAGTCCTAGAGCGAACTACGTCAATGGGGAATTGCTCATTGGATAGGTAGCAGAGAGCACTTTAGGCCCATGCGAATCTCTCAGTAGGAACGCCGGCCTCACATACGGGGGCCCATTGACCCTATTTCGGCTTGAGACAATAGAACACCGAGAACTTTTACCCGGGGCACGACCGCCCCCCAGGGGAGGTGTGTGAGTACTAGACCCCCAGGGGAGGTGTGTGGAGTACTAAACCCCTAGGGGAGGTGTGTGGAGTACTAGACCCCCAGGGGAGGGGTGTGGAGTACTAGACCCCCAGGGGAGGTGTGTGAGTACTAGACCCCCAGGGGAGGTGTGTGGAGTACTAAACCCCTAGGGGAGGTGTGTGGAGTACTAGACCCCCAGGGGAGGTGTGTGGAGTACTAGACCCCCAGGGGAGGTGTGTGGAGTACTAGACCCCCAGGGGAGGTGTGTGGAGTACTAGACCCCCAGGGGAGGTGTGTGGAGTACTAAACCCCCAGGGGAGATGTGTGGAGTACTAAACCCCTAGGGGAGGTGTGTGGAGTACTAAACCCCCAGGGGAGGTGTGTGAGTACTAGACCCCCAGGGGAGGTGTGTGAGTACTAGACCCCCAGGGGAGGTGTGTGAGTACTAGACCCCCAGGGGAGGTGTGTGGAGTACTAAACCCCTAGGGAAGGGGTGTGGAGTACTAGACTCCCAGGGGAGGGGTGTGGAGCACTAGACCCCCAGGGGAGGTGTGTGAGTACTAGACCCCCAGGGGAGGTGTGTGGAGTACTAAACCCCTAGGGAAGGGGTGTGGAGTACTAGACCCCCAGGGGAGGTGTGTGGAGTACTAGACCCCCAGGGGAGGTGTGTGGAGTACTAGACCCCCAGGGGAGGTGTGTGGAGTACTAGACCCCCAGGGGAGGTGTGTGGAGTACTAGACCCCCAGGGGAGGTGTGTGGAGTACTAGACCCCCAGGGGAGGTGTGTGGAGTACTAGACCCCCAGGGGAGGGGTGTGGAGTACTAAACCCCAGGGGAGGTGTGTGGAGTACTAGACTCCCAGGGGAGGTGTGTGAGTACTAGACCCCCAGGGAAGGTGTGTGGAGTACTAAACCCCCAGGGGAGGTGTGTGGAGTACTAAACCCCCAGGGGAGGGGTGTGGAGCACTAGACCCCCAGGGGAGGTGTGTGAGTACTAGACCCCCAGAGGAGGTGTGTGAGTACTAGACCTCCAGGGGAGGTGTGTGGAGTACTAGACCCCCCAGGGGAGGGGTGTGGAGTACTAAACCCCCAGGGGAGGTGTGTGGAGTACTAGACCCCCAGGGGAGGTGTGTGGAGTACTAAACCCCCAGGGGAGGGGTGTGGAGCACTAGACCCCCAGGGGAGGTGTGTGAGTACTAGACCCCCCAGGGGAGGGGTGTGGAGTACTAAACCCCCAGGGGAGGTGTGTGGAGTACTAAACCCCCAGGGGAGGTGTGTGGAGTACTAAACCCCCAGGGGAGGTGTGTGGAGTACTAGACCCCCAGGGGAGATGTGTGGAGTACTAAACCCCTAGGGGAGGTGTGTGGAGTACTAAACCCCCAGGGGAGGTGTGTGGAGTACTAAACCCCTAGGGAAGGTGTGTGGAGTACTAGACCCCAGGGGAGGGGTGTGAGTACTAGACCCCCAGGGGAGGTGTGTGGAGTACTAGACCCCCAGGGGAGGGGTGTGGAGTACTAAACCCCAGGGGAGGTGTGTGGAGTACTAGACTCCCAGGGGAGGTGTGTGAGTACTAGACCCCCAGGGAAGGTGTGTGGAGTACTAAACCCCTAGGGAAGGGGTGTGGAGTACTAGACTCCCAGGGGAGGGGTGTGGAGCACTAGACCCCCAGGGGAGGTGTGTGAGTACTAGACCCCCAGAGGAGGTGTGTGAGTACTAGACCCCCAGGGGAGGTGTGTGGAGTACTGCACCCCCAGGGGAGGTGTGTGGAGTACTAAACCCCCAGGGGAGGTGTGTGGAGTACTAAACCCCCAGGGGAGGTGTGTGGAGTACTAAACCCCCAGGGGAGGTGTGTGGAGTACTAGACTCCCAGGGGAGGTGTGTGGAGTACTAGACCCCCAGGGGAGGTGTGTGGAGTACTAGATTCCCAGGGGAGGTGTGTGGAGTACTAGACCCCCAGGGGAGGTGTGTGAGTACTAGACCCCCAGGGGAGGTGTGTGGAGTACTAGACCCCCAGGGGAGGTGTGTGAGTACTAGACCCCCAGGGGAGGTGTGTGAGTACTAGACCCCCAGGGGAGGTGTGTGGAGTACTAGACCCCCAGGGGAGGTGTGTGAGTACTAGACCCCCAGGGGAGGTGTGTGGAGTACTAGACCCCCAGGGGAGGTGTGTGAGTACTAGACCCCCAGGGGAGGTGTGTGGAGTACTAAACCCCCAGGGGAGGTGTGTGAGTACTATACCCCCAGGGGAGGTGTGTGGAGTACTAGACCCCCAGGGGAGGTGTGTGGAGTACTAGACCCCCAGGGGAGGTGTGTGGACTACTAGTCTCCCAGGGGAGGTGTGTGAGTACTAGACTCCCAGGGGAGGTGTGTGGACTACTAGACCCCCAGGGGAGGTGTATTGAGTACTAGACCCCCAGGGGAGGTGTGTGTGTACTAGACCCCCCAGGGGAGGTGTGTGGAGTACTAGACCCCCAGGGGAGGTGTGTGAGTACTAGACCCCCAGGGGAGGTGTGTGGAGTACTACACCCCCAGAGGAGGTGTGTGGAGTACTGCACCCCCAGGGGAGGTGTGTGGAGTACTAAACCCCCAGGGGAGGTGTGTGGAGTACTGTACCCCCAGGGGAGGTGTGTGGAGTACTGCACCCCCAGGGGAGGTGTGTGGAGTACTAAACCCCCAGGGGAGGGGTGTGGAGTACTAGACCCCCAGGGGAGGTGTGTGAGTACTAGACCCCCAGGGGAGGTGTGTGGAGTACTAGACCCCCAGGGGAGGTGTGTGAGTACTAGACCCCCAGGGGAGGTGTGTGGAGTACTAGACCCCCAGGGGAGGTGTGTGAGTACTAGACCCCCAGGGGAGGTGTGTGGAGTACTAGACCCCCAGGGGAGGTGTGTGGAGTACTAGACCCCCAGGGGAGGTGTGTGGAGTACTAGGCCCCCAGGGGAGGTGTGTGGAGTACTGCACCCCCAGGGGAGGTGTGTGAGTACTAGACCCCCAGGGGAGGTGTGTGGAGTACTAGACCCCCCAGGGGAGGGGTGTGGAGTACTAGACCCCCAGGGGAGGTGTGTGAGTACTAGACCCCCAGGGGAGGTGTGTGGAGTACTAGACCCCCAGGGGAGGTGTGTGAGTACTAGACCCCCCAGGGGAGGGGTGTGAGTACTAGACTTCCAGGGGAGGTGTGTGGACTACTAGACCCCCAGGGGAGGGGTATGGAGTACTAGACTCCCAGGGGAGGTGTGTGGAGTACTAGACTCCCAGGGGAGGTGTGTGAATACTAGACCCCCAGGGGAGGTGTGTGGAGTACTAGACTCCCAGGGGAGGTGTGTGAATACTAGACCCCCAGGGGAGGGGTGTGGAGTACTAGACCCACCAGGGGAGGTGTGTAAGCACTAGACCCCCCAGGGGAGGGGTGTGGAGTACTAGACCCCCAGGGGAGGTGTGTGGAGCACTAGACCCCCTAGGGGAGGGGTGTGGAGTACTAGACCACAACACGAGATTAACACGGGGTTAACGAGATTAACACGGGGTTAACACGAGACCCCCAGGGGAGGGGTGTGGAGCACTAGACCCCCAGGGGAGGGGTGTGGAGCACTAGACCCCCAGGGGAGGTGTGTGGAGCACTAGACCCCCAAGGGAGGTGTGTGAGTACTAGACCCCCAGGGGAAGTGTGTGGAGCACTAGACTTCCAGGGGAGGTGTGTGAGTACTAGACCCCCAGGGGAGGTGTGTGGAGTACTAGACCCCAGGGGAGGTGTGTGAGTACTAGACCCCCCAGGGGAGGGGTGTGAGTACTAGACTCCCGGGGGAGGTGTGTGGACTACTAGACCCCCAGGGGAGGTGTGTGGAGTACTAGACTCCCAGGGGAGGTGTGTGGACTACTAGACCCCCAGGGGAGGTGTGTGGAGTACTAGACTCCCAGGGGAGGTGTGTGAGTACTAGACCCCCAGGGGAGGTGTGTGAAGTACTAGACCCCCCAGGGGAGGTGTGTGGACTACTAGACCCCCAGGGGAGGTGTGTGGAGTACTAGACCCCCAGGGGAGGGGTGTGGAGCACTAGACCCCCAGGAGAGGTGTGTGGAGCACTAGACCCCCAGGGGAGGTGTGTGGAGCACTAGAGGGCTTTCCCCATGGGGGTGGGTGTGGAGTGAAGTGACAACCAGGGGTGACAGCACCGCGGAGCCTCGCGTCTGGTAATTGCGACAATTCTCTGGAATTTGAGCGTGTGAACTTGAGTCAAGATTCCTCTCAAACTCTGTAAGGTCACTACCCTTTTTTCATGCAGCGTCCTTATTAATTTAATGCCCCCCCCCCCAGCATTCAGTAAAGTGTTGTGTAGTGTAGTGTAAACTCAGTAAAGGCCCCTCTGGTATCCTCTGGTATCATAACCTGTACACTGCTACATGGTATGGCCCTCGCCGTATTGCAAAAACCCCTTCCCTCCCCGGGGGAATGTAGACCCCAGTTTGGGAACCAATACCTACGTGAGTTGGTATGCAAATAGGTGAGATTGCTTGGGGGAGAGTACAAGTAATATGATCAAAGTATTAAGTAAAATTAAGTGTTGTGTTGTATTTAACACGAGACTGTTAAGTACAATGTATTCAAATACTTAATAAATACAAAATGTTAACGATATGGGTCTATAACTATCTACATTTATTTTGGGGATAGGAACAATAACATTCCTTGGCTAAAAATTCAGTTATTTATTTTATTATGAGTTAAACTCTTTCTGTGTAGAGTAAAGGAGTTGCAGGAAGTATTGCAACACATGTTGTGTTCTAAGTTATGTCTGTGCTTATACCTAGTTGTGCCTACATATATACGGGGTTATCTGGAGATGATTTATCTTGATATCTTATCTATGGAGCGATCTAACCTAACCCCCAGGGGTGGGGGGGGGTTAGGCTAGATAGCCTATCTATCTATAGAGCTATCTGTTTAGCTCTAAGTGAGATTTAGCTCTTAAATCCTGTCTCATAGCTATGCCACGTACTCTTGTCATACTGGCTCTTGAAGCTGTAAGTGTCACCTAACGTCCCATAGCTCGAGTGCATCACCACCCGATTTAGTGCACTTACTCATTTGACTCTAGATTTATTCAATTGTCTTGAGTTCAGCTGTGTTCAATTGTAAACATCCTTTTTTTAAATAAAGGCACATTCAAAGATTTTGTTTTAATTTTGGCTCGCGTGCTTAAGTTAAATGGCTTCCAAGATCTCTGTCTCCAGGTATCTCGGACACTCCATCACCTCTGATCATTGCTTGGGGGTTCCATTTACACCTAAACCCTCCGCATACTCTGTAGTTAGATCTTGTGTAGTTACTGGTTCGGTAACAGGGTTGTTGATTTGTGGAATCAACTACCGCGTAACATAACAGAAATAGGATCCCTTGATTGTTTCAAACGTAGGTTAGACATATATATGAATGAGATTGGGTATAAATAGGAGCTGCCTCTAATGGGCCAATAGGCCTTCTGCCGTTACCTTTCATTCTTATGTCTTGGGTATTCCCCTTAATATCTTAAATGTTGTTAAACTATCTCTTGGTATCCTTCTCTCATCTAGTGTCGTAAGGTTCTCTAAACCTGTCCCCGTGTTCCTATAGTTTAGCTTGCAGCAAATCTCTCCAATTTTCAATCAATTATTTATTATATTCCATCTATGGTGATTCCAGGTGATGATGATTCTAGAGGTGGCCTAATGCATGATTGCTTGCTTGGGTTGATTCATTGAATGATTCAATCCTTGCATAAGTTGATCTTTTTTTTTGTTAACTTGATTTCTCGTTTTAATTGGATTTCAATACATATGTTCTTGAATAACAGCCAGTATGACAGGGCCCAAGAGCTAACTCTCGCGTTACATACAGGTACATCTAGGTATAAACAGCCACGAATTAGTTTAGTTCATTTATTATGCACCTCATACCCATCTTGTAGGCGGTAATGGAAAGGGTTACAGAGGCACATAATGGGCTCAGGGACTGAACTCCACAATTCATTTAGCTAAGCAAGTTACAATCTTGATGAGCTAGTTAGAACATTCAGTAGAAGTCGTCACATCAACAATGGGGTTCGAGACCGACCACAGCACGAGCCAACATTATATGATGCAATTGGGGTGCGTAGGTCGTCCGGCGTCACGCAAGCCTCACCCTATAATCAAGTCATGTTTGTTGCAATGATATTACTCTTTATCATTCTTAAGGTTGCTTCCCTGCATGCATCATTATCATACTCTCCACCAGATGAGATCAGGAATGATTGTAGTATATAGTGTATTAACTGGAATGTAATTTAATATGATTTTTAAGTCACGTACAGTTGATATATAATTACATTATTCTTCCTTGGAAAAAAGACAATATTAAAAAGGATCGTTTGACATAAATAAGTGTGTTTGTAAGCAAATATAAGTGAATAAATAAATAATAATTTTAATGTTTCTATCCATGAAAGATTACACAGTAGAGATACAAAACTAACTATAAATTTATCTAATATTCCCATCTCACAGGATGGCGAGTCATACATGGAATCAGGGGGAGAAAATACCTGTCTCAACGCAAAAATTAATTAAAACTTTTAACTATTACTATACGAGAATCATTCGTGTTAATTGAGTAACCCATGACTCTAGGAGTATTCATGTCTCGTGCGTACAAGAGTGTGACGCCACCCTCCTGCCATTCACTAATCAAATAACATTCATCTCAGTAAAGAAATAAAGCCTTGTTCAAGTTCAAGTATGTTTATTGAGATAAGAAAGAAATACATCTCAAAGGGACAGAGTAGCTTAAGCTATTTCTACCCCCCTATACTTCAAGTCCCTCAAGGGGGCGCACAAATTCAGTGAGTACAAATAGACAAATAACATTACAAGAATCCCATTTAACATTGCAGGTTAATATAATAAAGCCATGTTCTCTGTCAATAAAGTTCCTTCCGAGGTAGATGTGAGCCCCCGAGCGGCCGACTGGAAGGGCATCGGATCCCCCAGACATCGGCGGGGATCCCACCAGATGGCATCACCCGCAGCTGAAGGAGAATCGGATGGGCTTGGGCGCCACAGGGTGTTGGATCCCAGAGTATAGGCGTCCTGCGTGGCCTCCAACCCCCCTCCGCGGCGTCAGCTGTTTCTCCCAGCGCCTGAGCATCGGCCGGGCCTCCCCTCGCCCTTATACTGTGACAGAACATCATCCCCCCAAAAGCTCGTAATGAAAAAATGTCCGTGTGGAGTGATAGCTTGTGCCTGGAGGAGGACGGCGCCATAGAGCTCGGGGAGAGCATCGAGGGCCTGTGCTTCCACCAGGCGCTCAACGTGCTCCTGGTCACCACCACGGACGGCAGGATCAGGGTGTTCGACCCCCACTCTTCCCTCAAGCTCTCTGACGTCCACCTGCATGGTCAGTCTTGCCTCTCTCTCTAACCCCCTCCCCACCACTATTATATAGTCCTATACTATATAGCCTGGGGGAGGGGGTGTGGGTGTGGGGTGAGGGGTGTTGGGGGGCGGGTACACCCCAGGCTGGCTTTGTATGGAGGGGGGGTGTAGCCCCCCCGGGTGTGGCCAGTGGGTGTGGTGGAGCCCCCCCCTCTCATCTCTGTGTTGTGGTGCTCCAGACTGTGGTGGTGAAGGGGTTGACGGGGATGTTTGGGCGTCCCTGGGGCAGGGGAGGGGTGTTTGGGTGTCCCTGGAGCAGGGGGAGGGGTGTTTGGGTGTCCCTGGAGCAGGGGAGGGGTGTTTGGGTGTCCCTGGAGCAGGGGAGGGGTGTTTGGGTGTCCCTGGAGCAGGGGAGGGGTGTTTGGGTGTCCCTGGAGCAGGGGAGGGGTGTTTGGGTGTCCCTGGAGCAGGGGAGGGGTGTTTGGGTGTCCCTGGAGCAGGGGAGGGGTGTTTGGGTGTCCCTGGAGCAGGGGAGGGGTGTTTGGGTGTCCCTGGAGCAGGGGAGGGGTGTTTGGGTGTCCCTGGAGCAGGGGAGGGGTGTTTGGGTGTCCCTGGAGCAGGGGAGGGGTGTTTGGGTGTCCCTGGAGCAGGGGAGGGGTGTTTGGGTGTCCCTGGAGCAGGGGAGGGGTGTTTGGGTGTCCCTGGAGCAGGGGAGGGGTGTTTGGGTGTCCCTGGAGCAGGGGAGGGGTGTTTGGGTGTCCCTGGAGCAGGGGAGGGGTGTTTGGGTGTCCCTGGAGCAGGGGCGGGGTGTTTGGGTGTCCCTGGAGCAGGGGCGGGGTGTTTGGGTGTCCCTGGAGCAGGGGAGGGGTGTTTGGGTGTCCCTGGAGCAGTGGAGGGGTGTTTGGGTGTCCCTGGAGCAGGGGAGGGGTGTTTGGGGGTCCCTGGAGCAGTGGAGGGATGTTTGGGGGTCCCTGGAGCAGGGGAGGGGTGTTTGGGGGTCCCTGGAGCAGGGGAGGGGTGTTTGGGGGTCCCTGGAACAGGGGAGGGGTGTTTGGGGGTTCCTGGAGCAGGGGAGGGGTGTTTGGGGGTCCCTGGAGCAGGGGAGGGGTGTTTGGGGGTCCCTGGAGCAGGGGAGGGGTGTTTGGGGGTCCCTGGAGCAGGGGAGGGGTGTTTGGGTTTTCCTGGGGCAGGGGAGGGGTGTTTGGGTGTCCCTGGAGCAGGTGTAAGGGTGTGGGTACCCTTAGAGAAGATGGGTGGGTGTTTTTTGGGGCAGATATTGAGATGTGGGTGTCCTTGGAGGAGACATATGTGGGGGGACACCCACACCTGCTGAGGCAGATGTGGGTGTCCTTGGGGCAGGTGAGGGAGATGTCCGTGGGGCAGGTGAGGGAGGTGTCCCTGGACAAAAGGTGTCAATTCTAGTATTTTGACATATTGACATGGTGTCCTATTGCATTATTATTATCTGATACTGAAACAATATTTTCTTTAAATGTAAGAGTTTATTAAAGACCTAACAAAGCCTCTCGTGATCTCAAGGTTTGTAAACGATGTCCTAATCAATGAAGAACACTCTAATTATAATATTAATCATAGCATTTTTATAGAATCCACTAAATAAAACTGTTATATGGCCATTGTCATAGCTAGCCAGTCTTTGTATAAGTTTAGGTCAAAATGCATTGCCATGTTGAGTTTTAAACTTGGAATTGAACCCGTGTGTGCGCTCCTTTGAAGAATAAAATACCTCTATGCAGAGTACAGAATGTTGCTTGGTTGCTTTCATGGTTGCTTAGGTTAATCTTTAATCTTTTGGTCCCACCTCAACATATGCTGTAATCAAGTGGTGTACAGGTTCCCAAGTCTGTTGGGTTGTCATATCTGCCTTCGAAGCTGTACATGGAGTCTACCCATACTTCTCAGTTTTTAGTGCATTCCATGAGTTCATTACTCTGATACCAGCAAAACTTTATAATGGATCTCTGGGAAATTTGGTAATTAGTTATAAACTGTATCTCCCTCTTCTTGTACCATCCATTCCATATATAATGTCTTTTTCTGCCCTGTCAGTTCTGAGAATTTTGTCTTGATCAAGTCTTTAAACATTTGTCGTCTAGTAACATGAAGTTGAATAACAAAAGCCATTTATTTACATACTCAAAAATTTTGATTAATAAATGATTCACAGCATGACTATTAAAGGCTGCTAAAGTTTGACATATTTGCTCTAGTTCTTTTCCAGCATGTTTTAGGTACAGTAGATGTTAGTGGAAAGGAGTTTGACATGGTGTACAGTACAATGGAAACCTCAAGTGACGATCGGCTCCAATTATGAGCATTTCGAATAACGAGCAAGCCACTCGCAGAAAATGTCTCGACTGACAAGCTTTCGCTCGATTAACGAGCGTTCCCGCTGGTTCTCGGACACCTCCAACAACAGTTTTTTTGTTGTTTCACAAGATGAGTTTTCCACATGACGAGCTCGGTGCCGGAACAGATTAAACTCATTAATTGAGGTGACACTGTACTTCGACTTGGTAAAGCTTTAATACTGTGCCTCAAGAAAGACTGATTAGAAAGCTAGTGGCTCATGGTATTCAGTTGGTATCCTAAGTTGGATAAAGGCATAGTTATTTTAATGCAAACAAAGAGTTAGCATAAATGAAGTTTAACCCGAGTGGGAAATAATTTAGGGTGGAGTGCTCCAGGCCTCTGTCCTGGGATGTTTGTTTATCATATACTGTATGTAAATGATTTAGATATAGGATTGAACACCAGTATTTGCAAATTTGCAGACAATATACAAGTCAGGTGGAAAATATATTCAGACGATTTGAAATTGCTTCAAGATGTCTAAATAGGCTTAACAAATTTACAAAAGATTGACAGATGCAGTTGAATGCTGAAAATGCAAGGTTCTAAGACTAGGTAATGATAATAGTTACCAGATATCAGCTGAATAATCTTTAAATTGTGAAATGATCTGGAAGTCATGATTAATAGGGATCTTCAGAATAAAAAAATGTACAAATGTATGGAATAAGGCAAATAGGCTACTGGGATTTATTTCTAGAAGTATTATTAATAAAACAACTTAATGGTACATTATTCTTCAGCTTTATCTTGTTCTTATTAGGTCTCATTTAAATTATGCTGTTCAATTTTGGTTGCCATACTGTGCTATAAGATGGACATAAATTAACTTTAATGGGTTCAGAGATGGAGGATGAGGTTAATTCCAGGAAATCTTAGTTATGAAGACATTAAAGAGATCTGAACTTGCAGTCTGTAGAAAGACGAAGAGTAAGAGGCAATATGATTGTAGTACAGTACAGTATATGAATGGATGAAATGGTATAACAAAGGAGTAGATAGGTAGTTACGAAGAGAGTGCTAAGCTGGTATGACTATATAGCACTTGGAAGGGATATAAAGATAGGAAAGGAATGAAGGAATGGTACCCAACCACTTGGGTAACCAATCCTAATTATCGGGGATCGAATGCCAACTTGCAAAAAACTAGGCCGTTGCTTTTCTGACCAGTCCAAGTGGACGGACTTTGCACTTGCCAGAGTTAAACTAGTAGCCACAATTTTCATCAAACGTCCAGTTTGTCTAGAATGTTTTGTAGTTTCTTGCCGTCTTCCACATCCTCATAATTTGTTTCGGTAGCAATCACCGAGATGAAGTAAATCTTTATTGGAAAATTATTAACATTGATGAGGAATAAGATAGGATCTAAACCTGACCTCTGTAGAACACCACTGGTAACATCTTGACATTCTGAAGTTTCTTCTTTTATTTCTGCCTGTTATTGCTTATTAAGTACACTCTTATCTGCAGAAACACTTTTCCTGTTGCGCTTTCCTGTTTCTCTAACTTGTGCACTAGCCTGATGTTGGGCACACTGTTGAAGGTTTAATGAGATTCTAAAGTATAATTCTGTGTGCCTTTCTCATCTTTTCTAAGGTCTGTTGCCTGGTCAAAGTATTTTGTAAAGTTTGGGAGGCAAGATTTGCCATCTGTAAACCCCTGTTGGTGTTACAGTATTAACATCAGAATATAAGAATAAAGGAAACTACAGAAGGCCAGCTTATGCTTGGCACATTTCTCTGTGGATTTTCTGCGTAAAAATGATCAGCGTTTTGTGATCGTTAATTGAATAAATAATTATAAATATATATATATATATATATATATATATATATATATATATATATATATATATATATATATATATATATATATATATATAATATATATATATATATATATATATATATATATATATATATGTCGTACCTAATAGCCAGAACGCACTTCTCAGCCTACTATTCAAGGCCCGATTTGCCTAATAAGCCAAGTTTTCATGAATTAATGTTTTTTCGTCTACCTAACCTACCTAACCTAACCTAACCTAGCTTTTTTTGGCTACCTAACCTAACCTTACCTATAAATATAGGTTAGGTTAGGTTAGGTAGGGTTGGTTAGGTTCGGTCATATATCTACGTTAATTTTAACTCCAATAAAAAAAAATTGACCTCATACATAGAGAAAAGGGTTGCTTTATCATTTCATAAGAAAAAAATTATAGTAAATATATTAATTCAGGAAAACTAGGCTTATTAGGCAAATCGGGCCTTGAATAGTAGGCTGAGAAGTGAGTTCTGGCTACTAGGTACGACATATATATATATATATATATATATATATATAATATATATATATATATATATATATATATACTGTATATATATATATATATATACTGTATATATATATATATATATATATATATATATATATATATATATATATATATATATATATATATATTATATATATATATATATATATATATATATATATATATATATATATATATATATATATATATATATATATATATATAAATAATATAAACACACACACACATATACATGCATACATACATACACAGTGTAAGTCGCAGGTGGAAACAAATGAAAATAATCAAATAAATAAACAATTTACTGAAATAGTAATGAACAAAAATGACACATGATAATACTTGGCTATCATGTAATCCAAAGGTGAACAAGTTAATATGACATTAATGCAAAAATAAACTGTAAGCAATGAATAAAAAGCATAAAGGTATTCTGGTGTACTGAAGACAGCTACCATACCACCATGGCATCAGTCACACAACGTTGGCTGAAGGTGGATGATGGGCGAGACACACGAAGGTGTTCCAAGAGCACTAAGAGAGAGACTGGCTCTCCAGGTTATTGTTGTTGTTGAAGATTTGCTACCTGGAACAAAGTTCCAAGTAGCACAGGCTATGGTGAGCCCGTAGGTACTTTTAGGCTCTCCAGGGAGGCGGCGCCCTTTATATAGTCCGGCGGTGATGACTCATTTGGTGTCAACGCAAGGTGGATCTCTGGTCAACTAGCAAACTGCTTGTTGTGGCTGGCGGTGCCTTTGTGTTGAGCTGCACCACTGCCAGTTGAAGGCGGCTAACTGCTTGTTTATGGGGGCAAACTACCGGTTAGCAGAGACGCCTGGCTTGCCTCTGAGTCGTACCAGGTGGTGCCAGGCCCTGGGGGGTATGGAGAGGTGGCAGGACTGATGACTCATCTGGGCTGGTGTAGATGTAGACTTCCAGTGCAGAGGCATTGAAGGTGAAGGGAAAAGGCAGTTCCACTGCTATGCAGGGGAATCACGTGACAATAGGTATATGACCAGTATAGTGCTTCAGCTGCTGCTTTTGATAGCCATGGTGAGATCCGGTCTGGTCCTACAGTCTTCCAGTTGACGCACGGGCTTCCTTCCTGTATCAATTAATGTCTAGCTACTTCAATGCTGTTTTGTTGGACACTATCCCACCCAGCTTGGGCTCTTTCCTTTGGGACAGAGGGTTTGCTGGATGAGGTGTGGAGCCTCTCCTGGAAAGTTTGAAATAATTCTGATTAAATTTAATAGTGATGTTCATAGAGGTTTTGAGCTTCATGATTTATTTCAGGGGATGGCAAGAATAACCTGGTGTGCGTATACCATGGAGAGAGTAACAGTGTGGTGGTGTGTGGAGGGCGTACGGTGGGGATGCGCCGCGATCATCATGGCGTTCTCCTCCTCGGTACTGTTCTCCAGGCACCTGTGGCCGCACCAGAAGAAACGGTCATTGTGGAAATGCTGCTATCAGAGGTAAATTATACATGATGGTATGGTATCAGAAGATAAGTGTGAACTGGATACGTTAAGTCGATGTACAATATTGTTATTCTTTGTGGCATATGCATAAATAGATGTTCGCTTGCAAGTCCATTGCACATTACTTTGACATTTGTGTCCTTGCAGGGTATCCAACTACAGCAGACACTGGCATTTGGGGAGCTGAGTAACATTGATCATGCTGCAGAGGTGCAGGAGGTCTTGGCCCAAGGAATCGCTGCTCATCAAGCACAGTCGCGCATAAATCCAAAATTAGCCAAGGTAGGCCGATTTTTGTCTGGTAACTAGTCTTTCACTATAGGAGACTGTTACTGGGGTAAAGAAGTTTCATGCCTCCTGTATAAAAAAAAAAAAGTTTGGTTCTTGGTTCTGTTCTGCACAGCTCAATGATATATGCTGTAGACCTATTTCAAAACTTGACTCAAACTTTATCTCTAGCCATTTATACAAATTACTATTACAATAATGGCTGGGCTAAACAGGTACAGTATACAGCTGTCTAAATCAGACTTACATTTTTGGCATGAAGTAACATCTATCTTATAATTTGAAAATTGATATACATTGGGGAAAACAAAGTGTAGTTTATCATTAAAGTAGTGAAATAGATATTGGCACAATTTATATCAATATTGGGATAAGACAATTTTGAAGGCGAACCAATATAAACTAATCGTACCCAGAAGTTATAGAAATTTGCACATTACACATTTACAAATCTTAAGTCGGCTCAGTAACAACTGACTTAGTTAAACGATAGACATGCAGTACTGTACATAACTGAGGCTACTACTTCAATGGAAGTAGAGGAAGTGTAATACATTCATTAAACTGATAATTTGGCTGCCACACTCAAAGGTTAGAGTACGAGGAGTCGACATTGGGTCGTGATATAACAGCAATAATTTATATATACACTGTAATGAGGGTGTTAGATAAAGTGATGATAGACAATTGTATCATTGCAATTAATACCGAAAGACTTGATAGTAGTTTCTCTTGGGAATTTATTGTTTGAACAAATTCTTCAGATGGGAGTTGCAAGGTACACAGTTCAGGTTGACTGCACAAGTTTCACAGATGGCGTTTGCTTTTACCGGGTTATTAAGACCAAAGTTCTGCTACAAAAAAGTGGATAAATTAATGTGTTATGTAATGTTCTTGCATAATAATTTGTTACATGCACACACAATTATATATTATTTGTATGTCTGAATGTGCTGAAAGGTACAATTTTCTTAAAAAAAATGGCTAGTTGTCAAGAAAAAATGGCTAGTTGTCAAGGAAAAAATGGCTAGTTGTCAAGAAAAAATGGCTAGTTTTCAAGAAAAAAATGGTCATTGTTATAAATCTGGATCTGATATGGAACAATATGATTCATATTTTCAAGGGAGTACTGCTCAGAGATGTATTTCTATGAACGTTGACAAATAATTAATGCTCTAGACCGAAGCCGATTTTTATCGTCGAGTGTCACATTTTGACCTTCACAACCAGAGGGTTAAAAATATACATAGAAATTGAAATAAGTTTGAGGTAAAATACACACAAAGGGATGAGGTAGCTCAAGCTATTCTCACCCCGTTCAGTACATCGTGTTAATACATACATAGACACACATCACAAACAATAAACATATTACCAAACATTCTGAGAGATAAACATATACATTTCCTATATATATAGAATGTTGGGTGAATATCAAAATTTAGCCAAGATTGGACATGTGAAGCACTAATGCAATATAATATTTTCAGTTGAAAATATTGCCGTTATTGTCTCAAAATATTAATTACGGTAATGCTTAAATTAAAAAACTTCTGCTAAAAGTTTTTAATTGAAAATTATAGAATGAAAGCAGAATTTAGGTTCTAGTGTAGTGAAAGTGGAGTAAAACTGCTGTAGATGATCTGAGTGTTAAGATGTATAGTGATAATTATTTTTCCTTCACAGTGGAGTACATTGCGCTTGGAGTTGCCTCTGGGTGTCCTGCGCAGTGTGTGCCTGGGCGTAGTGAGCGAGCTCAAGCGCCTCACACGATACATACCCGCCTTATCTATTGCATCAGCGCTGATTCAGCGGCTGGCCCATCTTTTACCCCCTCCCACCCCAGACACCGGCCAAGGTCCTCCTGGCGCTGGGCCACCTGACAGAGAGGCGATGTGTAGTGAGGCTGCCAGATTGGCCACCTTCATTAAATGGCCTCACATGAATTACAAGTAAGTGGCTATGATAAATGTGTTTGGTGTTTTATTGTTTGTATTCAGTATGGGAGGCCAGCTCTGAGATGCTTACTCTGCCAGCATATTCGTATGCTGATTGTTTATGGTAGCAGAGCACTTTCTTCTGTTTTACTTTCCTTTATTGTTCCTCTTTAAGTAGATACAGTATGCGTGTTAAGTGATTATTTCTGTGGAGAGCCCCTCAGCCTTATATCGTGCGTAGAAGGAACCGGCTGAATGTCTCCGCTGCCGAACCGGAGGGGGCAGCCCCCGAAACCGCTAGTCTCTCATCACCATCTAAGCCTTGCCCCGACTCTGAAACCCTCAGATGTTTGGAAGCCGGCAACAGGGAGTGGGGACCAGGACGAACAACAGAAGGGAAGGACAAGGGCGCGTGGACGAAACCAAAGTCGAGGCGACTAATCCCTCCAAGTTTGGGTCCCAAAAACCAAAGCGGGGCAGCCTCGGGGCATCCAGAAAGGCAACCAACCTAGTGCGTTGCAGCAACCATAACCTAGCATGCAACACAGAAGCTGCCTGCACCCGAATATCAAGATTGAGTGGATTGGGTGAACTGGAGTATAAGAAAGGAACACTCCTCACAGGACTCCGAGTCAAAGGTGTCATTGACCCAACAGGCAGTATGGCGGAATAAAAAACGGTGTCACCCAGAGACAAGGGGACAGAGCAACCTTCAAACTCCTGCAAAGCAAGATGGGACTCGGAGGATGGATCCATTGGACCAATTAGCCCCAAAGGTTTTCCAAGGGATGCCTACCTCTCTGGGTGCCTAACCCAGTAGATGGCAGACATAGAATGTTTCCAACCACATGGGGGTTTCTATAGGACACTGCTCGTCGTGCCTCTTTGAGGGGGCCCAGGTTCTGGTTCGTGGTTTAGAACTTGCATCGAATTGACTGATGCCACGGTCTAATATATGCATATCAGCCTGGTACAGTGGTACCTCGGAATGCGAGTGTCCCTGTATGCGAGTTTTTCGGAAGACGAGCAGGATTTACTCCAAAAATATGTCTCGGAAGGCGAGGGTTACCTCGGGACGCGAGTTTGTTGATACGTGTACAGGCCGACTGGCGCGTGGTGGCATGGCGATCGCGCCTCAGTTTACCAGTGTCTCGTGTCCAGTGACTATCCCACCTGAATTCTTCACAAGGATTTACAGTTTTTTATCGGTTTTTTGGCCATTTGAGCATAAAAGTTGTCATTATATATCTTGCCATGGGTCTCAAGAAAGCCATTGATAAGGTTCAACCTAAGAAAATAGCTGTGAGTAGAGGCAGTAGAGGATGTCCCTTCTTGATTAAGAAAATGTGTGAAGTATGGGAAGAACTGCAAAGTTTTGTTGAAAAAACTCACCCAGATAAAGCTGTAGCAGGCCGTTGCATTGACCTTTTAAATGATAATGTGATGTCTTACTACAGACAAGTGTTAAAATATAAGGAAAAACAAGTGTCATTAGACAAATTCTTAGTAAAACAAGCAAGTCCTAGTGGTATGCAGGCAAAATGTGCCAGAGTGTGCATACCAGTGAAGTCCTCACTGCCTGACGTGATAATGAAAGGGGACTCCCCTTCCAAACAGTAACTCCTCTCTTCCTCCCACCTCCTCACCATCTTCCATACGCCTACAGCATTCAACAGCAAGGTAAGTAATAACTTGAACATAGTTTTGTAGGTTTATTTAGATGAATTAGGTATAAAAATTTAGTTTGATGTGGGATTTTTGGGGTAGTCAGGAACGGATTAATTCATTTCCCTTTATTTCTTATGGGGAAATTAGCTTCGGAATGCGAGTTTTCGGAATACGAGGCGTCTCCAGGAACCAATTAAACTCTTAAACTGAGGTATGCCTGTATAGCTCCGGGAAGCCTCCGGGATTTTCCCCAGAAAATGGTACTGTATTTCATTATCATTCAATGCTTGTTTTTTTGCCATCACATTCTGCTTTTTTTGGCAAGTAAGATCCTATTGTCCTTTACATAGATCATACAGTAAGGCAGGATTATGTAAGGTTTGGTCGTCGGTCTGTGGAAATGACATCCTCTAAAAAGAAATTAGTCCTTACACTAGTGCATAGAGCAAAACTAGAAAAATAGAATTCGTTGAAGATATTTTTTAGACTATATAATATTAATTATATAGTCTACAACTTGGAGAATGTACCAGACAGCTGATAGGGACGTGTTTGTTACAGAGGACAGTGTGATCCCACAGGAACTATTGTTTCTAGACTTGTTTCTTGCAGTTGGTTGATGCTTGCTAGGATGTTGACATCTACATTCTCCAGCTAGTTTGTTCACAATTTTGTTTTCATAATCCCTACGTGACTTGGGACCCAGCTAATTATACCTTCCGTGTAGCTGAAGATGCTACATGGAAGTAAGTTATCACATTGAAGTGGGAGTAGCTTAAAATTACTTTACTGTTAATTTTGCTGCTAATTGTATATGAACTTCAAGTTTCAGATGATATATATAAATTGAAGGTTGATAACATGTTACTGATACATTGTAATAATGTGAGGGGGAAGTCATTCAAAGCATTAACCTCTGAACTTTGCAGCTAAGCTATATAAAAGTACTGTACTACATCGAAATGCACGTGACTAAAAATTAGTTATTAAACAGGGACAAAAATCACATAAGAGGATTTTCCTAGGGGAGGTAATCACAAAGTGATTTGAAGCTATGCAAGTGTTAAGGATACTGGCTAGAATTGTCTCGGTTGGAAATTTTACACAAAGTATTCGGTTTGTACCTTACCTTGAGGTTACCTTGAGGTGCTTCCGGGGCTTAGCGTCCCCGCGGCCCGGTCGTCGACCAGGCCTCCTGGTTGCCGGACTGATCAACCAGGCTGTTGGACGCGGCTGCTCGCAGCCTGACGTACGAGTCACAGCCTGGTTGATCAGGTATCCTTTGGAGGTGCTTATCCAAAGAAGTAAGGAAGAAAATATTAATATTTTTCTTCCTAGATGCCAAGTGTTCTTGCCAATTGATAATTAATACCCAAGGACACGATGCTCATTGTTTGAAATTTTTCTTTTCAGGTGGGCCTTACCAGAGCAGATGGCTCAAGCAGGCTTCTTTCACCAACCAATAGCAGCAGACGATGACCGTGCAATGTGCTTCATATGTAGTGTCTGCCTTGTCTACTGGGAACCAACGGACGAGCCTTGGTCAGTGGCATTTTTCAACTAATTCAAATTATTGTTTATAGTGCTGCTGTTTGCTATTAAAATAATGTGCATACCATTTCTATGATGGCTTGGTTTAAGTTATTATAGCCTTTATTGGCTGTGGACTATATACAGCACTGTGCTACATAACCATCCTAGCTTAATGCTTTCTTTGGATAATTATTTACATATATGTACCCCCAGAATTTTTTTTTAAATGATGTGCATCACCATATAAAAATAATGGTTAGTGGAATTTTTTTAGAATATTTTGGATTGGATTGTACACTGAACTAACAGAGGACAGCCCATGCTCATAAACAAAGGCCGATGTCCATTCCATGCACCCGCCAAACTCCTTGTTTATGAATGAAAAGCGGTTTACACACGACTCACAACTGATGATGTCCGAACACTTCCGGAACAAATGCTTCTCTTGTCGACTTTTGTTCAAACCACAAAGCTGTGAATGCTTCACCCACGTACTACAGATAATCGCCAACAGAACCTAAACACCTAACCTGACCACTGCCTAAATATGCACAATATGCTAGTATATAACAATATTAATACAGTATATATATGAGAAAATTCCCATTTTGAATGAACATCATGTTAAAATTTATGAATGCATCTTTGGGGTCGACCCCTGGATGGAATGGACTTGGTCTGAGGACGGGCTGCAGAGGAACATGATAATAAATGTAGCAAATGGCACCAAGGTTTATGTCAGAATATGAATGATTTAATAACTTTGTTCCATAGGGATATCGAAGTACTGTGATTTAATAACTTTGTTCCATAGGGATATTGAAGTACTGTATCCCCCTTTTTAAAAAATAAAATTGGGCAATAAATTGTTTTTCTATATAAAATGTGTTCCTTTACTATTATATATAAGTAACTGTCAAAAATAGGTACCAAGCCAGGAAAACTATTAGGCAACTATTATAGATATATATTGTATATCCACTTCATGGTAGAGGTTTGCCTTTTTTATACTATTTAAAGGGTTTATTCATACCAACTTGAGGTAATGTTTGTTCTTTATTCCTTGTAGGTCGGAACATGAGCGCCACTCTCCGAACTGCCCATTTGTTAAAGGGGAATATACCAACAATGTGCCGCTCTCTGTTACATATGCCACCAGCCCAGCACTGACGCACAGTGAACGCACCGAGGAAGTGGCATTTATAAGTCACACTAATAGTCATCAGTTTATTGCTTCTGCAACGAAACATGGCAATATTGTTGTGTGGAATACAGCTAAGCAACTAAAGGTAAGATTTGTTCTAGGAAGCATAATACGATGAACATAATTATAAAGAATAGAAGAAAATTGTGTATTGTAAAATTGGATTGTGATAAGATACCTTTTGGGTTTGTTACATAGAAGACATGAATAACCTTAGAAGATTATTTGTCTCTGCCAGATGTTAGGTAAATAAAATTGTATTATGACCTTTCACATGAAACAAAATTTTTGATGCAATGAAACAGGCTTTTCTGGAAGGCTTTAGTAGCTCCTTGAGAAATTGATTCTGGTAACACAAGTGTCAATCACAACATTACCAGGCATCTCGGTGGCCTACTAAGCACAGGACCAGAATCTGGTGTGCTTGTAGAGGTGAGGGAAGCATGGGGGGTAGGGGGATCTGAGATCTGGCCAAAATTGAGTAAAATCACATAGCAAGTAGAGGAGAAACCCAGTGTTACCCATGCACTAGTGCCTAAAGTGCATGACAAGATGCCAGTGCTAGTTCACCAGGTGTCTGGCTTCGCCCAGCCCATCAGACTTTTATCTGGTGCCCTGTCGTCTGGCTGGTGCCTCCTTGTTACAGTTATTGTATTGTGTTTATGGTGGTGTTGTGTTCATGACTTGTACTCTTTTTGAGTGTATTTCCAAATAATTTTGTGTTATGGTTTTCAGTCGTCTACAGCTGTGGTTTCAGGGTTATCTTCTCTGGCATCCTGTTTAGTAAAGGTCATGTCTGAATAGTAATCTTCTCTGACCCAGGCGATTCCTCCCTATGATTGTCTTCATACACGTTTATGAGGTGGTATCTTGGGGGACATGATCACTAGGTGAGGTCTGTAGAAACGTCTGTATAGTTTAGTATGATGCTTGTGGTCCAGTTGTTTTGATGTGGATTCCAGCATTTCTGGCCAGGTAGTGCTTAGCAAGGGGGGTGTGGTGTCAGGTTTTTGTGAACATGGTATCGTAGCCTGTAAAGTCTACTTGAGTACTTGGTTATCCACTCAAGGGAGTATACATAGGTTTTGCTTTGTCTCTACTTTGAGTGGTTTTACTCAGTTTTGGGTTGATTTTAGATTCACGTGCTCTCCTCACACAATATGAGCATACCAGATCTTGGTGTTTGGTTGGCCTGAACAATAAGAGACCTGGTAGTTACTTGAATATCTGTGGCACCATTCAACCCAAACTAGTAATTTATAATACCAAGAGGTTAGCCCAGAAAAAAAATGTTGAATTGCGTACGGGCAGTCGAGAAAAAAATATTCTCGTTTCTTGAATGCTGAATTTGCTTGTACCGTTTAATATTGTGCATTAAGCAGACTTTGCTAATGATGCTTTATGTGTGTGTGCTCCACAAAGTGTGTCCACCTTGCAGGGTTGTCTTTCCTATATTAGTATCCTCTGTAACACGATCTATGAGTGCCATCCGTAACACTCGTCTGAGTACCCTCTGTAGTACTCGTCTACCGGCACCGTCTGTATTGCTCGTCTACCTTCAGCTTCTTTGACAATAATTTACCTATTTCACTTTTAAGCTCCAAATTTAAATGTAATGAGGCTAGTGCTGGGCCACTGAACCATGTTAGTTGATATCAGTATCCATTTGTGCAAGCCTGTAGCAAATTCTCCACTGACTAAGGCTTTCGGTGCATTTTCCATTAGTTTTAATTTAACCTTAATTTCATCATGTACATTGATGAGCATTAGAGGCGTTGAGCATATTCATCACCCATCCATTAATGCTATCTTCCTCACTTTAGGATAACATGGAGAACCAGCACCACTCAACTCTTGTGAATCATTCAGATTAGCATTTCTTCCACTTCATAGGCTATGAGCTGCTTCATGGCTTACAATGTTATTTGTCCAGACTAATATTACAGACACTGCTCTGCTACTAGCTGCTTTCTCGTATCATTTGCTTTCAACAATTTTCTCTTAACCACATTTAAGTTGTTGACCATTCTGCCTAGTTCTCTTGACTGAATCAACATAATAGCTCTGTTTACATTCAGGCTAATTTCAATAACTTTGTTTTGTATTGTCTTTGTATGACTATATGGCCATCTTGTTTTATTCACTAATAATAATAATAGTTAAATTTAATGTTGATATTACATATTAAAGTGTAGTGTTTTATCATTTTTGGGTATGATAATGACAGACTTAAGGAACACACAAGAAGTGTTAAGTCTGCAGACACAAACAATGTACTCTTCTGTCATGTTAGGAATTCTAATCATCCTATTGATTGGCCTTCCTCTAAAATAATCTTTCTTGCCTCTATACAGACGCAGTTGTATAGAGGCAAGAAACATCTTAACATCTTTTTGAATCGGCTCTGATACACAACATACCCAACATGAACCTGAGGAAGCAACAAAGCCAACCTAGCTTTGTTGCTGTTGACTCTTCCCTTTATCAGTATATACTCAAATGTTCTAAACGTTTGAACAAATGTGACCTAATATAAGCCTACCCTTCCTTTTATCTTTCTTCTTTTTCTTTTCGTTCTCTTGTTTTCTCTTACGATTCCTTTCTTTCCAATTATTACCCCTTTATTGCACCTTACCTTCTGTACCTATTGCCTTGCTTCTTCTTCCTCTAAGATTTCCTTCTCCTCACCTCTCTTGCCTATTTATTGCCTTTAACGCCTTCCTCTCATCATAATCGACTTGATAATGGTCCTGGACCGACCGAAACGTCATCACCTCTTCACTTTCTAGTGTGTGTGGTTTGGTCAACATTTTTGGGTATGTAATTGTAAATGCCTTGTAAAAATAATTATAAATTATCAGTATGCTAGCTATCAAGATACAGAATGTCTGAAAAGAATTGTGGTATTAAAAGATGCTCTCTCATTTTTCAGAAGGAGGTAAATTTTTCAATAGATCCCTCTGACTCTACAATATTAGATAAGCATTTTTCGGACACGATAGGGTATACGGATGTACCTCTGCAGCCACCTGCCCCCTGTGAAGCGTGGACATGGGGAGAGGAAGAACAGAATGGTTCAGCAAATAGTGAAAATGATGCCAGTCTTGCTAGAGCGGATTCTGAGTGTGATATGCATGCTGGCCTCCGTACTGAAACTGACGCTCCAAGCATCCAGTCACCAGGACCACCAACGCCGCCTGTTCCCCCTGCGTCATCCCCATCTCCACCTCCCCCTCCTCCTCCTCCCCCAACATCTCAGGTCGTAGAGTTACCCCTCGATGATATAGCAGCTGGTAAGTTCATTACAGTATTTGCTTATGTATGGATAAAGAATAATTTACACGTGTTGACCATGTGTCAGTGTTTTGTGGTAAAAGACGCTAATGTGTCTTGACCGTCCATAATCATCTTACTTAGCACGTTACATCATTCCAAGTTGTACCTTTCTTAAAAATAGCCATTGTATATGACATACATTTTATTTCCTTGTTTTAGTTTTGAATTATGTAGGATAATTAAAAGTCTTGTGGATGTGTGGTGAAACACCTGAAAGTAAAGGTAACTTAGTGACTGGAATTGAAAAGAAGAGTAGGATGCACCAGGGTGAATATAAAGATAATATAATTGTATTAGTTTAAATGTAAGGGATGTGTGATTAGCTAAATAAATGTGCAATTTTGTTTTGGGAGACATGTCATGGCAAAGGCAGAGCTGCCCAAGTATCAGGTAATGTCCAATAGATGATAACTTTGATGCATTTTGAATGATTAGATGCCAAATTGCTAACTGTGGTTGTATCAATGTAAAACATTGAGTGGGGCAAGTTAGTGCATTTAAAATCCTGGATAGGTGGTGATGCAGCTCATTTGATGTCTGAAGGTGATAGTGCAAACACTGATGTATGACTGCAGTTGTACCACAGCGGGTGTGGCATCAGAGCAGAATGCAGGTCTTGGCATAAATGCAGACGGTGAGTGTGGCGTGAATGTTATCAAGCATCCCCGGGGTTGCATTTGTTATCAAGCACTGTATCCCCATCATGGGTCCATTGTTAGATATTCCCAGCAATGGGTATGTTATTAGGTAAAACGTGTGGGTATGCTAATATGTTGTCCTAGCATGTGTATGCTATTAGTTATTCACAGTGTATGTATGGTATTAGATAACCCCAAGCGTGGGTATGCTGTTAGGATGGACATGGCTGGTCAGGGTCCATTCTGCTCGGCCTAATCGATGTTTTGTGTTCCAATGACACTTAAGATATCATACAATTGATATTCATAAACATTCATATATTCATGGCTGTCATGCATGATCTGTTATAAGTACACTTTGGTGTTTGCTTGTGGTCTCTAGGGAATTCATTTGTGAACATTTTGACACCAAATTTATAGTAATAACCAAACAAATAACAGAAAATATTCAACGATTGTAAACATTTTAAGCATCGCTGAGCGGGACCTGCCAAGCCAGCTATGTTTATGTTCGGGAGCATAATGTATTATGAATACACTCTTGTATTTGCATCTCTTCTCTGAACACTTAATTTAAAAATTAACACCAAATTTATAGTTATTACCCATCAACTTACTTTGAAAATGTAAAATTATTGTAAAAAATAATTTGCATCACTAAGCAGCCTGAGGAGCCTGAAACATGTATGGCCAGGAACATGCGGAGAGGCCAGACTGCCAGTGTGTTAAAAGGGGGGTCGAGCGTAATAAGTAATGACTCTCCCAAGTAATCAGTGAAAGGTGGTTGACTGGGTCCCTAAATTTCTTCGCAATGGATGTGAATTTCTAATTATAGTTTCTAAGACAAAGAAGGGGTGGAGGCAGGGGAGGATGTTTGAAGAGACGGAAGGTTAAAGAGAGAGGAGACAGGTGGATAGTGGGACAGAGTTGGAAGAGGGGAAAATACAAGAGAGAGAGAGAGAGAGATAGAGGGAAGATAGGTGGTGAGGTTGAGGAGAGAGGGAGGATAAAGAAGAAAAGGGAAAGGAGGAGAGGGAAGAGACCTGGGTGGGACCTCCAAATAGCATTTAATAAAATCTACATAGCTAGTTCAATCGTTAACTCGAATTCATTATGAATACCACTTGTTAATATATTTCATACTAATACATTCACAAATTCTTGTTTTTGTTTAAATATTTAAGGTGCAAACATTTTTGTTAACATCATCTTATTCCTCCCAAAATCAATAATTGATTATATTTTTGTTAATGTTGTTATATTGAATATTTTCCTTCTAAAAGTTAATTTTTCTTTTTCAGATGAACTGTTTGCACCCCCTCGACCGTCACACGATGTGAGAGTTTCCTCTCTCTGTGTTTTAGCAGATCCAATTGAAGTGTCCCAAAGACTAAAGGGTGCTACTGTGAATGTGTTATCTTCTGTTCGTTCTTGTCTAGTAGTTGGGGTGGGACTGAGGCGTTACGAACTTTTTGGCCCATCCAGCGGAGATCGTCAGGAAACTTGTGACGTTGGACTGGTTCAGGTGCTTAATAATGTGAATCAAGCTAGCCAAAGAGAAGCAGAGAGTTTGGACATTATGAAATTAGACTCTTCTAGGAGAGGATCCACAACAGAAGAGGAAAATGACATAGACTGTGTTGCTCTGGAGTTGGAGTCTGCCTCGTTGAGTGATCCTGCAGTTGTGTCTTCCTCTGCATCTGTTGGTCAGCAGAACTTTGTTCCATATTTGTTAGTGTACGACCTTAATGTTAATGCTCCACAACCAACAACCAGTAACAAAGTGGCTACAAAATCGGTAACCCAAGGACCTTATAAGAAATCTACTGTGAAGGTTGGAACATTTGGGCAGACTAATATAATTACTCATCCTAAGACTAAACACCTGTGGTCAGATCCACCATTACTGTTGCCTAATGATATTGAAATGTTTTTTTCTCCACCTAATATGTTTGTAAAGAATAAGGGAACTGCCCAGGTGGGATCAACCTCAGCATCAAAGTCAAAAGCCAAAGATAATCAGGTTACACCTGAGCCTCAATCAAAGAATGGTTTAAAAAAAGAACCCAAGTGCATCCAGTGCATTCCTCTTCCGCATAAGTTGAACAGTATAAAGCTACGATTGACAGTTAACCAAATAGTACCTACAACTTGTGGAGAGTACGTTGTTGTCACTCTGAGCAGAAGCGACGGCTCGGCGAGCAGCAGCTGTTCGGGGAGCGTACCCACGGACACCAGTGATGGCGCAGTGGGGGGAGTGAGGGAAGTGTTCGGGGCTATTATTGTGTACCGCGTGTGTCAGGGCAGTGAAGTGGTAGTGCTGCAGGAAGAGCCCGTCAACACTAAGCTTCTCACATCTTACGAATTTGTGCCCAAAAAGCTGTTGCTGCTACCACCAGAGGTTTGTACAATGTTGATCATTCTCTACCTTTTACATTTATTGCTGCAATAATATCTTCCAGACAATAGTTTTGTTGCTGCTGTTACTTGTGCTGTATGTTTACTTTCAAGCACCTTGTGAATCTAAGGGTAGGAGTAGAGGAGAGCCAAGGAGGGCAGATGTGTGTGTGTGTATTCACCTAGTTGTGTTTGCGGGGGTTGAGCTTTGCAAGGATGAAAGAATCTGCCCATTTTCTTCTGCCTCTGCTGGGGATCGAACCCTGAGAAACAATTGTGAATGAAGCTTAGTGCAAACAATTGAGAGGATATAAGTGATTTGTAGTTTGTCTTGCAACTTGGAGGGTAATGGTTTCGATTTGATTATATATTTCAACCCTATCTGATTTGGATAAATGACTCCTGTACCCCCCTCCCCACTCTCCTCCTATCCCACATCATAAAAATGGGTATGATGTGTCAAAATCATCAGACAAATATGCCAAATTCATTATAATTGTGTTCTCATATTTTTCCTACATTTTAATCTAATGATATATTGTTATTGGAATGAAGTCATATCTCAGGGATATCTTGCTTCCCTTCTAATCTCTCCATCTATATACTTACGTTATTCAGATGATGAGTCACAATAATGTGGCTGAAGATATAAAGACTAAACCATATGTCAGAAGATGAGACGACATTTCGGTCCATCCTGGACTATTATCAAGTCGATGATCTTGATAATGGTAGAGGAAGGACCGAAACGTCGTCGTCTCCTCATCTTCTGGTGTGTGGTTTAGTCTTTATACTTACTCTATATAAGGCTTGAACCTAATTTGCTGAAGTGATACTCCAATATTATGCCCACCTTACCAGTGATAAGGTCTAAGTACTGGAAGGTCATGGTTGACAACGTGAGCGTGTGTTTGGCTGGCAGCGTACACGCGTGTCTGGGTGACATGATGCACACATCGAATAGTGTGCATTTGGCTGACATCATGTAGGCATCTGTCTGACAGTGCATGCGTGTCCAGCTGACAGCCTGTTTGTGAACGAACAGTGGCTATTTGTGAATTTGGATTTGAATGGTCAAAATGTGTTTTTGTATTGGAGCTATTGAACAATACATAATCTAGTACTGCAGTTATCAAATAAGGCCATTATTTTTGTCACAGGGAAAATATTTGGGCTAGTACTTTGAACTTTGATAAATGCTAATTCTGACAATTTCTTTACAGTTTAGCGATAACGATTGTGGAATAAATGGGGTCGCAGCATGCATCACCATGGATGGTTCTCTAAGGCTTTTGTCTCTGTCAACCTTGGAATTCTTTCATGGTGTTGCACCACCCTCAAGCCGCCACTTTAACAATGTGGTCTACTGTAACAGTAAGTCAATGAGGGTTTTTATTTTACTTTAATACAGTGCAACCTATTAAATCTGATGTTATATTGTAAATTTTATAGACAAACAACATTTGTCTCACACTATCTAGGATACAAACTTGGGTCTCTCTTTTAAAAAGCAAGTGTGCAAACCACTATTCCCCAGGATGTGCTATGTATACCTATATGATGATGTGAGTGATTCTGTTTAGGCTTTTAAAGAATGTCTATGTTTGCCTGGTTTTGTTTGAGATGCTCATATTATTTCCTGTGTGTGTGTGTGTAATGCTAATGCTGGTATTATTTTCACACGCTGATCCTTCTCCCTACAGCTTGAACATGAGCGAATGGGTGATGATAATGAGTTGCTCCCTAGTTTGCTCCCTAGTCCATGGAAATGGTAGATGGGATAATTATGATGTGGATGTTGATTGATGATGATGAAAATCTTTGAAACATCCTAATACTCTTCATTTATATCATATTAGGACCCAATTCTTACCATGAAATGCACACTGTGATATAATGAGTTTTCCATCAGTACAGTTTATTTTAAGCCAACTGGTAACACGAGGGTTTTTTTTTGTCTGCAGCAGTAGAAAAGAAAGTCAATTTACATTCAGCAATGTTTTTGTGTGAGAATTAGTGACTATTCAATTGTTTACAGGCTTGGAACGACTGTGTGTGAGTTGTGACGACGGTAGAGTCAACTTGATCCAGCTGCGTAAAGAGACAGAAATGGGCAAGGAACCCGATACTACAGCCTCAAGCACAACTTCAGCTGCATCCGTGCCTTCTACTGCAGCTCCAGCACTGACGCGGGAGCCAGAGCTTACGCGTAAGACCTCTCAAATTTTGTAAAGGGGCATGTAATGCTTGCAAAATGTTTTGTGAAACCATCTGAGTGTGTATAGTTTCATTCTAGGCATGTTACAAAAATAACTGTGGACAATTACATGTATTGAAAAATCAAAATTTTTTATTTTAGGTTATGTTCTTATAATATTATACTGTTTCAGCTGGTGAACTGCTGGCAAATCAGGAACTGTCGCAGGAGGTTCTTGACAAGTGTGTAGAGCTGACTCAGTTTCAGACAGGATGCCCAAAGTGAGTTGCATTGTTAAGTTATTTTTACATTATGCATATATTATAATAATAAAATATATATATATATATATATATTTACTATATATGTATATTGAACATAAATATTCAACCACACTATGGTGGATATAAACATTTCATTCACATGGGCACTAGGAGACTTGAACCACTGACCCATGAGTGGGAGACAGAAGCACTATGCACCATACTATGAAGTCATAATAAAGATAGATTCCATAAAGTAGCTAACCACT
Source organism: Procambarus clarkii (assembly GCF_040958095.1). Lineage (NCBI taxonomy): Eukaryota > Metazoa > Arthropoda > Malacostraca > Decapoda > Cambaridae > Procambarus > Procambarus clarkii. Next base: position 6,775,094 of record NC_091163.1, read on the forward strand.
GGCCAGCTAGAATTTTAGACTCCGTGTGTGTGTGTGTGTGTGTGTGTGTGTGTGTGTGTGTGTGTGTGTGTGTGTGTGTGTGTGTGTGTGTGTGTGTGTGTGTGTGTGTGTGTGTGTGTGTGTGTGTATACACACACACACACACACACACACACACACACACACACACACACACACACACACACACACACACACACACACACACACACACACACACACACACACACACACACACACACACACACACACACACACACACACACACACACACACACACACACACACACACACACACACACACACACACACACACACACACACACACACACACACACACACACACACAGAGGTAGTGTACACACAGGTAGTGTGCTTATACACACACAGGTAGTGTGTGCGTATACACACACAGGTAGTGTGTGTGTATACACACACAGGTAGTGTGTGAAATAGATGAAAAGTTGAGGTGCTTTAAGCACAATTTTTGAAGTGTAAACTTGAGAGGCTCACAACTCTTCTTCACCTTACAAGAAAACATGCAAAATATCACTGAAACATTAGTTACCTTACTTTGCGCTGATTTCAGGGCTCACCGTCCCCATGGCCTGGTTCCAGGCTCCTGGTCAGGGACCAGGAGCTTGTAGTGGAAGCTTTCAAGGGGAAATTTTATTTTTATACTCCTAGCTTTCTTAAAAATATTTATTTCATATCACAGATTTGTGGCAACTGTTCCACCTTGCTGGTCAGAAATCATCCAAGCACAAAAGCAGCGTCGTAACCCCCAGCACCTCCAACAGCATGCTGACGACATGGACACTACCCGCACCTGGCGGCTTGAGTCAGATAGGTAAAGACAAAGTCATTGGAATTGATTTAGGCGTCTTAAAAGAAATGTAAATTGTTTTCTTGTTGGGTTCTGGTTATTGTTTAACGTAGAAAACTTAGCATTTCAGGAAAGAAAAATGGCTGCACAGTGAAAGCCTTTGTTAAGAGAATTTAGTGCCTATGACTTGTGTATGGATATGAGATGGTGTAGTGGCGAGGGAGTAAATATGAGCATGAGTTAGAACAGCATGAGCAGTCTGAGAAGCATGCTAGGTACGAGTAGTTATGACTAAATTGAGTAAAGAGTGAAAGTATCAGGAGAAGATTTGTTGTGGGAAGGTCGAGGAGAGCATAGCAAGATGGTTTGGTTACTTTGAATGGAACGATGATGATAATCATGTGAAAACTGTGAATATTGAATAAATTTAGAGGTAGGAAAGGAAAGGTATAATAGAGACCAGATATGGCTAGTGTGAGAGAGCAAGGGGGCCAAGTGTGTGAACAACACATATTGTTGTACATAGTACTACTGAACATTTGAACAACACTTGGCAAATGGAAGGGAAGGAAGCCAGTTGGCAAGAGTTGGTGAAGAGTGGGTGAATGTGTAGGGGGAAAGGTTTGTGGCACTACATTTGGTGTGTGAAATATGGTGTGTGTGTGTGTGTTACAGTATGTATTTTAATGCTCAACACTTTACTGTACATTGATACCTTCCATCTCTATGTAAATTAGTAAGAGGGAAATATTATGAATGGTGGAGAACAACAGTCTTAGCAGATGGTGAGGAAAAGTCAGAAGATTAAGTGAAATAAGTTATTAATTATTAATAGTGTATAAAAGGACTACTTGAAGTTGGATCAACTATGGCAAGTTGCTCTGTAATAAGCTACTGGATGGTAGCTTATTATAAATGTGTTTCAAGAAAATTACCACCAATCATCAATCAATTGTAACTTCATTCATAGATGTTTGCTTTGAGTACATTTATAGTTGGGTTACTTTACTTAACTTTACAGTAAATTATTTATCGAAGGGGAAAGTCATAAAAGAAAAAAACATGAACTGCCTATAGATATAATCTGTATACTCAAGAATTAAATTTAGATTTAAAAGATACAGTTATCAGTGGTTTTAAAATTGTTGTAGGTTTCAAATTCAGAATAAGAAACTATATCCATAACTTATTCAAATCATTACAATAATGGTTGATACTTTCAACATGGTCCACTGTTTAGCCAATGGTAATTCAACTGAAAATAATTTTGTAGCACTTTCAGTGTTGGAATTATGTAAATGGATAAATTAGGCTTCATAAAATGAAGATTGTCATTACAATGCTTACTTTTTCAGTTCAACATTTGATGAGCACTTGTTTGAGTTGTTGCTGCCAGCTGGGGCAAGTGGGGTCGGCGCAGTGCAAGTTGGTCATGTTGATCTCAAGCTCAACTTCATCCCAGGCCCTCCTAACCCTTTACCAGTGTTACAGGTTGGTAATTACTGTTTGTACATACCTGTGTACATTGGGAGCGAGATGTCGCACTTGGGTACTACACATACCCCTAAGACTGGCCACAGAGCTCTGTTATCGTCACATTCCTCTCACTAAATCCTGAATATGAATTCATTTCCACAAGGTTATATGTATTGCAAAGGAGCATGGGGTCATTTCATGATGTGTACATGCATGAAACAATAGGGGGGAGTGCTGTGGCTGTCTGCCCCATACTGTGAGCATCATATCTAATAGTGTGTTCACTGATACCTGATTGTTGTACATAGTCTTCATCATAGTTAGCATCATCTATGGCACCAAGCAAAATTATTGCTGTTATTGCATTCATCATTATTACGTGGTGCTGTGGTTCCTAGCTGCACAATGGTGCTGTGAGCTTCTGCCGAATGTGCCAGCCTTGGTTGCGCTCCCTGTACTGAGGCTCTCGCAGCCAGGAGAGATGCAGATGGGTTAATTTTTAGCATCTGTTTACTGTCCTGAAGAACAGGATGTGAGCCCAGTGTACCCAAAGCAGTTTTAAATCTTAAGCTATTCCTTAAAACAACCCTGGTTGTGGTGTGCACCATTGATGAACCACCCCTTTTGTGATGTGCAGTTGAAGGGTTAAATGAGGTGGTGGTTGATGTCAAAACCATTATCAATTTCAAACCATCGCACAGCAAAGATTGTAGGGAAGACGGGACACCATGAGCATAGCTCTCATTCTGTAACTACACTTAAGTAATCACCCACAAAATAATTCATAAATTGTGTATGCCTCATAGTGTGTTTTATGCAAGGAATGAGTTCTGTTTAGATTTATAAAATCAGGTATATCTTATGTACTGTTCAAGTGTCCTACTGAACATTTGACGGGTCTGGGTAATAAATTACCATGTCGGGAATACATGTCCTTGGGAGCTATATTATAATCTTGTGCAGAGCCGAGTTGATCCAGTCAATGTTCCTGTTTTGAGGAATGCACAATCTGCACTGAATAGAGTATGTATTTCTATTCAGTATTTGTTCCCGACTCATGTTGACAAGAATTTTTTTCCGAATGTTTGGAGTAATTTTTTGTATTCAAAGTACTGTAATGAATAGAAAATAAATGAGTTTCATAATGTTGCAAAACAAGAAGTGTACAGTATTTTGAAATGTTGTGGTGGTGACTTTGGGTGATGTGACCATTTTGAACAGAGGCAAACTACCAATATGTTGGCTGTAGGTAGTTATGTTTGAAGGAACATTGTGTTATATTGTCAGCTGTAACTCCTGGTGTTTTGTTTTCCGGGTGGGATAGGAGGTGGAAAAGGAGGTGGGTAATGTGTGTCTTGTATTTGTGCAAATGTAGTAATCAAGTAGCAGTGAGAAGTGGGGCCCTGGACTTTGAATACCCTGCATAAATGTTAGGTAGCTACAGACATCTTTCATTAACAGGCTTCCAGCAAGTTTTTTCTTAGTAGTTTAATAAGTCCAAAAATATTCTCTGTGAACAGGCCATGTACCCTTGTTAGTCACCGTATTATTGCTGTTTGCGATTTGATCATAGTGAGGATATTATTGCTTCGGTTATCTGAAGAAGTTTGTTTATACTTGCAGGTAACCTTGTTGCGTCAAAATTTAGCTACGCCTCGTCGTCAGACTGGGCATCAAGGAAGTAGTGCATCTTCCAGCACTGGTGGTAGTGCTTCTCCTTCACATGCTCACACTCCATCCACATCAAGCATCCCACATGATGTCTTAGGTAAGACTTGGCTGTAATCTTGTTCTGTAAAATTCATATTCTCTTTCATTTTAATATATTTTTTTTAAGAGGTTTTTCCCTTATGTGTGTGATGTCTCATGGTACCCTCCTGCTCTTGTGGGAGGACATCATATGGCCACAAGAGTCTGTGTGGACAAGATATGGCCACTGATCCATCATTACATTGTCACATGAGAAGCAGGTACTCCAGCTTCTCCACACCACTGTCAAACCAACTTGTGGCATAGATGAGCCTATTGAAATACTTTCTTTTAACTATTGAAAGAATTTTTGTTAAAGTAAGGCAGTGTAATGGTGTCACGGCCCCACAAGGGCCGTGACAAGGATTCGAACCTGCGTCCAAGAGCATCCCAGACGCTGCCTTAATCTTAACCTTAATGTTAAGCTGCCTTGTGTAATGAAGTAAGGGCAAAGAGGGAGAATGGCCTATTGACATAGCTCTAGTGCATGTGGGGAGTTGTGTAAAACCCTGGTTTGTGCCTCGGAGAGGCTGCAGGATCCAGTAAGTTCAGTAGAACTTCGGTTTCAACTCCTTTTGACCATGTCGTAGCTCAGTCAATTAAGGCAGCGTCTGGGATGCTGCTCTCGGACGCAGGTTCGAATCCTTGTCACGGCCCTTGTGGATTTGTTCACTTGATGCATCACGCAATTGTGATTTCTGCGTGCAGTGTAATGAATCATTATTGATTGACAATAATACTTAAGTCTTGGAATTATAGTTTTTTATTATAAGGAATTACATGCAGGTAGTTACTCATTGGTCCACTAAGTTGTCTTGAAAGTACCTAAAATATATTCATGAAGTGGCATCTTGAATCATAGTTTCAAATTGGCAAATTAGGTAATTTGGATGCTGGTAATGTTAGTTTGTAGGTTGTTGCTTCACTTGGGGATGTGGGTGTTTGCTTTGGATCTTCATTGTCATCCAGTGTGTGTACATAAACAAAATTAAGGGTCACAGTTTTAACATTTATAAGCTGTATGCCTTTATATAATTTCTTGGTGGGATAGCTGGCTAGTCATCATTTCATTTCTCCCCTCTAGAATTGATTTTTGTAATTGAGTGTAAGTTAATTTACCAAGCTTTTAAAAATGACTTCAGTTCTTATTGAATTGAGCATCTAGGCTACTGTTTTCACTTCCAGCAGAAGTTCTAGCTAGTCCCTATTTGAGCTACATTGTTCTCCCTGTTAAGGCAACGATTGAGTTTAAACTCTGCTTATTGACAATAAAAAAATATTTAGGTTAATTAACTGAAATTTTTGGTTAAGGTACTTCTTACACACTGAGCTCTAGAATCTCCCCTCGGACGACCGGGGAGCCGGTCGGCCGAGCGGACAGCACACTGGACTTGTGATCCTGTGGTCCCGGGTTCGATCCTGGGCGCCGGCGAGAAACAATGGGCAGAGTTTCTTTCACCCTATGCCCCTATTACCTAGCAGTAAAATAGGTACCTGGGTGTTAGTCAGCTGTCACAGGCTGCTTCCTGGGCATGGAGGCCTGGTCGAGGACCGGGCCGCGGGGACACTAAAGCCCCGAAATCATCTCAAGATAACCTAAAGATAGAATGGTTTCCAGAGATATATGGTACTCTACAGACTGGTCAGGCCTCCTGCTATTGGACAGAAATCGTTTGCTGAACGAACCTGTTCTTATATAAATACTGAGTGAGAGTTGTTGAACTGGTTGTTCGTATCTAGAGTTTATGGTCCTGATGGTCACTTTGGAATAATAAGTGTTGTTCTTTTGTATGTTGTCATACGTACTGTAAGATATTACATCATATTCGTTCCTTTTTTTCATGGAGGATGTGTTAGAGATATATTGATGTGGACGCTTTGACACAGTGAGGTTCTCCAAAGCCTTCTTCAGGGAGCCTCTTTCAATTTTGTATTATACGTAAACTTTTGTGTTCAGGGGACAAATCCAGAACCTTTGTGGAGATTGTTATTAGCTACACAGCCTTATATTCCCTTACCATTTTGGGTCTGGGCAACCCCTTACATTCTGGGTTGTCTCATAGTAGTTGGTTAGAAAGTAGATATAATGATGATGATAATGTTTCATTGCAGATGACTGTCCTGAAAACCCAGTGTTGACGAAGGAGTTCCAGTGTACACACAATGCAGAAATACTGTGTGGCCCAGTGACAGTCAACCGCTGCATTGACTTATCAGGCCAGGGAGCAAACATCACTCTCACCTCACCAAGTCTACTAGCATGTCGCAGCAGAACTTATCTTGTACATATAAAGGCTTTGCCATTGAAGCTGCCCCAACAACAGTCACAGCAGCAACAGTCACAACAGCAGTCACAACAGCAGCAGCAGCATGTATGCATAATATTAGTTTTTTTATGGCATTAGCTCACGAGGTTAGAGTCTTGACATGAAATACATACTCTAAATATAACATTTGGACTTAGATTCCTTGCTATATAAGGTGCCCCACACTGAAGTGCTAATGATCTACGGCTTAAAACATCTTCCAATTTGTGTTGCTTTGTTATTATGAACTTTATTGGTCCTATTTGTTGCAATTCATTACTCCTTCAATTCATTAAGTTCTGATAATTTATTCAATACATTTATCTGGTTATCCATTATGAAAGTGTAAAAAGTTACAAATACAGAGCACCACTTGGTTTCCGAACCCCTTGGGGACGAGACCCGTCGGTTAACATGTAAGTTCGTATACGAGAAATAGAGGGGAAAAAATAAACTAGAAATGTAAAAATAAATTTTTCCGAAAAAATTCACGAAAAAAACTCTAGGGGAAAAAATCGACAGATTCATAGCGTAAATGCGACTGTGTTTTGTTTGTACTCACCAATAAGTGAAGTCCTGATCCGCTTTATAAAAGTCCTTAATTGTTCCTAACTGATTATTAAGACGTCTAGCAAACATCCTCTGGATGTTTCCTGCCAGCCTGCAGGCACATCCTGCCTAAAATATACGATGCTGTACTGTACATTTAAGAAACAAATCTGGGTCACAGGTCTGTGGAGTGTGGTTAGGCTTACGGAGTCAGCCGGTCCCTCCCCCACCACCGATACACCTCCCCCTCTCCCCCCACCCCAAACCCATACACACACACACACACACTCAAAGGTCACGTGGTTCATGGTTCACTTCAACACCCATATATCGCTTCCTGCCTGCCTGCCTCCTTCCCAGCCTGCAAACCTGCCTGCCTGCCTCCTTCCCAGCCTGCAAACCTGCCTGCCTGCCTGCCTCCTTCCCAGCCTGCAAGCCTGCCTGCCTGCCTGCCTCCTTCCCAGCCTGCAAGCCTGCCTGCCTGCCTGCCTCCTTCCCAGCCTGCAAGCCTGCCTGCCTGCCTGCCTGCCTGCCTGCCTGCAAGCCTGCCTGCCTCCTTCCCAGCCTGCAAGCCTGCCTGCCTGCCTCCTTCCCAGCCTGCAAACCTGCCTGCCTGCCTGCCTCCTTCCCAGCCTGCAAGCATCCCTGCCTGCCTGCCTCCTTCCCAGCCTGCAAGCCTGCCTGCCTGCCTGCCTCCTTCCCAGCCTGCAAGCCTGCCTGCCTCCATCCCAGCCTGCAAGCCTGCCTGCCTGCCTGCCTCCTTCCCAGCCTGCAAGCCTGCCTGCCTGCCTGCCTCCTTCCCAGCCTGCAAGCCTGCCTGCCTCCTTCCCAGCCTGCAAGCCTGTCTGGCTGCCTGCCTCCTTTCCAGCCTGCAAGCCTGCCTGCCTGCCTGCCTCCTTCCCAGCCTGCAAGCCTGCCTGCCTGCTTGCCTCCTTCCCAGCCTGCAAGCCTGCCTGCCTGCTTGCATCCTTCCCAGCCTGCAAGCCTGCCTGCCTCCTTCCCAGCCTGCAAGCCTGCCTGCCTGCCTCCTTCCCAGCCTGCAAGCCTGCCTGCCTGCCTGCCTCCTTCCCAGCCTGCAAGCCTGCCTGCCTGCCTGCCTCCTTCCCAGCCTGCAAGCCTGCCTGCCTGCCTGCCTCCTTCCCAGCCTGCAAGCCTGCCTGCCTCCTTCCCAGCCTGCAAGCCTGCCTGCCTGCCTGCCTCCTTCCCAGCCTGCAAGCCTGCCTGCCTGCCTGCCTCCTTCCCAGCCTGCAAGCCTGCCTGCCTGCCTGCCTCCTTCCCAGCCTGCAAGCCTGCCTGCCTGCCTGCCTCCTTCCCAGCCTGCCAGCCTGCTTCCTTTCCAGCCAGCCTGCCTCCCTCCCTGCCATCATGCTAACGGGTAGTGTGTGTTAGGCTTATCTTCGGGAATGAGCCGGTCTCACCCCCACCACCAACAAACCACCCGCCCCCCTACATCCCATCTCTCAAGGTCACGCGGTTCAACCGCGTGACTACCACTCACTCCCTGCTGCGCCTGCCTGCCTGCCTGCCTGCCTGCCTGTGCCTGCCTGCCTGCCTGCCTGCCTGTGCCTGCCAGCCTGCCTTTCCCTCCCTAATTCTCACTACTTCCATCCCTTCCTGCCTACCTCCTAGCATCTCTCCCTACCTCCCCCTCCCTCTTAGCATCTCTCCCTACCTCCTAACATCTCTCCCTACCTCCCCCTCCCTCCTAGCATCTCTCTCTCCCCCTTTGTCACTGATTCTCCCCCCCTCCTCATTCATACTGCCTCCCACCTAAGTTGCATCGTTCATCCACCCACCAGTCGGCCATCACTGATGCAATGCGTGCATTTGGAGCCAACATGGTGCACAGATGTTTCTTGATTGTGCAGATATGTAAAACAAAAGCACAGAATGAACATTCCAGCCTTATGGCAATTCAAAATAATAGGAATAATAGGCCGTGAATCTGTGAAGTCACAGTGGGCAAACTGGACCATCTCCCACCCACCACAACAAGCCGGCGTGACGCTTGGCGGACCCCTTCCTACCCGAACTTTGTTCGGGTAGCATGACTCCCCAACCCCAATCGGGAAACTGGAAGTTTCGGATAACTAAAGTTCGGAAACCAAGTGGTGCTCTGTATATTGGACAAATTATATACATTTTGTCAGGTATGTCAAGTATATTCTAATTTTTATTTTTTATTTTTATTTTTTATTTTTAGGACCTTCAAAAGAACAGTGACCTTGATCTGGTGACTCAATACATGCCTCCCCAATCATCCACGTTCCTGGACCGTTTGGCGGCTTCCTCCAATAAACGGGTGGACTTGGTTCGAGGATGTGATATTATTCAGGAGCTCTCCATCACAGTCAGATGTTGTTTGAAGACCACCATTTCTCATGAGAGGTGAGTTTGCATTTTATAAAGTTTACCCCACTCTAGTTTTGGTGAATATTTCAGTAAGATACAGAGAAAGATGTATGGGAGGAGCAGTAGGAAAGGTAAACTGAGGAAGTAAAAAAGATATAAATTGAAAGAAATACATTGATGTATTACAAGGCACTACAATCCAGTTTGTAAATGCAATACTATACTTACCGAGATTTTTACTGAAATGTGTAGTCGAATGATGTTATCGTGCATGTCAGTAAATCAGTCACTCGAGGACGGTAGTTGGTCTGGTAGTTAGATTACCCTTCTTTAAGGCTCATGGTGAAATTACCAATCCTGTGCTTTGTGGAATGTGATTCTCTGAACTTTCTAGGTGAAGTGATGACGTATCTGCATTAAGGTTAGTCCTGGGTGGCGTAATAGTGACGCTCACCCTGTGCCTCATCAGCGATTTGCTCCGAGTTTGAGTCTAGGGAAAAGTAGCATGGTAAGGCTTACCATGAACAATGGAAAGGGAAAGCTCACAGAATGTTAACAGGAGTTAGAAGTTGTCTCCTCCTATTCTCACCTACGTATAAAAAAAATAAATAAAATAATACCGGTTTGTGTTCAGTATGGCTTGTCAGTGCATCTCATGGCTGACAAAGCTGATGCTAATCATGAGTTTTTGCTAGGGTATATGCTCATGGCAAAATTACTAATCCTGCATGCATTTTGTGAAGGGTTATTCTTCTTTGAATTCTATTTGGTAGGTAGGAGCAAGAAATGATGTGGTATTCTTGTTGTCAGAGATAGTTTTAAGGTTTGATATTAGTTTGTACCAAACATTTCTCTGGAGGGTTGAGTGTGTGATACTTTCGTCCTTTTTGGCAGGGTCCTTGCTCCTGGTGTTCCGAATCTCTCTTAGATGCCTAGTGAGATATTGGCCCTGGGGGAAGTACCAGAAAGACGAGTTTCATTTCACGCAATGCTCTATTTAAGAAAATATTACAATTAAGCTTTTTTCATTATAGGCAACAGAGAATGTCATTGGTTGAAAGTGAAACCTTCCACAAGAGTCTTCTTGAAGCAATTATTGGCGACACTTCGTCTGATCACGTTCGTCACAGAGCTTTAGACATGTTACTCTGGGTTACTTCAATACATACAGCTGCTGGTAAGATTGTATTTACATGAATATGCTGCTTTATATTTTTACTTGACTTGTTCTTTCATTTGAAGATAAAAGAAATATTATTTGCAGCATGTAAGATTTCAAATAGTGTGTTGGCAGTAAGTGAGATTTTTGTTTTCAGTTGATGACAACACCATCAGCGTGGGAATTATCACAATGCTTCAGCTCCACCTCTCTGGACTGGTGCGTTCATGTCTCCTGCTTGGGGACCGAAGTATTGCCCACAAAACATCCAAAATAATAGTCACTGCTTTGGAGTAAGTTAACTAATGACTAGTGTGTGTGTATGGTGGGTAATTATTTGCTTTCTCAAATTCTCATATTTAGGGAACACTTAGCAGAATGATTAATTGGAAACTGGCAATTTTTTGTTAACTTGAAAGTTTGAAATGTTTAAAAACAAATAATTTTGTTTCAGGGGTTCCCGTGTTGTTGAGGGCGGCACAGTGTTTGGTTGGGCCGTGTTGGAGGCTCTGTTGGAGTGGCTGGATCATGTCCTTACCTGCCAGAGTGCCGGTGCTCTTCATTGGTTTTTTACCCTTCTTAACCATGTCAAATGGTGCAACCCTTGGGGAACTTCTCGCAAGGTAAGCTGCTGTTTCCAGTTTTATGTTGGCATAATGTATCATGCATAATGTCACAATTTTATACAATGACGATTACCGAATTTGAAGAGACGCCTGTGACGATACCGATACTCCAATAAATATTATAAGACTGATGATTTCATTCAGATGTATACATTTTCAATTGTCTTGTATCTTCAATGTAGATAACTTGGGTGTTGCTCTTGTAATGGCATCTGGAATGTTTTATCAGTAATTTGGAGTGAGTGGCAAATTGAAGGGATGGTTATCCTGGTGTAGATTTTGTTTATTTTTTAATGTTTTTATATTGGTCTTTATAGCACATCGGGGAAGATTGGAGAGTATATTTTGAGGATTAATAATTGCATGTTCGGTGATGCTAATTCAGTAAATGTCTATTTTTAATGTATCTTGGGACTGAGAAGTATAAGTGGAGCTCAGTATAGTATGTTAATAAAGGTATAATGAAATTAAGTGGAAATATCCATTATTGCTAAACCTCCAGGTGGCAGAGGAATATATCAAGAAGCAAAAGTTAGTATGTATGGAGGGATTAATGGTGCACGAATCAAGTAGCTAGGCGGCGATGGAACAGAGCTCCTGTTGCTCCACAAAGAGGGCAGCAAATGGGGCAAAACTTTATTACTTGTGGAAATCAAAGAACAAAATAATTTTGTAAATTGAAACATTTGTGTAAACTATATTAAAATAACAGTGCTAAGTATACAAAGGAAAAGCCGATTGTTCTGAAGAAGTTCAAATGAGAACAATTGGCAAAGGCTTAATTGTATATCAAATATATTGTCCAATTAGCTCACTTGCAATGATTCCACCCTTGGCAGGTTACTCAACTGTTAACCATGATCTCAGAAGCTCTGAGCAAGAAAGTGGACCCACTACATGCAGTATTACAAACTAGGTTTAACCTCTATGGGACACCGTTTGAACGAGAGCTCTTTGACACGGACCCTCCACTACTTGCAAAACAGACAGTAAGTTTCTAGTATCTTTATCTTTCATTTTTTTTACCCTGTTAATTAATTTTCTATAACATTTTTATTTTAGAAATGTGGAGACCCCTCTGCCCACTATGCTGGTACAAAAATAGCCTTGTATTACCTGCATTATAGAGTAGGGTAGTTACCCCTCTTCTCAAAATTTATTCTCATAAGATATCGGTAAACTTGGCTCTCGGGTCCACATCTGCTCATCCTGACCTTCCTTAGTCTCTAATGCATCCTATTCTCATCTTAGCCCAACATTCCACATTCTGACATAAATATAGCATTCCAGAACTAACAGCACCTATTAACCTATCCCTTCCCCCCCACCCTGCCCTTTTAGATTTTAAACTAACTCATAAACTATGCAAACTCAACATACTCGACTCTAACTTATGCATACCTTACACATGCAGGTGTAAATCTGTTCCTATTGAACATGCATGAGCACAACAAAGCCTTTCTTACCTAAGGGATACCATCCTGACCTGACTTACACATAGCCATCCAGGTTCCTATTATCTCTGTTTCATAATGCTCTCCCTCTTTGTACTGAGTACAAGGCATTATTGCTTGTTGTGAATTTATAATAGATTCTATACAAAGATGCTTAGAAGTATTGACACTTCAGAGTGGCTGGTATACAGTTTTATGAGGACATTGGTACTAGAGATACCATTAATAAGGAATTACATCATGTATAGCTCTTGGCTGGAGGATTCACAGACATTCATTGCTTGTCTTTGTCGTGTTAAACTTTTGCATATAAAGAGTAATGCCACTTTTATTTCTATATAGTTTGCCTTGGTTACCTCTAAGATTTTTTTTTAACATTGCACTTTCATCACCCACAGATTAGCGGTACTACTACTGGTCATTCAAACTCGAGCCACAACACCGGCAATAACAACAACAACAACAACAATAATAACATCAGTTTCGGTGGCAGTGGCATATCCGGGAGCATGCAGACTGGGCCAGGAGGCGGCACTCACACCACCATGAACGGCAAAACTGGGGGCCCCGGTACTACTATTGGCTATCCGTACATTGTAATGGGACGTGATGACAGTGACATCGGGGCACTCCTGGGGCGGGGGTCACAAGTTGGTGCCTTCCTAGGCTTGACACATACCAGTGCTCTGTGTGGATTGTTGGAGGTGGAGCCGCTTCATTTTACACTCCACATGGCTAGTGATGGTACCAAGATGGAAAGAGCATCAACAGGTTAGACTCTAGTTTTTGTTATTGTATATTAAATATCTGTTGTTTAATTGTAGGTGGCATTGAAAGGACAAATGACTGCTGGTTGCGTGATTTGGATTCAGCGGTACATCGTTTAAGTTGCTTAGTAATTCTTGTGGTATAAAGTCTTTACAACACTTGACAATATGTACTGTGTATTATTTGCTCTGCTGAGTAAAGTGACTCACTCGGTCGTGGGCCTGCGGGCCACTCCAAGCAGCAGCCTGTTGGACCAAATTATCACAAGTCGAGTCTGGCCTCAGGTCAGGCTTGGAGAGTAGGAAAACTCCCAGAATTCTCTCCAGGTGTGCTACAGGTGGTAGTTACTATTTTCTAGCCATTATTTGTTTGAGAAGCTCATACTTAAAGTATATACAGTATAAGCATACTAAGCAAATATCCCTCATGTTCAATAAATTGTTCTTTCTATGCATGGTTATATTGTGTGTAACTTCCTATGCTATGCAGTACTGTAATATTTGTGGGGAACTGTATGTTTGGTAACTAATGCACTATTTTATTACTGTTGTCATCATCACCATCATGATTGTCATTATCACCACAATCGTTATCATTGTCATCACCACCACCATCATTTTCATCACCATAGCCACCACCATCACTACCATCATTGTCAGGGGCAATGTATCAGGAGGAGTGTTACTAGCAGAGTACCACTGCTCCGTGCACCCCCCTACACACATTGATTCATTCTAATTTCTCGATCATATTACCCATGTTTGTGATGCTCCAATTTTTATGTAAAGGCCCCTTTTCAGTGAGGCTGTTACACATCGTTGTTTATTTTCAATTTGACAGGTTCCGGTCATCCTGGTAGTCCGTTTATGATGCAGCCATTTACTATCCCAGGGGGATTAGACACCAGCACCCTGACCCAAGTTGAGGCTTCGAGTAGCAGTGGAACAGCAAAAGCAGTTGATGCATCTGTCACAATGGTGAGACTGCAAATGTCACTTAATGAAAAATGAACTCCTGCCCTTGTGCATGTGCAATTGAAGATAAATCTTTGTTTCAATTTGATTACAAGCTAGTGCAGATTGTAATTACATAGTCCTCTAAGTTTGTAACTTCTTGAAAGTATTATGTAGAAATTAGTTGTTTTAAGCTTTTGGTTGCTGGAAAAAACTGAAGTTTTCTGCATATATTGTCTGATATCCTGTAATCAACTTCCACATTTTATCATGTGATTGTTGCAAGTAGGTTTTTCTCATACATTTAGAATAGCAATGTAGCTCTGGAACATTGAAATGTAACACTGCACAGAAGCAGACACAAATTTCATGGTTAGCTAGTGACAATTGGACACTTACCTATTTTGCAGTTACACAAGGCAGTTGAGGACATGGCTGTTAAGAATCAGGCTGTAGAGCTACTACTTGCCAAGAAGGCTACTAAAACTTACCTAGAGAAGCTGCAGACTCTCAGTGACCAGTTAGCTTCAATGAAACATTGCCTTCAAAAGGTACATGTTAGATCCGTTTTTTGAAATTCAGATGGAGTGCATTGTGTTAAATTCAATGTAGTTTTTCAGATATATGTGGTCGTTGATTGCAGAGTGAAGATTGAGCAGTCTCTGCTGCAATCTTTCGTCTCTGCCAATTCATGAGTATTTTAACATGAATGTTTTGTCAACTTTTCAGGCTAAACAACGAACACAAACTCTAGCCAAAGTTGTGGCTGCAGAAAACTCTGGCTCTCAGTCAGTCGATACGTTACTACCTTTAGATGGAGAAAACAAAGAAATGGACATAAAAGAAGAAACTAGCACAATTTCATCAAGCAGCTCTGATGCCACCCCTGACGATGGACTGAACGCCATCCTCTTGACTGAGGCTGAAGATGTCGCTCATCCATCAGTGCAGTATATGGGTAATGGTGATGTTGACTTAGTTGTTTCAGCCAAGATTGACTTTGGCCTTTCATCAGTTGAAGAAGAAGTGGATAGTTCCAAACATGTTGTCCAGCAGAATTCGTATACCAAGAGGAAGAGTGATGAAGATGTCAGTTCACTAGAGAGCAAGGCTTCTACTCCTTCAGCAGGTCACCCTCCAACAAAAGATGGAACACATGGGAAGAAAGTTACATCTGCCATGCAGGGGAGTCTTGGGGCACCTTGGCAGCAGCTGCTATCTCTGCCACCTCAACAAATGCTCGTTATTGAGAGGATGCACTCTGGAGCGCGACGTTTTGTTGTGCTCGATTTCGGCGCTCCAGTTTTACTAACAGGTTTGTTATCTTCATTTATTTATGTTTTGGAAGTTTGGTGTGTCAGCTTGAAGTTAAAGATTGTCAGTTCTGTATGGTGTACACTGTTTTTCCATATACATATGGCTGCCTCATGTTGAACACTGGCAATATATTTACCATTTACTTTACATTCATTTGCATGTCTGATATTTACATAGGAATCATTACCTGGAAATATCCAAGAGCATGTTGAGAATGCCAGTAAAGTGCTGTAAACATTGCTTTCTGCTTGTGAGAAAGACATAAAGGATTTGGGTTTACCCTGAAATTTAACAGGGTGAGGTCACCCATTATCATCGAACATGGCACATAAAAACCTTGTCTTTTCAGTTTTTTATAAAATTATCTCCTTAAAAAACCAGGGCATCTCCAAATATTCCACAATTACATATGCTAATTAATCCTTCAGTTGAGTATGTCAAACAGGGATGATCGTGGCATATCTGACCACACCACACGAGTCAAACAGGAATGATATTGAATACTGCGTACAATTTAAAAGTCCCAGGCATATATGGGGCTCACATTTGCTTCCTTGGGTCTCCAGTAAACAGATGCCATCTTGGTAGAAAATTGTGAGGATGACCATAGGTACTGCCCGAAATGCTACGCGTACTAGTGGCTGTACAAGAATATAAGAAGTCTTGTATATATCAATAGGTAGTGTATGCTGCAGCAGCTCACAGCACTACTTTGCAGCTTGTGCTCACAGCATCACTTAATATGGATGAAATAAATAAATAACTATGATTATTTAGTGTTGATAATGTCATAGAAGATTCCTGGCTAATGAAGATTATGTACAAGGGTCACAATGCTGGTTACGATTTTCACAGCGGGAGGCAGACATTCACAGAATATGGCCATGGTTTTTTCATCTGTGCACCATGAAATGTGACCTCACGTTCTTAGAGAAAATCAACCTGCTGAAAATTATGCATATTCAAAATTTAATGACAGAAATCATAGTCGATTTTTGACGTAGCACTACCATCAAATCCTTCGGTCTTAAATAATATAATTCTGTGCATATAGGTGTATGGCAAACTAATTTCTGGAGTGGAATTTTAGGTTAGAAATTATTCCTTAATCCAGTGATTCGATCAAAGAAGTTGTGTTGGGGAACAAGAATGTAGCAAACATACAGCTGCCATTAACTAGCTCATCATCTTGTGGATGTGATGGGCTGTTATCGAGAAATAGTACATTGCTCATATCTGACAGGTCAACACACACAAAATGGTCCTTCACCTCGGGTGCAGTCCAAACATAGTCATTTGCTGCCAAGTTGTTTCCCCGGCTTGGTGCTTTCTTTTGACAAATATTTCTGAACTCCTCTATTGAAAGTTACTTGGATTAGTTTAATGCTTCCCAATATTTTTGAGTCGAGGGACTCGCAACATTTCATTTGAAGAAGTCATGGCCCTTCTACCATTTTGCAAAACTGAATTAGGTTTGCATTGGGTTTTATAAACAAATTATCTTCCTTAAAACTGATTGTCCGCACGAAATCTTCAATTATGGTATAGTCATTTATATGTATACTGTGGTACCTTTGATGAATTACCATGGCTCGCCTGGGAATTTTTTCAGTGATCGAGTGCTGGGAAACTGTAACCTACAGTAGCTGGAAGGACGAGAGCAGGTGAATGACATGTTTTATTTTTCATTGTCAGATGTGGTTATTCCGGCTTGCAGTGACCTAGTCTCTCTGAGCATAGACATCTGGATGACAGGAGAGGACATGGATGGAGAGAGGCTAGTGGTGGCTTCTGACATCGGTATGCGGCCGTTGATTCTGGCTGACCTTCAACCTCCTCCCTTGTGTAGATATCTGAAGGTGAGGTTATATAAAGCTATGTAATTTCTGTTTTTTGTGTCTGAATAAAAGCTTTTGATTTTCTATACACTGTTTACAGATTTATGTAGTGACAAGTGGGATGTGACATCTGTTTCCGAGTGGTATCTTGGTATGTCCCAAGCTATAGCACTGGGTCCATCAGACCACTGGTCCATCATATGCCATATGCGGGGCGACTTGTCTCAGCACTCGCTGAGACAAGCTGAAAATAATCACTTTGACACCAGATAGGTCAGGTAGAGCCGACACATCTGCAAAGTATTATAATGGTGTCCCCCCTCTTGAAGGACAATAAAGCCCACTCATGGAGGCCTTGGAGAGGAATCAAACTCAAGCTGGAAAAAGAGGGTACTCTACATTAGCACTAATGGCCTTCAGTCTTAAGAATTTACTAGTCAAACTTTAATTTGTGCCTGCAGAGATGTGTACATGAATGTTGTGGATGTAGGGCACAAAGTGAGGTAGCCACTTCCCCAAAGCCAGTAATACTATCCAGTGCTGCCACCTGGCTGTAGTCAATGTAGGGGGTGGTGAATGGTTTGATATATTTGGTGTCATAACAAGTGGGTTATTCTTGTTGGCAGACTGAGGTAATACTCTCCACTGCTCTTGACCCCCAGGAATATGGTACTAGACGCAGACGATGAGTCGCATTAACATGGCTTGAAGATGTGAGAACTAAACCACAAACCAGAAGATGAGACGATAACATTTTGGTCCATCCTGGACCAGTACCTGGACCTGGACAATCTACTTGATAATGGTGCAGGACGGATCGAAATGTCGTCGTCGTCTCATCTTCTGGTGTGTGGTTTAGTTCTCGTGGTACTAGACAATTTGCAAGATTGCTCGTCTTAATGTTTCTGGATACTAACCCAATTCTATGGCTCAGAGGAGCTTATCAAGATGGCTTTCATCAGAAAATCTTAAATCAACCCTATTGCTGCTATACCCATATTTTGGGAACCGGTGGTTGAGCGGACAGAACACTGGACATGTGATCCTGTGGTCCCGGGTTCGATCCCGGGCGCCGGCGAGAAACATTGGGCAGAGTTTCTTTCACTATGATGCCCCTGTTACCTAGCAGTAAATAGGTACCTGGGAGTTGGTCAGCTGTCACGGGCTGCTTCCTAGGGGTGGAGGCCTGGTTGAGGACCGGGCCGTGAGGACACTAAAAGCCCTGAAATCATCTCAAGATAACCTCAAGGTAACTCAGCTATGCAGTAGTTGAATAGTGAAATAAACGTAACTCCTGAAAAATATGAGCTTTGATGAATGCATTAAAAAATTGCTTGAACATCCTGAAATGATCATTTAAGCATCTGGCCTTCAGAACAGGAGTTTGTAATTGAAAGATGCAGATGTTTGGCGGTGGTAGAGTAAAATGTTTGCCGATGCGGTAGACATATCCTTCAGTAATAGTTAGGTTCTGTTCAAGACTAGCAACCATTGACCTTTATGATGATTAATCATAAATATGAAGAGAACTGATCTTCTTAATAAAAACAAAGAAGTAGAAAAGCAAATGATTAAGGAATCAATATTGAGAAAAGTAGGATGTTTTGTTTGTTTTATGAACGTTAAGCTATTGTGTTTATGCTCTATATTTGTTAGAATGATTGTGAATTCTGAGCTTCAAATATACCCTAATCCTTCTTGTTTGTATTGTGAAAAATAAACAGTTTTTCCACCAAATACTGTACATTATAGGTAACAACTCTCGGGAGATACGGAATGAATACGTCGTCCCAGTGCAGAATACCAGTTGGTGCATTTTATGGACATACCCTGATTCTTCCCTGGCAGCTACAGCCGGGCCAGCCGCATCCGACGCTCATGAACAAAGTCTCTGCCCAGGTATTTTACTATTCTTGACTTGCTATGCACTTAGTCAAAATGTTTAACTGACTTCATGGTATTACAAAATGTTTGTAATTGATGACTGTAATTGATGACTGTAATTGATGACTTTCTCTTGAGTTCCATTGTTTTAATATTTATTTTTCAGACCCAGTTAACAGTGTTGGGAAGTGTGGTGGAGGACATAGGGTGTCGTTACAGCCTAGCTTGCAGTAAATTGCGATCTCTCCTCAACCCTCTCCTTATGAGCCCAACGGCTCCTACGGGTCCTCACACCTCTTTCGGTTATTCAGAAATGTCTTCTGTTGGGTCTCGGGATGCAGATCTCGAGCGGAAAATTACACATGCTTATCAGGTTTGTTAATTTAAGGATTTTTTTTTAGAAATACTGTATGGTATAATTAATTTATGAAAAAGAATCAGTAGACTTAATAAGGTAAATGAGAAATTATTAATTTTATTATTTTATATCATTTTATATCATTTTAAAAACTGATAGTTTTAATTTCCCTGCAAGTAAACCAAGAACAAGAACTAAGAAATATTAGTAAAACAATATGTTATTGGCAAGAAAGGCTGGATTTGAAATAAGCTGGTGCTCACCAATCACTGGTGAGCACTGGTGTCACTAGTGAATGATATATGGCTCCTTGGGCCCCACCTAAGTATTTGAATTTAGTGTGTTACGGAAAAGTGGATGAATAGAGCACTGGCTATTCTGGCTGGTGGAATGCCGGTAACATTAAATAAAAAAATAAAACAAAGTAAATAAAACTGCTTCTGACCTCTTTACTGTGTGAGAGCTGCGGGATAAAGTACAAAGAATGAAAAACTTTAAATACTTACTAAAAATGACTAACAAATAAAACAAATCCCCTATGATACTTGACGTTACACAAAACAAAAATGCAAGAGAAACATGTGACAGTTACGTTAATATTAAAGAAAAGGTGCACAATAAATATGTTCAATAGCTGCAAGAGACTACCGACACTCAGGAGAGCGAGAGTAGATGTTGCAGTAGGAGCATTGAAGAGTATTCTGAGGTCTAGCTGGTGGTGAGCTACTTATATATATACGGCCGAGCCTGTGTAGGTGGCGCTGAAGTGCAGGTAATTGCCAGCCGGCAGTCTCAAACGAGCAGCAGGCTTGTTGACCAGGAAGTGTAGCTGGGCCGCCAGACAGCAGGTGTCCAGGTGTGTCGGGTACTTGAGGGGGGGAGGGTAATGGTGGTGTCTGTCTAGACACGGCTTCTGAGTATGTATTGTTGTTTTTGATGTTAATTTCTTACACTAGAGTATGCAGATGTGTTGTTGAATAGGCGGTAAAGAAATAGGCAGAATCTCCTTGCCTAAGCAAGGTATTTCCATAATAAGTGCTTCTAAGTTTCTCGACATTCTTGTGTTCAGCTTGTTTCCAGCATAATATCACTTGTGCCATTTCATTCTATTGTCCATTGCCTGGAAAGGACTTTGTCTATCCACTTTGTCTATTCCTCCTCAGCATCTTGTATGTTGTGATCATGTCACCTCTTCCTATTCTCTCTTTCATCGTTATTAGTGTTAGTTTACACTGAATATTTATTACCTCATTTCTCTCTGGTGTCTGTTTTGTGCAGATAGGAAAGTGTTGGGCTTCCATAGTGATAATTCTGTTATGCCTGTAAGATGCACAAAGTTCTTATGGACACTTAAAATATTGATTAAAGACTGATGAATTTGGAAATTAACCTTGATAATAAATAGGTCATGTTTGGTGGTAAGTGGAAGTATTCAGGATAAGGCAAATAAGTACATTCTTATCAATTAACTGATGATTTAGTGTGCGCAGTAAATACGATGTATATAAATTATTCCAGGATTTTTTCATGATCATTTGCTTTCTCATACTTAAATACAAATGTTTCTGACTGTTTCTAGGAGTGCATGTTGGAGCAGCAGCACCTGAACCTGGTGGTGTCTGTGATGCGTAGACTACAGTGTGTGGGAGGTGCGGAGAGTTCCTCTACGCCTTACTCGCCGACTTCAGCCAGTACCAACCACAACAAGCATTTCCTCTCGGCAGTCAGTTCGTCGTCAGACAAACTGGCTACACTTATGCAATACCTCTTAAACTGCCTACTTACATTGTCCCTGCCTATACCCGGGATGTCGGTAAGATTACGGGGTATTCTGACTGATCTGCAAAAATATGGTTTCTAGTTTTTTTTTTTTTTTTGTGTGTGTGTGTTTTCATATTAAGAGCCAAGATAAAATTTTATGTAAGGCCAAGATTACTGTTCACCTTGTCTTTTTGAAGTGGTGGGTACTGCTTTAGGTACTGGTGGAGGGTGGTAGTGCTTTGATGTCTGTGATGCTATATCAGTCTACTGCACTGTAAATGATATTATGAATAAAAGTGGTATTTTAATTTTTAAATAGATATAACCTTTCATTGTATTTACATTTTTTCTTTTCGTCTGACCCTTCTGTACCCTATGGATAATGTACGAAATAATGAATATAAATAAATAAAGAAATTAATAAAGATAATGATCAAAGGAATATTTCCAGGTACCACACAATCTGATGGAGTGGTGTGGGCCTGAGCAAGCCAAGGTACTGGTGGAACAGGTGTGCGTGAGGGGGCCCAAGGGAGCACAGGTGGGTGTGGCGTCGCTCCTGGCTCGACTGTGTGCTGGCCAACCCTGGTGGGGAGACTTTTTGGCCAACACCATGACCACACTTTTCTCCTCCACCAATACTCTGCACTTTCCTGCCACCAGGTAATTTTTGTGATATAATATATATAATTATATATATTATAGTAATATATATATATATTAATATGGCATAATATGGTAATATAATTCAGAGACGAATATTGTTGAAAAAACAGAGTATTAGAATTGTGAATGTACATACATAAAACACCATGTAACGCAGCATTCATGAAAGCAGACACACATTTACACAGTGTAAATCATCAGTCATGTAACGGTAAGATTAAATGGTAAACAATGATGTGATTATAGTATAGCATTATGGGTGAGCAGCTGTGTGGTTGTGTTGGTAAGGTGGAAGGATAGCGATGATGGGTGCTCCCCATAGGCAAGGGGGTGCTTCGTGATATTAGGCAGGACCCCGTGACAGTTAGGCACGAGGAGAGAAAGGCATTACTTGCATGTTCTAGCTGCTGAGCTTAGCTGAATTAAATGTTGAATGTGTTAGAATTATAAGGCGTTTTAATTACACACTCAGATGGAGGTTGTAGTGTGTCGTTAGAAAGGCGTAAATCTTGAGGCTCTGGACACAGATGTATTTTGATGTGTTGGCAGTGAGAAAGCAAGAAATTATATTATAGGGATAAGTTATTAATTCCTTTGAAGTTTATAGGATGTGAAATGTGCAAGAGTAAGTAATGCTGGTCAGCATTATGTATTTATTACCCAGGAGTTCTGAAGTTCAAATATAAATGATGTAGTGCACGCAGTATAGTGCAATGCCGATATAAAGTGGCAATGTAATTGTACGAATCAAGATTCAAGATTTCCCACCTCCCATGTGATTAACAGACTAATAAATAGGCACTTCTCTTCACAGAGTTTTTGCCCTGCTTACCTTCCTTGGGCAAAAAAGTGTTGGCAGTGGACGAGGGAGTCAGGTCATTGATGCCATACTGCGAGTTCTCTCCGCCCAACTACATAGCACTGGAAACCTGACTGTTCACAGCCCTACACCTACTTCCATGGACATAAATTCAATGTGGTTACCTTGGCATAACATTGGCTCTCAGGTTGACACACATCTTGTCTCGTGGCTCCTGCTCTACCTCTCGCTCTGTCTGGATGCTCTCACTCCAACACGGAAGAATGACACAGAGAAGAATAAAGAAAATGGTAAGGTTTCATTTGTTGCTGTATTGCATGCTGTGCATACCTGTAAAAATTGCTGGGAGTTAACTGATAGTGTCATGAGACTGAGGTCTGTATAAAACTAAATCAGGGAGATAGGATCCAATAAAGCTGTAATGTCCACTTAAATTTTATTTGTTAATGAAAGTTTCTAGCACAGAGGAAAGTGTTTTACTGCACTTAGCCTTGGTGGATTTAGAAAAGCATATGACTTTGATTGATGAAGTATTCAGGGAGTGTTTGTTGTTTTACATTCAGCTTCTCAGAACAAAGTTACAAGTAGCACGGGGTATGGTGAGCCCTTAGTGGACTTTGCCTTTTACATACAATATTCTTTCATAAAATGGTCAATGTGTGCAAAATACAGGTAAAATTAAAATAATAGTTTTGGTGATGTGACAGGTGGGCGGTGGACATGGCTGACAGCAGAGACGTGTCTCCAGAGAAGGGGTTCAGAAGCAAGCCGGAGTGCACCGCGGGCTTCTCGAGAACGTCTCAGAAAGCGCCTGGTGCACCATCAGAAGCAGCAGTTGGTAAATCTGGAAACTGCAACAAAATCCTTGGGAGAGGTTGGTTCTGGGGTAAATATTTTTATATGCACTGTTCATATATCTCAATCATTTAATTCATGTTTTGCTTAACTCTATAAATGTTTGCTCTTGAGCTATTTTATTATTGTATGGATGCTTAATATTTAAACCCTTATGTAGAACGATTGTGACTAGTAAGAAAATTATTTCGCAGGTGAAATTCTGCTAATACAGAGTACTGGAATTTTAGTGCCAGAATTGTGTACCGGGGTGCTTTAAAATTTGTTTTGTTATATTCATATGGTTTCATTATGAAGATGAGTGACAATGACTGGATCGGATCTGTCATGACTCAGATATGCAAACAATCATTTAATGATCTTAAAGGATATCAGTGGGTGACCTGACATCACTAAGCAAAGTGACAGTTATTATCAGTTATAATATGAAATAAGCATTGCCAGTCATAATTGAACCAATTCTTTAGCCTTGTCTGTTGGAACAAGATAAGTTATCTTGGCTTGTTGTGTGTGATGGTAGCCTCCTTCCTTGATAATAGTGCTATAGTAACCTTCTTTGTTTCATATTAGCATTATGGTATTCTGCCTATTCTGATACTTGTGTGACAGTAAGTTTCTCTCCTGGTGTTAGCATATAACAGTAGCCCCCTTCCCATAATACCTGGGTGGATTGCCGTTTGTGGCGGAAAATTGAAAGCAAAAGCAAATAATACCTGAAGTTAGTTCATTATTATTCTCTCAGACCCATATACACAATCGAGCACTTACACTTCATTGTTGAAAATATCAGCCCGGTACAGTATTTTAGAATATGCTACTCTATCAGGATTCTTACGTAAACTGTCCTTCTTTAAGGGGGTTCATAAGCTGAGAAGCATATGGGGTGGTATTGGGAAAATACAGTAAGGAAGGTAGAGTGTAAATGTCAGTAAATTACTAGATTGAGGAGAGCACACCTGGGGCCAGATTCACGAAGCAGTTACGCAAGCACTTACGAACATGTACATCTTTCCTTAATCTTTAACGGCTTTTGTTACATTTATTAAACAATTTACAAATATGAAAACTTCCCAATCAACTGTTGTTATTGTTATAAACAGCCTCCTGGTGCTTTGGAGCTCATTAACTGTTTAATAATTGTAAACAAAGCCACCAAAGTTTGAGTAAAGATGTACAGGTTCTTAAGTACTTGCGTAACTGCTTCGTGAATCTGGCCCCAGGTTGGTGTGAGCATGTTGAACGAATGGATGTTAGTAGACTATCAAAGAGAATTTATTGAAATAAATTTGATGGTAAATGGAGAGGGCTAGATTGTGAAGAATGTAGGTGTACATGATAAGTGTGTGCACATGAGTGTATGTAGACAACATTGAATATAATAATGAGGAAGGTTGGGTGAAAGCAGATTGTATGAAGAGTGTAAATGTATTTGTATGCATATAAAAATTTGTGTGGAATACATGACAGCTAGTATTAAGGTGTGGGATCCGGCTAGGTATGATGGCTGGAATGTTGACCAGACCACACCATTCTCAATCGACTTGAGAATGGTCCAGGACGGACCGAAACGTCGTCGTCCCTTCACCTTCTAGTGTGTGGTCTGGTCAACATACTTTAGCCATGTTATTGTGACTCATCGCCTGCATATGGCTGGAATGTGGTTGTGTTCGTTTATCTGTGGTGCTATCCATATCCATGGTGTTTATCTATATTGCATTTGTTATAATGAATGGACTTGTATTTTTTAAGTTTTACAGTTTAATATATATAACAAAAATGAATTTGAACAATTTGCCTTTTTTTTTTTTTTCCTGGCTGATACTATCTTCCCCCATGAAATTACAAAAAGTGATATAGTATTATGTATATGTATTTCATATTGATTTTAATATGCAGCATGCTAGCAAGTGAGTCTAGGAATACAGTTTTTTCTTTGATCACTTGTGATACAACCCAGGTGTATTTAGTGTTATGTTAATATTTCTTTTTTTTTTTAATACAGCAGGTTCTTGCTGGTTTAAGTGGCGAGATCTACCAGAAACTTGACACAATTCGGAGATCAATTGTGAGACGATATACCCGTACAACTTCTGCATCATCAAGTGGAGGAGCACGCAAAGATGATAGTGACTCCTCTGGAGAAGTGTTTGTGCCCTTAGACCGTACCACAGCATTGTCAGTGGCTCATGGACTCATCAAGCTCTTAATGAACACGAGCTCTCCCTGCTGTGTTGATTCCTTCCTACTGACTTGCAAAGTAAGACAAGCATATATTGTATCTAAATAATTTTAGTGGCTGACACTTTTATTTAGTGTGGCCTTGCTCAAATGGACTACAATATGACCCCAAATATTTGGATTCATTGTTATCTCCGAGTGACTGGATAATTAAAGGAGATACTGTATGAAGCAATTGAGGCTATGCAAAACTGGCTATGATGGACCTACTGGCATCTCTCCACGACAACAATGCGTAGCTTTGCTAGGTTTTCATTGTCAATTTTCGTGTAAATATGCATTCTATTTCCTCAGCCTTTCATTTTATTTAACATGAGAGAATATGGATTGATTTATTTAGCCCAGAAAATTATGAAGACTACATGGGAGACCTTGTTTTACAATTGCATATGCACAAACACCACTGCCGCTAGCTAACCTCAGCAATTTCAGTGACAATTTGCCACTTTTGCAGTCATATACAACTTTTCTGTGTAGTTCTAGATTTAGAAAAGACCTGGATAAATACTGGTTTAAATATGTAGTTATTTTATGGAAAGGATTATTGGATAACCCAATATGCATGGTCTCTGGTCTGTTTAATGTGTAGGTTGGACTGTGGGTGTGGTTGGACATAAATGGGAGTGTCCTCTGATAAACATATATAATATGCTATTTCACTACATATACAATGATATAGCTGGAATAGGCTTATTTGGTTAGGTTAGGTGCGTATATTTTTTACATTTTTATTTTTTGGCCTGGGAGATGCGGAGACTTCTCGGTTAATGGAGGCAGACTGTTCATTAACCATATATGCTTTAGTTAATGGGGTGGAAATAGAAAAGCGGATGTTTCTACCTTGGGTTAACCCCTAGAACCCAGAAAAGATGGATCTGGGTAATCGGAGTCCCACTGTGCATTGGCCAGGGGCATTTTTATTATCTTTTTTCATCTTTTGGGAAAGGATATATCTACTTTGGCTAAGATATCAGTTCTCATTTGTTGCTTTTAGGTTTATTGAACAATTTGAATTAAACATAAACATGTTCAGATGTAGATTGATTTGGAGAGAGCGAAGGGTCATTCAAGTGAGATCGCCATGTACTCTAGTCACTATTGTTGTTCAGATTTTGTCATTATTAATGTATGTCACCTTGACCACATTATTGTCTTGCTCAGTCTCTTGCTTTTCTCTTTATGGCATTATCTCTTGCTGATCTCCAGTCTGCTACTTTGTTGGTGCATCTTTACTATTTTCTTGAGGTTATCTTGAGATGATTTCGGGGCTTTAGTGTCCCCGCGGCCCGGTCCTCGACCAGGCCTCCACCCCCAGGAAGCAACCCGTGACAGCTGACTAACACCCAGGTACCTATTTTACTGCTAGGTGACAGGGGCATAGGGTGAAAGAAACTCTGCCCATTGTTTCTCACCGGCGCCCGGGATCGAACCCGGGACCACAGGATCACAAGTCCAGTGTGCTGTCCGCTCGGCCGACCGGCTCCCTTTGCTTCTCTGTCTCCTCCTCATCTTTATTCTCCTCTTTCTCATCTTTATTCTCCTCTTTCTCCATCTAGTTACTCAAGTGAAGGCTTCAGTTTGTGATTATTCATTGATAAAGGTAGCTCAAACTGTGCTAAATTATCCGCATACTGTATCAGAAACATTCATTCTACTGAATTAGAATTAGAAGATTTGGTAACAATTTAGTTGAGCTTGTGTTCCTAAATAGTGGATAGTTAAGGGGTGAGCTGCAAAGTAGAAATTTAAGATAATTTTTATTCTCGCTTTATTCTCCAAACAACAGGTTATCGGAGGGCTGGTGAGCGTGATCAGACCAAGTCCATCCGTGGCAGAGATTGTAACGCGTTCTCAGCTGGGGGCTCTGCTACGCCATGCTCTTACATTAGACACCACCTGGGGCGCTCCCTGGGCTCTCCATGCTCTTACCTGCTTATTGCAAGATATTCTTGAAGGTAATGAATTTTGTATTGCATAATTGGTTTGCTTGGATTCAAAACTTTATTGAACTTTTTAAGGTTTCCCTGGTAACCAAGTTCTTCGTGATGTGTCTTTGTGAAATTTATTTATTATGTTTGTATACTGGGTTCCTTGTGATATCGTGGGAGGTCTTCTTTGTATTAACTTAAAATGTCAAGTGTTTGTGTATGTTCATAAAAGTGCTTCATAAACTGAGGCAGTGTTTGCCCACTGGTTACAAGTTCTATAACCCATTTTTGTTTGTGTTAGGTATCTGAGAAAATGTTTGTCACAGGGCTAGATTCTGTTGCCCTGCTTCAAATATTTTCTCATTGAATTTTGTTTAGAAAAGCAGCTGGTGAAAGTACGTGGCTTGTTATGATGATGAATTATGTAAGAAATATGTAGTATGAGTGAAAGTGGGGAGGGATTCAAATGTAGAATTGTGGAGTGGGTGACGTACAACACATGTGGTGGTATGGGCATGTTAGTAGAATGCCTGAGAATCATTTAGCAAAAAGGGTGAACAGAGTTGAAATAAAGGGATCATATGATACAGCCAGTGTCTTGAAAGCGAAGAGTGGGATGATGCAGCCTCCTTAAGAAACTTCTGCTATAGCCACACACCTTATAATAGGAGCTCCTGGGAGCAAGGAAGGCTTCGGGGTCATGGAGATGTAACAAAAGTTATTTTCTAGAGTAAATTTTTTGCATTTTTGGAAGAGAAATGTCTTGAGACTGGATTAGGAGAATTATTTCAAATTGGTATGCAGATATGTCTGTTATGTCATATAGGCGTACTGTATAAATGAGGTTCTTAGTTGAAGGGTCAAAATAACTTGTCAATTGACTTATGCTGGATATATGCTGTTGCTTAGTGATGTGTCAGTCACTTAAACAGCTCAATTACAGGGAAGTAATGAAAGTGAACATTTTTAATTGCTTCCATATATGTACCTATCAATTTGAACAAAAAAGTTGACATTATAATTTAGGAATTTTGTAATAAAATTTGTATTATGAAATTTTGGAATAGGCAGCCAGGGAGGCAGTTCTTCATCCTTTTACTTTAATGATTTTAATTAAATGATTAAATTACATTAGTCTCGTTTACAAAAAAAGGCAAACAAAATACTTTCAATCATAATAATAATTTCCATGTACTGTACAATGTCATTATAAATTATTTTTAATTTTGCTTTTCAGGTGAACGTCTGTATGGCAATGTGGTAGTAAACACAGATCAACACAAGGAAGAAGTAGACACTTTTGAGATTGTTGTGGATGCTGCCAGAAGCAGTGCCGGTGCTTGTGGAGCGGGGCCGTCTGGCACCTCATCCTGTGCAGGCCCTTCAGGCGTCATGTTGTCGGGCACATCTTCAGCCGGAGTGTTGGCAAATGGAGCGCTCGCCACAACCAGTGGCACAACTGGGGAGGGGAGTGGAGGTTCTCCCCAAGATGGCTCTTCACCCATTGGGGCCTGCGTGGCCACCCAGAACTGCCAAGCTGATCAGTCGGCTACCCCGCTGAGCCCGCCTGTGGTCAGCATGGCTACGGCTCACTACAGTGCACTGGAGGAGGAAGATCTTCCAGGTAACTTGCTTAGTAATGTTATAGGTAAGCTAAAAATTTATCTTTAAGCTGAGTACCCCTTTGTGTGTCTCACAGTTTTGTATGGAAGCACGAGTATGTTGGTGATAGAACCTTTAGTTTTATTATTAAGTAAGACTATTCAGCAATGTAGCTGAATAGCACGTTTGCACGTGTGTTGACGTTCAAAGTGCTTGATTTCTTGCACACTTGACTAGTGACTTTCTGTACATGTAGCTGTCATACTCCTGGGTACATAAACATGTGGCAGACAAAGAGGAAAGTAGATAATACTTGAAATTTATAAATGGAGACATATTGTACATTCAGATAGTGAGTGTGTGAGTGTGTGAGTGTGTGTGTGTGTGAGTGAGTGTGTGTGTGAGTGTGTGTGTGTGTGAGTGTGTGTGTGTGTGAGTGTGTGTGTGTGTGTGTGTGTGTGTGTGTGTGTGTGTGTGTGTGTGTGTGTGTGTGTGTGTGTGTGTGTGTGTGTGTGTGTGTGTGCGCGCGCGCGTGCGCGCGCGTCTATAGTCTAAATAAATAAATATTGCGGTAGCACCTCTGGTGCAATTGTAGGGACCCATAGCCTTGGAAAAGGGAATACAGAGCATTCAGAGAAAAACTTGCTATTTAACTCTAAATACGTATGAATGTTCACTTCTACCACCCCTTTTTTGTTATTATTTGTTGTACACTTTATTATACACAGTTTCATAGTTAAGTTACATATCTTATGGTTACAGAAAGTGGACATTAAGAGGAAATTAAGGAAAGTTTGTTTCCTAGAGGCTGTAGGTTTCTTTGAATTCTCCGATGCCGGGCAGGAACTGAGGATGCAGTGGGCATTAGCCCGTCTGAATTACTGAGGCGGTGGAAGAGAAAACTCACCGCTCTAAGGTCCCTTGTAGCTTCAATAAGCATGGAACGAAGATCCTTAAGAAACCTCCTTGCACACACTCCCAATGGACCAAGGGTCTTGGCTCCTATTAGAACGAAGTTGTACTGGTGATCTATTTCCCTGTACTTGGTTGACTTGTCTCTTTCTGTGTGTCGCTGCAGCTCCTGCTTGGCTGACAGAGAGGTTGATGTATGTGGCTGCCAGGGTGGATACGCAAGTATAATCCCGCACCAATTGTCTGCTATTTTTCCAAAGGTGTAGTATGATTCCATCTGGTCGGCCAGAATAGCTAACGAGTTACGGTTCAATAAGTTGCGAGGCTTTCTCTCTGCTGGATACTGGGTAGAGGCAAGGCTTCTCTAAATGTCATTGACTTTGTCGTGTTGTGAGTGCCAACCGCCTGATTTTCCACAGTGCAGGCCATGCAAACCATATTTGTCTGCATCTGCTTCGCTG
Source organism: Procambarus clarkii (assembly GCF_040958095.1). NCBI lineage: Eukaryota > Metazoa > Arthropoda > Malacostraca > Decapoda > Cambaridae > Procambarus > Procambarus clarkii. Next base: position 6,805,949 of record NC_091163.1, read on the forward strand.
CAAATACATCTATGAACAGTGTGAATAGGGGCAGCAAGGCTGAGAGCGATTGTAGTACGGAGCTGCTTCGGATCAAGACGTGTTCCTGTTGCAGACATAGCTACTGCTAAAAGGAAGTCCCCTGCATGGGGGCCTACACAGCTGTGAGGCGTGCACGATCACTGGGGGGTTGTTGCTGCCTCCAGCAAAGCTGTGGCTTCTTTGTCTACAATGGGGCTGTCCCAGGGTGATTGTTTCTTGGCTTTCAACATGACTGGTCTGAGTGCAGTGTCTGCCATGGTAACCCCACTTTGTGTTGCATTCCCTGTAGTGGGGGTCATGTATCCCTGCTGAGTCACCCAGGTCGTCGGGTAGAATTGCTTTGACCAGGTCACCTGATGCTGAGGAGGAAGACAGGAAGGCTGGGACAGCAATTTGGGTGGGAGTGCGGACACTCAGGCTGCCGAGTCTGACAGGAAGAGTGACTTGTTTCCACTGACAGTCATTGAGGGGAAAGGTTGACAACTTTTTCTAGCATTGGCCTTCAGTAAGACATCATACTCTTCAAGCTATAATATATTATATATATTATATATACTTCTCTTGCAGGTGCATCAGTTTGTTTGTTTAGGCTCTGGACTGAGGATAGTTGACATGAGAAACTGACAGCTTCCAGTTACACTGCCATCTGGTGATAGCCAGCTGTAACTAGTGGGTCTCAACCTAACTTGTGGGTGAATCGTTTGCAGTTATTTGCTGTTTTATATCATCACTATGACCCTTGCAATTGTTTTTGTTTCTTGTTCTTTGTGTGTTTCTTCAGTAAGGGTGATCTTAAGAATAACTGTTCACTGTACTTCTGTGAGTGGGCCATTAATGTTAAATATTTATAATATATATTCCTCCTCATCACTAAGATCTTCCAGGTCCATACCATGCAAGTCCTTGTAATTTTGCATTTGCCTTAGGGGTTTCTAGCATGGACATAAGCCAGTGGATGGTGATGCACCAGGCATGGTACCCATCTTGCTAAGGCCCAGGACAGAAACTAAGGTTTTCAGGATTTTTTCCAATATGGTAAAATATCCTAAGAAATCTCTCTGTTGAATGATGACAACATAAAATTTGGTGGGATGGTGGACTTTATATTGCAAGGCACATAATATTTGGCAAACGAGCCCCTAGCACACCTCATCATGCTGTGAAAAAGATGCTTTTCGTCCTATTTCTGCAACAGAGGCTTTCCGCACTTCGAAAGAGAGAACCCACATCTGGTCTCCAACAGGCATTTGTAGCAATTATGCCTATCACTTGAGAGTGATGGTAGTAGTTTAAGGTTTAAAGAGCCAGGAAGACCTGACCGACATGAAACTAGCTAGAATCTATTAGTTCTGGATGTGGCTACCAGGATGCCTGAGGCTTGGTCCTCCATCAGCTCACATCTTGGTTCTGGAGCAGGTAAAACACCCCCAACGAACTGATAAACAAGGAAGGGAGGAAGACTGAAAAACTGTTCATAAATTTTGAGACCAAAATTGGAATATGCAGCAGTTGTATGGTGCTCAAATCAGTAAACTAGGAAAGGTGCAGACACATGCTACGAAATGGCTTCCGGAACTGAAAAGCAAGAGCTACAAGCAGAGGCTAGAGATGTTAAATATGCCAAAGCTAGAAGATAGAACAAAAAGAGGTGATGTGATCACTCCATACAAAATAGTAATGGGAATTGACAAAGAAGAATTTTTGAAACCTACAACTTGAAGAACAAGAGGTCATAGATTCATGCTATGGAAACAAAGGTGCCCAAAAAATATTTGATATCCTGTTACTAAACTTGGATAATTATACATCTATCCATCCTATCCATTTACTATTCTCTAATTCCTGATTCCATCCTCCCATGTATTCTTGTCTTCAGTCATTTATTTTTCCATACACCCACCCATCTATATATTCATGCCCATCCATCCCTCTATCAATTCAGTCTTTCACAACTATCCATCTATCCTTCGATGTGTTGCATCATCCACTCTTCTCTGTCCATATTCTGCTTACCTAGGTATCCACTAATCTGCCTATCTGTTCATTCTTCCACATACCTGTAGTCATCCATCCACAACCAATCAATTCATTCATCTATTTATCTGAAATTGGCATGTGTGCTTCTCTTCATCCCTACTTGCACATCTTCTGGTGTAATTGGGTGGCAGAGAAGCCCATTAAAGTGGGGAACCTTATGATGGTGGTGGCTGTTGTGCTTAAGAAAAGTACAAAATGTAAACCATATTTATACATTAAAATTTGTTCTATTGTGTGTTAACAGCATTATATATTTGTTTAGCCATTATTAGTCTCTCTCTCTCTCTCTCTCTCTCTCTTTTTCTCAGGCAAATACTCCTTCCTGGATCTTGAAGATAGCTCTGAGAGTGAAGACATGATTGGAGAATACCTTGCAGATATGCAGCCTTGTTTTGTTGGGTCAGGCAACCATCCCTACACATCAATAGAACTTGCCATGTCCAAGTAAGTTTTGTAGATTTATTTTTAATCCTTTGGCTGTGATAGCAGTTCTTCCTTGACAAAGGTAATTTTTCACTTAGTTAAGCAAGCTTTATTGAATTCTTTGAAAAATAGTTTCTACATTCTGCAACATTTATCCAGATCCTTTGGCAGGAGTTTGGGCAGGTAGAAGCTGTCATCTAGCTACAGAAGAAAATGTTACATAGTTGCTCAGCCTAAAATATTTTCAGAGAAAATAGTCATACTTTTTTTTATATATATTGTGGCATTACAGCATTGTTTGAAGACTGATCATTCAGAAAAGTTAATCCGTACATACATTATTGTTAGCTTATTTTCCACTTTGAAGTGGTGGGGCAGAGAAATTAAACATGTATTAATTTTGTCACAGCCTTCCTCCACCATACCCGCCGCCTCCACTTCCCAATCAGTCATCCTCTCGTGCTGGAAAAGATTCCCGTATTGGGGACCTGGTGAGCGGGCCGCTGAGCAGTGCACACCCGGGCATGGACCATTCCACAGCGGTCGATGCCAGACTGGAGGCCGGAGTGTCACTGTTGTCGGAGCTAAGATTGCACATGATGGGAGCAGTACACACCTCCAGGCTCAGTCTAGCAGTCACAGCCCCATTGAAGGTAGTTTCACTCAACAATTGGCTACATAAATGTTTATATGAAGTAGTTTGTTTAATTTGTCTAAGAGGTCAGGGTCCAGCCAAATTTCCTCCAATCTCCTCGGAGAAGGAGGGATTTGTGTAAAATGTTGTCCTGCCATGTAATCCAGTCCTTAATAATTACTCTCCTTGACCTTTACTTAAGCTTTCTCTTACACCTTTTGCTCATTAATAATTACGAAAATAATTATTTAATCGCTGGTTTGCAAATAGGGCAGAAGCTTTATGAAACAATCCTCAGGGTAATAGATATGGTTTGATGAATTGTTTGAAGCATAGATTAAACATAGACTGTGTGTGAGTTTAGCTGGATACATATAACAGTTGCCATACATGGACTAATTGTTATTCCCTTTATTCTTATATTCCTATTTATGTAATATTTTAATTAGTATCTCAATTTATTTTTAATTTACAAACAAGATTATGGTGTTAGTTTTTAGATAAATACTTTTTTTCTTAAGTGGCCAATTACTGGCAACTGTACCTTCCATCAGTGAGATATTTCATCAACAAATGTAAGAGAGATGGAAATAATTATGGTGAATCTCGCCAACAGGTTTCCAGTGGGATGTGGGCTGACACTGAGGTGTGTGGTCCTGGTGACCTCTCTGCTAGTGTTCAACTCCTCACTGATGTGTTCCAGAAAATTTTGCTTCACCTTTCTATGGAGGTAGGACAAGGAGTATGTAAATAGGAAATAATACAATAATGTAGGTGTAGACCAGACCACACACTAGAAGTTGAAGGGACAATGACGTTTCGGTCCGTCCTGGACCATTCTCAAGTCGACAATCGACTTGAGAATGGTCCAGGACAGACCGAAACGTCATCGTCCCTTCAACTTCTAGTGTGTGATCTGGTCAACATACTTCAGCCACGTTATTGTGACTCATCGCCTGCAAATGTAGGTGTATAGAATAAAGGTGTACATGACTAGTTTCTAAACATGCACATACACTAGTGTTTGTGTATGAGTAAATGCTTTGAAAATAAATATTTCTAACTATAACTTTTTGTATACTGTAATACAGTTTGAGAAATAATCTCTATTTGTACTTCGTGTAACTGGCATAGGTCAAAATCTCCTTGATTTATATTTATTTAAATGTGTAAAATTTGGCAGTTTGATGGTAGTCACGTGGAGTCAGTACTGGGACTGTGGCTCAGTATTAACCTGGAGTTGGCCGGTGGGAAGTACACGCCTTCCATCGCACCCACTGTACCCCTCACGCCCAGGGCCATATCGGCACTGCTGGCGGCGGTCGTCAGGTAAGCCTGTAGCATGCAACTTGACCACTGGGGTTAGGTCATGAGTTAGTCCTCAAGGTCAGGAAATGTGCTGGTATTGTTGTTAATTCTCCTTAATGCTAAGATTGTTTCCTTGTGAATATGATGAGTATTCTTATTTTGGCAGGAACTTTAACAAAAGTTTCATAAATTATAACATATACTTTTTCAAATTTATCTGTTTAATGACTGACAAAATAAAATAAGGCTATCTACTAGAGAAAGACTCTCTCTAGTAGATAGTCTTATTAGGTGATAAAAAACCTTAGGTGATAAAAACCTACTAGAGAAAGACTTTCTCTAGTAGCAATGAACATATATGTAACTGGCAGAATGCTCTTATATCTTGTGTAACAATCTCTGTAGAAAGTAGTTAAAGTGTAAGAGTTAATGGATGCTATAATTGACTAGTTAGCTATTATTTTGTGTGGGGGGCACTGCACTTTTATGACTACTGGGTGTTGAGTAATGACATTGTAGGTATGTTGATGACCAAACCACACACCAGAAGATGAAAAGACAACAATGTTTCTGTCCGTCCTGGACCATTATCACAATCGACTTGACATCGACTCCACGACTGACTGAAATGTCGTTGTCTCTTCATCTTCTGGTGTGTAGTTTTGTCATCATATCTTCGGAAACGTTATTTTGACTCATCATCTGCATTAGTATGATGAGAAGATTTTTTGGGGATGAGTAAGAAGTAAAAAGCTATTTTTTGAAAATCACCCTTATTATAATTTTTGTATTCTTATGTATTTAACAAATTTCAATTGTTACAGAAGTGGTAGTGTGAGCATGCGGTGCTGGTGCCTGGTGCTACAGACACTCACACTCTGCTGTAATCACACGCCCCAGGACCCACTACCTCCCACTACTGCAGAACAGTACGATCATATTGATTTGGTGAGTGCCAGTGCCACAAGTACTTTTCCAACAAGAAGATCAGGCTAAATTGATTTACTCAGTGGTGAAAGTGATGACAATGTCTGCCTTAAAGTTTGTTACAAAAGTTAGTCTTAGATTAATGAAGGAATAGTTTTCTGAGTAGCAGTCTCTGCCATTGGCATTCATATTATTGTCTCATATTTGTATGTATTTTGGGGGAGGTTATAATCTCTTAAGTATCCTCCTTTGTACCCAAGGGACAATTTCCCACATATTAGCAAGTTTGGCATGTGCAACATCCCATCCTTGAACAGCCCCCATCCACAGTCTTAATATCATCACTGGACATGCTTCATGTTCTCATGATGAAGCACCTTGCAGCCTCATCACTACAACCACACCTCACATTGTCATCAGTGGGAATATCACATCCTTATCCTTGAGAGTCTGCAATCAATGCCTAATGGTGTTTGATTAAATACTAAAGCTAAGGAGAGGATAATATATATAAATATACACGTGTGTTTTCAGAGTGGGATGGCAATAACTATTGTAACCGATGTTAACTTCACCACAACATTACAAAAGCTGTTGACTGGATCTTGCGCTACAGGATCTGACATGAGAAGCGACGTTGTATGTAAAAAAAGCTTTTTGTTTTGAAGTACTTGTTTTATAACGGCAATGTTCAAATATTTTATTGCTGAGAATCAAAAAAGCACATGCTTCTGAAAGTTGTTGAAATATACAGTACCCTTTGTGCTAATTTCTATAATTAATGTAATATATGATTTGTGTGTTTACTCAATGTTGTTTTAGGTTGGCAGCACAGTAACTGGACTCTTGGAAGATCTATTGGTTCGCCTTCGTGTGAGGTGTGATGTGATGAGTGTGACGAGCGTGCCTGGAACTACTCTGAAATATGCTCTTCTTAGTTTAGTTGCACGTCTTCTGGAGTGTCAGGGAGCCATATCATTATCTATGGGACCTCTGGACGCACAGTGCTGTCTGCTGGGGACCCTCTTGTCTATGCATTACGATGGAATGGATCGTATGCATGTTCCATTAGCCATCATTAACTCCACAGGTGAGTGGAGTTGTAGTCAATGTTCTTGACAAAATCCAGTGATATAAGTTTAGAATAGACATTTTATTTAAAAAAAAAAAATCCACATTTATGTCTACATTACAGATAAAAGCACGAGTATAATCATACAGTAATTGACCATCTTTTATCCGAATGTGTCGCATCCCTGAAGGGCAGATATTTGGTTGAAGCTCTGAACGTTTACTAGGGTTTTCTGTAATGACTCAAAAGTGCAGTACGGGTCTAGTATTTGGCAAAGTTCTTACAGTGGTGTACACAAGCTAGGTGGCTCTCAAGTGTGCCCAAGCTGCTCGTGTCTCATAGGGGAGATGGGTCACCTATTGTTTGTTTGTCTTGAGTTTGGCTATTAATCATTCTTTTTCTATTTCATTCTGTATCTGCCCCCTCAGTAGCTCCCCAACGCTAAGCACTGGTCAAACAATTCCATGGAAAAATACTCCAGACCGCTTTGAGCAATCTGTCCTCTCGAACAGTACATCACATTTTGAAGTATAAATCTCAACCAGCCAAAATGTCATGTACTGTACTGTAAATCATAGTAGCTAACTAAATTGACAGGCTCTCCCACTTTCTATTTGTGGGTCCTCGGTTAAATTAGGTTCAGACAGTATAGTATATAATTTTTGTAAATTGCGACAACTCGAGATTATGGAATGGTTCGAGACCCCTACTACCCTTGCCTACTATTAGCCAGGACCACAATTTGGTTCTCTGTGTAGCGAGGGATGTTTTGGGATAATAGATCTGACAAAAAAGGCTCTGCCAAAAAAGCATAATCACAGCATGCCAATTTGTGTACCTGAAGGTAATGAGACAAATGATCATTGCTGTCACCCCAGTGACAAACTTGGGGGTCTCCATCAGCATACCCCTACTCATCTAGTTGTTCTTGTGAGGGTTGAGCTTCGACTCTTTGGTCCCGCCTCTCAACTGTCAATCAACCGTTTTTCGACTTTTGAAAATGTATATGGGTAGTGTATAGGACTTACTCCTCGATGTGAGGGGTCTGTCGATGGGAGCCCACGCTGCCATATTGTTCCTGAGCGATCTCTTGGCACAGTGGATTACTACTCAAGTTCTCCCTGGAAAGGCCTGGGATTTAAATCCGTTTTCAAGTTATATTTATAATATAAATAATTTGTGCGTAACTGATGGTAATCCAGCTTTTGAACAGATGGGCGGGTCCCATCATCTGGGGTAGAGGCTCCAGTACATTGCTTTAGCCAGGGGCCTACAATGCTGTCAAGATGGCCCTGACCTCACCCCTCTCCCATTTAAGTCCTCTCCGGGAAAACATTATCCACCACACACAGTCTGCTTTTCTCTTCAATGTGTCAAAGCTATAAATTTTACAGTTCAGTATTTTATATACAGGGGGTTCTCTAACTTATGAACATCTAATCTTATGAATGACCTTTCATTTTTTTATATCTGGATCTGTTATTGGAACCAGCTGTCATCCTCCATAATACAAACACTGGTGCTATTGTGTGCACAACAACAATGTCCACATGGCCTAGAGTGCCACGTAACTGACCCACACTACATCAGTCAGCAGTATGCTCATGTCCAGTTTAGACTCGCTGTGCATTCTCTGTGTTATTCCAAATGTTTATGGAGGAAAATACTATTAATAATGGCAGATAAGAAAAAGTGTTGGCGATGCACCCAACCATGGAAGAGATGACTCATTACCCTAGTAACAAAACAATAAATGATGAACCAATACAGTTTAGTTTGCACATGTTCATTGCACATGTTCGCAGGCTACTGTGTGGGAGAAAATGGTGGTGATGAAATCTCATTCACAGTCATGTTCTGCTGGTAGATATCCATTGTGTGGCAAGTTGAATTTAACCCGTATGTGTGGCACTGGATATCCGCACACGTCCCCCCAGGTGCAAAGATTAAACAAAATATTTCTCCTTTAAGAATGATAAGTGCATAATGTAAGGAAAAGTGGAAATCAAGTAAATATCTACATATTTCCTGGTTAGGCAAGCTGTAGAAGGTTGGTGGGTGGTGCACTCAACCATATCGTGCATCTTGCTGGCAGCAGCATGTGGGAGATGACCTTGGATGTTTCTGCGATAGTGTCATCACTGTTTTTAGTTCATGTGGATTGTGTACATTTCTATAAAGATAATGTATTTAGGCTTACAATGAAAGTACAGTACCGTGGATATATAAATAAGAACTAAGGAAATTACAAGGGTCCTGTTGGTGCAGACAAGGCAGCTGCTATTTATATCTATCCAAACTCACTCATGTGAATGAGTTTATGTAGGAGTTTGGGTGGAAATAGATAGGAGGTGCCTCGTGTTAGCCAATAGGCCTTCTGCAGTTCCGTTATTATTATGGTCAACTAATCGTCAATTGGCTCGGTATAGAACATGATCGGAAAACATCTGTAACTATAATGAAATTTTATTCGGTACTAAATTACCGCAATGGCATTGTAACATTTGTGATGATAATGCCACTTACATAGTAAGCAATCAGGAAACAATACCAGGATTTTTTTATGGGTTAAAGTAAACTAAAGTAAAAAGGTTAAAGTAAAGTAAGATTTAATTCTGTAAATGTTGTTTATAGTTCATGGGGAAAAAGTAGGATTGCACAAAATGAGTTTTGGAGGTGTGCCACTCTATTAACAAGATTCATTTTAGCAGAAAAGAAGCCAGTGACCCTTATGGGTTGCCCACCAATCTCTGCCCCCCCCCCCCCCCCCCCATGTCCCAGAAAGTTCCCCATCGTATGTTAGGCTAACATTTAAATTTTGCTCAGTGAGCATAGCCCATAGAGCATGGGAAATATTAGGGCATGAATGGTAACTTCATTAATATGGCTCCAGTCACATTTTTAATGAATTTCACAGATGGGCACAGCATCACAAGAAAAAGTTGGAGTCTTGGGAAAGATATTGAGGGTATTTAAAACCAAATTCTATGGTTTGTTTTTTATTTCAAGTTGCAGTGTTTTTCGTTCACTAAACTATGGGCTTTCTTCCTTTGAAAAAGAAGATTCAAGGCTGGGGTGTTGGGAAAATATGCTGGATAGGATGAAATCTTTATACAGACAGGTTCTTCTGGTAGTTGTCCTGTCTATGCTAGGTTGAAATTAATATTGCAGTAAGTGAAATCAGCCCATAGAGTGTGGGAAATATTAGGGTATGAATAGTAACTCGCTGAATATGGCTCCAATTAATGTTTTATTGATTTTCGTAGATTGAAGCAACATGAAAAAAAAGAAACGGCTGAAGAAATTAGTCGTTTTTTTTTTTTTTTTATTAAATTGCATCTCATAAATGCCTTCCAGATGCTATGTGCAGTTGCAATGAATCAGGGTTGGTCTCATATACAGGTTACACTGTGTATTATTTTCCCCCAAATTTTTGTACATGTTTATTTTTGGTGGTTGGGAATGTCTCTTCGTTTTATAGCATTGTACTTGTGGAAAATCTTGTACCAAGTTACAAGTGGTCAACTTATGGATGCCTTCTTGGAATGTGTCGCATTTGTAAGTTGTAGACTCCCTGTACTTTATTTAATATTTTTGTCTAAGTTTCTAACTGCATCTTATTTTTCTCTGCAAGATCCTTAACTACATTTTATGCTAATCATTTTAACCTGAGGTGTGTGGGAATGCATCTTGAATAAAACCTGAAATATACTGCAGAGAACATCACAGTATACAGAGGAACTGCGGTACTCGAACGACTCCCAACTCAAACAATTTGGTACTTGAAAGCTGTGTTCATGCTTGGTAGTCGACCATTTGCTCAGCACTCAAACGTAAACATGTAACAGTCAGTTTGCCAGTAGCTGTCATTCAGTGCAAACCCCCACTAAACTTATCTGTAAACTTTCTTGTGTTTTCTTGGATATATTTAATATTCTTAGCATAAATAAGTCAACATGGCACCTAAAACTGATAGTGATAAGAGCAAAACGAAAAGAAAATTAGTTAGAATCATGATTGAGATGATAAAAGAACTCGTAGCAAAATATGAAAGTAATGCCTGCATGTCTGCTCTTGCTTCTGAGTTTGGTATGCCTAAAGGACAAGTTTCTTGTAAGAAAAGCATCCAATGAGTTTCAAGATTGAAATAAAGACAGAAAAGAGAGAGAACCCCAGAAGCACAGTTACCAGAAGTGTTTATGGTAGGGAACTCCCCTGCTAAACAATAACATCTCTCTTCTTCCTCTCCACCTTCCATATATGCCATTAACTCTCCTAAGTGCAGGTAAAGGGAGAATATATTTGCATTTAATTTATTCATACGCATATTTTTTGTGGTCTGGAATGGATTTATCCAATATTCATTATTCCTTATAGGGAAAAGCAGTCTTTTAGAACCATTTAAATTTGGGTACCGAGGTTCCACTGTGTATTTTCTCTTGCTGTACTTAGTTAACTGTCCACTCCCCTCTCTTGCCTGCCTACCTTCTTCTAAATATATTTAATTTTTAATAATTTCAGTGGTCTTGGTTCATGGGCACCTTATGTCAAGTGAGGGAGTCACATATGGAGCAACTAACCAGAATGCAAATATGTTGGGAGGTTTGTTTGCCTCTGTTCTGGGTTCAGATGGTCGTCAAGGTCCTGCACCATCTCGCCTTGCTCTGCTTTGTTCTCTTCTTAATCTCTCCCGCAAGTTGTCTCAAACACCACTTGTCAGCCCAGCCCAGGTAAGTTATGCACTCCAAAGGTAGTTCCTTCTTTTCTCAGAAAATATTTACTGACATTAAATCTTCCCAGTTCATTCTTGGGAAAATCTAATTTGGAAGATTGAAACTGCTCTGCATTATCTAAAGATTTTATTGTCCATCTTTTGAGAGTACAGCACTAGTCTTGCTTTGATAGAGTAGGAATAACAAATTAGAAATGCCATTACAACCAATCCTATGCCAGTTGGTCAAAGGCTTAAATAAAAAAAATGATCCCTTTTAATGTTAGTGTGTGACTTTGTGGTCTATAGTATTACTAGATTATTATTATTATGGGTTTATAAGCATATTTTTAGTCATGTAACTTAGCTCACTATGTTGTACTAGTTATCACCAAAACAGGCCTCAAGCAAAACTAGGTGAGATTTTGAGGTAAGAAAGGCAAGAAAATGAAGGACTGGGTGATTCCATACCCATTGTTTACTAGTACGTCCAGCTGATGGCTGGCAGGAGTAGTAGCAGTAGTAGTGAGGTGGTATTTTGGTTGTCTCGGATAGTTTTGAGAGTTGTAATGGTATAACTTTAACCATTTCTTTCTCTTTCAGCCAATTTGGCACTGTTTTGTTTACAGTGTGTGGTGTCTTAAGACACCCTAAAGTTCCCCTGCCCCTCTGTTATACGGGCAGAATCTGGTCTCTGGCACTGGTAGGGCAGGAGGTAGTCTTAGATGCTTGGTTTGTAAGATGGTATTGCTCCTTGAGTATCAACACACAAACTTTGGGAATTACTGATCAGCTCATCCCAGAAATACAGTTTTTGAATGCCATGAACTATAAATAAGATGGGTATAAAATGCATAAGAAGTTTGCATCATATTACAGATGTGAGGATTGAAGTGGTGTTTCATTCTGAATGTAGGGTAGAACTTGTGTTGTATCATTTCATACAATTTTTACATATGAGGTGATCCTCGAGCATGCAGTAGTCTAGATAAAGTTATCAATGTATAACAAATGGCTGGACAGGACAAAAATAAGTGACAAAAATGTCTGGTGTGCCATAGACAGCAGTGTACTAACTTGCTTAACCCCAACAAGAAAACGACTACTGGGCCAACTGAGTAAGGACTGGCAAGTAAACAGTGTTATTACTGGCACAAAACATGCTATCAGGTAACCCTGCATACATGGAATTGCTGTATGAGCTCAATTTGAGAGAGGAGATGTACATAAACATACACCTGCAGCTGTCTCTAGGATAAGCAGAAAATGGTGTTATTTCTTTATTATGTTATTACCATGCTATCTGTAATGTTAAACTTAATTGCAGTACGTGTTCTCTTTTGGACTTTTTTATCGGTGAAATATTTTAGTGATGCATCAGTTCTCAATTGAGGTTTTCTGTTAATAATTACAGATATGGATAAAATTGTATTTAAAAAGTATTCAGTGATTTTAATGTACATTTTTTTATATTGTGATTGTCATGTCAGTTCTTTGTTTCTAAGAATTGCATTTTCTAAGAAGCTGTTTACATTTGAAGTGGGAGTTTATCTCGGCAGTCTTGGTTCTTTATTATTTTGACAAAACACTGCATAATACAATGATAATCCATAGGCTCGCACTGGAGGAGCAATCTTTGAAGTTGAGGAAAATGGTGGAGGGTCCCTGACGGATTCCAGCAAGCTAGAGCAACAGCGATCCGATGCCAGCTCCAGCCAAACTGATGAGCATAAAGCAATGCACACACCACAGACCTGCTCTCATGCTGCACCCAACAGTGTGGTCTGCCTGGCAGATACAGGTCAATTGCTTAGTGTTGAATTAACAAATGCCTTGAAACTGTTTTATTTCAACAGTATTACTATATCATTTATTTGCATTATTGTTATTTAACAAAATTATCTAGTATTTGTAGAGGTGATTGTTAAACATATATTTTATCCATCCTCCTTGTGAAAAGTTTGTTGGTTTCTAGTTCATAATGTTATTTGATACTGTAATTATACTGGATACTGAGCTTGGTTTTTTTCTTCAGTATTACAAAATAGAGAAACGATGCAGCTGCTGCTGAAGTCTGTATCGGCGTGTGAAGGCAGCAGCGTATCCATGTTGTTGGGTACGGTGAGCGGAGAGGTGTCAGAGAAGCTGTGCCTTGGGGAGACCCTCACCGATGCACTCTATCAGCTCCTGCTCACACTCAACACCAAAGCTACGGCACCAGAGCTCATCCTCAGACCTGTCATTGCCTTCATCACTCCAGGTTAGTTGGCATGTTGATGCAATTCTCAGTTAGATATGAAACTAGGCAGCACTTCAGTGGGAGCCTAATGATAAAAACTAGTCGTGCGATAAAAGTACCTGCCGAGACAAATTTCTTGCTGTGACTTGGATTAGGGACTTCAGTGAGAGGAAGAAGTTCTGTAGTTTGAAGTATACTATTAATTTTCGAGACAAGAGTTAAAGAGCATTTTGTGCAGCCAAAGTAACTTCAGCATTCTCTGAACCTGAAGAGTGGAAATAATGTTTTTGGACTAGTTTGGTAGTTCAATGTAGAGTTTTGAAGCTTCCTGGACAATCCAAAGGGATTGAGTATCTAAAATACTGGTAAAAAGATTGATATTTAAGATAGATTTTCATACTAAATATGGTAGTTAGCATGCATATACCAAAATGTTCAACCAACACTGTTATAGCTGGCTAGAGGGTCAGCTATCACAGAGGTGATAGGGGGTTAGAGGGGTATTGTCAGAGCTGTTGTTTTTGCCTTGCTCTGTTTAATATAATTTTGTTTACTTTTATTTTGAGCCAAATTGATGAACCACTTGGATAGTAGTGATAGTCTTGCTTCTTGCTGTCTTCAAGCCCTGGCCATCCAAGGGGTTGGACACCATTCCTATCCTCTGTCCTATCCTAAATCCTTATCCTCATATCCCTTGCAAGTGCTATATAGCCCTCAATGGGTTGGTGCTTTCTCTTGTTAATCCTTGTGTGTAATCCTTGCAGGTGGTTGGTGGAGCCCGCCCTTGTTGTCAGAAGCTGCCCTGTGTTTCTTCACTCGTGTGCTGGACTGTCCCACCATACTGGAGAAGTTTGCTGCACTTGGAGGCATGAAGGTCAGTTACCCCATTCTAGCCAAACATATTCAATGATTTAAAACAAAATTTTATTATGAAAATTTATATAAACTTATGAAAGTTTACATTTGGCTAACAAATGAAAAAGACACTGGTCAATGTGCCATCCTTATTTTCAGGTGGCATGCAAGAAAATATATACTTTCCAGTATGAGTCATCTCCTATTTCAGCAGTTATTGAAAAATGTATAGAGGTCTATAAATTCCTTTTGAAATCTGAGCATTCCAGTACCCGTCTCTATTTCTCTTATTTCCCTCTTAGTCTCCTTAATTTTGATTTTAGATTATCTAAACTAATCTGGACCAGAACTTATTTTAGTAGTGTGACGTGAGATTTGCAGGTTCACAAGTTGATGATGGAAGTCTGCCATACCAAATTGTTGTTTTGTTACTTCTGTGACTTCACAGCTACTAAATGCATCATCCCCCCACCCATGTATTCTACTCTTCATGATGAATGCATTATTGTGGCGGATGTGATTAATAAAGATACTTAATGTGGTGTTGTTGCGAGAGACTAAGTGTCTCTTGGTGATTTAGAATGCTTCTGTATTTTTTCAAGTAAGGTTAATGGGGGATTGCATGATGGTTTTCTGGAAGCCATCCCTCATCAACTGTGCATTGCAACCAGGGTTGTTTGACCGGTGATGCACATTGCAAAGTGAATAGTATTTAGGTCACATATAAGATCTTGAAAAAAGTCCTGATCCTTGGATTGATCCTTGATTGAAACAAATCCTTGGCATGAGGGCCTCAATGAGTAGTGCATGCAGCAGTAGCTCACAGCCCCACCATGTGACTTGCTCTCTAGCACCACTTACAGACGATGAAGTAAATAAGAAACTGCAAGAAGTTAATGATAGTGACATGGAAGATCCTGTCAGTGATATACTGTTCAATGCCTGAATATCGAGGACATGGAGAGCACACCTGGGGTCAGTGTTCCTAGTGCAAGTCTTACTCTGCCACTACAGGTGTAATAAAAATAAAGCTAATCAACTAGATTATAAAAGTAAAAAAAAAGTTTAAAATGGCAAAAAGCAAGTGAAAATATAACAAGTACCGTACATTGAAATAACAAGATACCACTTCCTTTTTCACTTCCACCACAAGTAAATAAAATATACAGCCACCACTGAGGTGGTGGACCATAGATAGGTGGTGACTTAAGGTGTGGTGGTAATTTGAGTGGAGTTGACTAATTTATGAAGCTGCAGGTAAAAAAGTACAGAAAATAGCAACAATAACAAAGGATTAATAATGGATGTAGAGAACAGGGGACTAGCTGATAGACAGAGAAAAGTCTGGAAATATGAGAGCTGGTAGATATACTGTGTGTTAAGTAAAGATGGAGAAAGTGATGGTGGTGGTGATGATGCTGGGTGACATTAACCTTTGGTAGATAAAGAGAGAGCACATTTGAGGTGCTACCTGTACTCGGTGATTAGACTTTGGCATTTAATGCTTATGTATCCTACATGATGTGAACATGACTAATCGCTATCTGTGCTCCAATCACACAGGTGGTTTTTTACCATTTGATTTGTAAAACATTTTTAGATGTGCACCTTGATACAAGACTTTTGTATATTCTATCCTGCTATAAAATAATTAATGCTTTTGAAAGTTTAAATATTGTTTTCTTTCGTTATGACAGATGCTGTGGGAAAACCTTGTGAGCAGTGTGGGAATGATGGGTGGCGGGCGTGGGGGCTTGGTTACTGCGGTCATGAACCACCTGGCCCCGCCTCTCCCACCCTCAACTCACAACACACCTTCCAACAAACGAAGTGAGCCCTTGGAGCAGACAGAGGGTCTCTACAACTTTGCTCCTTTGGCTGTTGTAACTTCCAGTAACCCAACAGCAAGACCAGCCAATGTCCTTGTTGATTCCAACCAGCTATTCCAAAGAACAAAGGTATGTGCTTCAAGAGTTTCTTGTATATATAATATACATATAGGCTGAGTGCTGAGAAGTCTTTTCAGTCACAGCTTAATAAGAAGTAATTCATTGCTTGATTTTTATCTTACATTTTATATATGATTTCTTATTTTATTCTTAATCTATTCTTTCAGAGTGCTCCATGGTCTTATCACTTCTACCCGGATGAGAGTTGGGTGGACCTGAACCTGACTTTGCCGTGTGCAATCCTGCTGCACGAAGTGCATCTCTTTCCCCACACAGTTTCTCTTGTTTGTAAGTATTTTACACTTTCTGCCATGTCTCCTATCTCATAAAGAATCATTTTAATGTGCAGATTTGGAACCAATCCCTCTAATATTTTCCAAGAGTAAAGTATTGTCTTGCGAACACTCCAGGGAGTGCGGTTGAAGAGTTTGTAAGCTGTTCCAATTGTTACATGTTTATGCTTGCATAGGGAAGACCTATACAAGGCAATGATATTGAGCACTAGGTGGTGGCTCAAGGAACAACCAAGAGAGAAAAAAAAGGGCATGAGCGTTGCTACTTTCCTCCCACACTGACGGTGATATATTAGTAAATGTATTGATATTAGGTAATCTACATAATGGTTATATTATAGCACTAGCATATCTAAAACTAAGATTGGCAAGTTTATAATCATATATTTCTACAGTCCATGGCAAATAACAGATTGACTAAGAGAGAAAGTAGATGACTAATGAAAGGTGTATGAGAGGTGTACCAGAGGGCTTGGTATGTTTTGAGTAGCTCTATGGCACCAACACTTACGCTCCTGGGAACTACTGAAGGACTGCTTAGAAAATAGTTCATTACACTCGGTGCTCCATTTTTCTGATATTTGCCATTAAATGCAAAATAATTGTATTACTTTAAAGGAAATTTAAAGTTATTGGGTATTATATCCCAGCTGCTCTGGATATTCCAATCACATTTGAAAGTTTCCAAAGTTTCAAATATTGCACTGTAGCCTAATCTTTGGTCAATTTTAAGGTTTCCGTTATTTCATCATTGCGGCCTATCGAGATGTGTTACGTTTTCCCCCAAAACATTTATGGAATGTTATATTACATCAAAGGGACCAAAGAAATCAGTAGGCTTACATAATAGTATTTATTAATAGTACAATATATGCAGGCTAATAAAGCTGTTCTATTATGATATTGGTCCATTTGTTTTGTGAACTGTTTACAGTATATTCAAAACACAAATTTCTGATATTGATAAAGCTTTAATTTTTGTTTAGTGCCAGTATTTTTGTTATTTTATGGTACTTAACACTTTGGCGTACCCCGTGCGCCACCCCTCAACTGTGCGATTTGGGTCCCAGGGTGTCACGGGAGAGCGCGTAAATTCTGAAAAGTGTGTACTCTCTTCAACTTTGTCACCTTAATTCTCGTCCTACGAGATTAAATTTGGTATCACTGTGTTCGCAATAGAATTCTCTACAGCACTAAATGCATATAAACTCCAAAAACCCGGCTAATTACCCGCAGCAAACAGAGAAAGTGCGAACGAGTTACCCAGGAGCGCGCAAACGCAATAAAATGTTTTCACTATTTTCACTCTGGTCCCCTCAATTTTCGTCCTAGGTGTTTCATTTTGGTCTCAATGGGTTCGCAATCGAATTCTGTAGAGGAACATTAGCATATAAAATAAAAAACCTGGTCACGCTCCAACCGCCGACGAGTTGAAGACGGGCCACGCGTCTTCCGCGAGTGAGCGCTCAGACGCCTTCCAGCTACACTCCCAATTCCCGCCCTTTTCAAGCCTTTCGTTCACAATTTTCTTCCTGGAAGGGCCTTGTTCATGATCACTATCCATCGTGGAGTAAGCGTAGATAGTTTCTAAAGCCGCAGTAAGAAATATAGCCACGGAAAATAGCCGAAATGTTCACACGTTTGAGATGCGAGGGGAGGCGACATTGGTCACAACAGTGGAGCAAAAACAATGGGCCCACGGCGTGTGCCAAGCCACCTGAGGGCCACGAGGCTCAACAAAGAAAATGGGAAGACATCGGCGCACATTTTAAAACCAGTCCCAAAAAAATTGGATAAAAACCTGATTTTTGGCGATTATTTAAAGTGGATGACGCAATGCTGCGTCATCCCCGGCATTACCGACAGTAAACGGATGACGCAATGCTGCGTCATGCCTGGGCGAAAGTGTTAAGTAAAAAAAAATTACATGGTTAAAAGAGAACTTATGTATTATGTAACCTGTTGCAGATAGTGTACATATTTCAGGGAGCTTTTTTAACTTTAGAGCAATCTGTACCTTCCAATTCTTTTGCAGAATTTGGAGTAAATTGCTTGTGACTGACTCCCAATTGCCCTTTAGTGCCCAATTTAATAGTTAAAATCAGAAGTTCTGGCATGTAATGACTGTTGTGTGGAAATGTAGTAATATATATTGTGCTGTTTGAGCAAAAGCAGTGTACTGGTTACTTGGTCACAAAAATTTCACTACTTTTATATTCCAAATGTATTTTTGGCAATAAATGCAAGATAATTGTTTGTATTTCTTACAGCTTGCCCATCAGCTGTATGTGTGGAGGTTGGGGTTGAAGGTGGGTACCTCATGCCAGTGAGTGGACCACTGAGTACTGCTGGACTCTCCCGTGTTCGTCTAGTACTTCCCCGCCCTGTTGTGGCTTCCATTGTTGTCGTTCGTCTTCATCGGCCAAGGGATTCATCGACACTTGGTTTATCTCAACTGAAGTTGCTGGGCACCACCACATTTAGAGGAGCTTCCAGAGGTGTACATGAAACTGCAATTACCGATTACGCTCCACATCGAGCAAGGTACGTGTCAAAAACCGTTTTCACATTAATCTAAAAAACTGATTAAATGTTTACTGCTTTCATGTTTGATGTACTAGAGATTTGTAATATAATTATTGTAAAGGAATTAAGTAACATAATGTAAGCTAAGCTGCAGCTGTGACAGTTCACAACATAAAATAATTCTACCAATAGTACTGTACTTGGTGTTGACCATCGCAGCATGTGGTGGCTGAGGCTGATCAACCAGTGTATGTGTCGTGTAGAGGGAGGGCTGAGTGTTGGAGTGGAGGCTGGAGCCTCTGTATCTGGAGTAATGGAGGCCTGTGTAACTCTGTTGCTGACGCCTCCATGGCCCCTCCATCTGGCACTCCTTGGCTCTGCTCCCCTGGAGGCCACCACCCTGGCCCTGGCGGCACTCTCCCCTCAGCTGCTCCACACACTGATCATGACGCTACTCACCCACCCACTCCTCAGACAACCTGCAGGTATTGTACTAATCTTGTACACTTTATTGCCACGATTACCTTTAGGCCTACTATATTTTTATTAACTTTTGGAAAACA
The DNA here is from genome assembly GCF_040958095.1 of Procambarus clarkii. Classification (NCBI taxonomy): domain Eukaryota; kingdom Metazoa; phylum Arthropoda; class Malacostraca; order Decapoda; family Cambaridae; genus Procambarus; species Procambarus clarkii. The sequence continues at coordinate 6,825,507 of NC_091163.1, forward strand.
TGTTTAATAAGCATTTAAAATGTTTAATATACCGGTAGGTAATGTATGGATTTTATTATGTAGGTAAGTCTTAGATGAAGATTACTGTGATTTCCATTAGAAAAAGCCCGAACATTATGTATTAAAAAATGTCTCTTGGGAAGGAGGCTGTAGGTAGCTCTGACAGCTTACAGACTGGTGCCTGGGCCAAATCCAGCATCCTCAGTTATCTTCCTGCTTCCTACCAGGAGAAGCTGTCTCAATCCTGGCACATCTTGAAAATGGGGAGCCAATGGACTTGTATAACTCCACACACTGAAGAAACCTTACTTAAATAGTTAAAAAGTGATCACAAAAGCTAATAGCAAAATTATTGGTATGGGAAAATTCCAAATGCTAAAATATCCCAAATCCCCATAATAGAACCTTGCTACTACCTCTTCCTGCCACCAGACTCCTGCTTGGCTAGTGCTGCCATCTGCTGCTAATAATAGTTTTTGTATTTCATTCCAAACATTTTTCCCGAGTATTTTGACTTTTTATGGCACCATTTGAGGCACTTTGGTGGCACTTTGCAAGTCTATGGAGTCTTACAACTCCTCCTCCTCCTCCTTCTCTTTTTCTTTGAGGGGTAAGATGTTGGTACATGCTACTGGTAAACTGTGAAATGGTCAGAGATGCTTGGTGTGTTGTATTCGGCCCAGGGTTTCCATTGCATGATCTCTGGTTAGCCAGTGAGAGGTGGGGTGGGATTTTTGAGAAAATGTTTTGTGTCGCTTAAAACCCATCTATTAAAAACTTCATTCATCACTAACTTTCTTAAGACTGACACTAATTAAAAACAAATTGCTTGCATGATAGTTTTCTGTAAATTTACTAATACTGTAATGGTAAGTATTTGCTCGTGTGTCAAAGATCCTAGAAGGAAAGTAGTGATCTGAGGTCGAGTGAATACGAACAGATGAATGTCAAAATGTTGGTTAAAGTATTGTTTTGTTCGATGCCATTTGTAGCTGACCATTTACTAGAGCTGGTGTCATTGCAGGTGGAAATAGTTTAGATGCAGCAATTGCCCTGCTGTATGAGCTGTGTGTTGGCAGCAGCAGCATGGAAGGGGTTTCAGTGCTGCTCTCCTGGCTAAACCACGTGGTAATGTATCCATCATCTCCATCACCGACCACCGATGACTACCGGCACAATCTTGGGCCTGCACCACAGCAGCGGGAGTCTCCTCAGTCTTCACCTGCAAGTATCAACAGTGGAGTTAGTGCTGAAGTGCTACATTGCATCGCAGCTGTGCTCTGGAACACGACGCATGATACCACCAACCTCATTACTGATGATCTCTTCAGGTCAGCATCTTTATCATACATATGTATGCACTCATGATATGTATACATATACAGTGCTGAGAATAGAACAAATATTTACACTTATTTGGGTGGATATAATTAGGAGCTACCTCATTTGGCCTAAACGGCCTTCTATAGTTTCCTTAATTATGTTCTTATGTACAGTATTTACGAGTATAATATGTCAACACTGATGTTTCTTTATTACAGACGGGTGTACGAGTGGTCGGAAAGAAGCGAAGGTGAAGTAAAAGTTGGCTTGGACCACATAATGTGTTCCATGTGTCACATTCGGCCGCAGCTCTTCACACAGTTACTGCTGAACATGTCTGTGTTAACAGTAATTGACAACAACCAGTCAATAACAGATGACAGGTAAGGCAGCTGTGTTTTCATTGTATTTGCCAAGCATAAGACTGTATACCAATTTTGCTCTGAAATTGGCTAATGAGTAATGAATTGCAAATAGTTGACCAGACACACACTAGAAGGTGAAGGGACGACAACGTTTCGGTCCGTCCTAGACCATTCTCAAGTCGATTACTTTAGCCTCGTTACTGTGACTCATCGCCCAAATTGCAAATAATTTGGCTTCATTTAAAGGAGGTACTGAAATGTAGAAATATAAATGTAAGAAATAAAGTACAGGTATTGGAGTAATTTGCTCACTGCCTTGTGTCAAGATTATTAAATTTCTTCACAATTAGGTATTGTCTATCAAGGCATTTGTGCTGTTGTATAATGAGAGTTCAGGGTCTTGTGCTGACAACCTTTATTTCAGTAGGGACAACTCTTACATTAGTTTTCACTCCAATCTTAATTAAATTTTGACAAAAGTCTGCCAAATACATTTGGTGTAAATGTGAGCAACCTGGCCCTAGAACAACAGAGGTGCCGAGAGGGAACTGAGAATTTTCTTTCCCGAGGTTTAGATAAACGGGGACAATCAGGAAAATTCCGGGTGTTCTGAGATTAAGGAACTGGAGGCACATGTTTTGCTGGTACCTGGTGGTGGTTGGCATAGATATCTAAGCTTGCTAGCTGTTTTTGGGTTCATGAATTGGTGTTTGTCATTCTTGTCTGGATTAAACGTGCTCCAGTGACTTGATAACACTTCATAATCCTACAGGGACAGCTTGAAAAGTACTGTAGTTCTGGTGCAAAATGCATTCCTTCCTGACTGTACATGATCCTGTCCAATGGACACAGTGGATCTTGTATTAGGGAAGCTTAGAAAAATGCTAGACTATAAAAATGGTGGTGCTGTGTGTTGATGATGATGAAAAGTTTGTCTACAGGGTACAGATACTCCAGCCTTTTTTGGTGTTGCATCAGTATTTACAGATTATTTATGTTTTGTACATTGCTGAAACTTGACTTTCACAGACAAATTCCTCCAACAGGAAAGATAGAGAAGCCGAAATCCGCGCAGCAAGAACTGATGACATGAAAGAGGGCGTTGAGGGATCTTCAGGAGCAGTAGAAGGGCGACTAATTCTTCAGGACCCAAGCATAATCTCGCTCACCCCGGCACACCTACAGACTCTGGCTACTGTTGCACAATCTCCTCAGGCCATTCACCTCATGCTTGACTCTGGATTTCCATTATTACTTGTCCATGGTATTCTAGGTAAGTAAATAAAGCAGCATTTTCCTCTAATGCCGAATATTATTTACTCTTACAGTGCAACATGTCCTCATTCGGCACTAGCTGGGCTGATGGATGGGACTGCACAGTCAGGGAAAGTTGACATTTTGCATCAGCACAACAGGAATTCCTTTTAAATTTCCCTTTTGGGTCATCCTTGTTCAATATTTGTTCTAACACAAAATGCTCAAGAGAAGACTTGCTTATTTACCTTGGAACCCTTTGAAGCACTACTTAGCATCAAAAGGGCCCTCCTAGGAATGCTGTTGCTAATCTGATCACCAGATCACAGCCCCACAAAATCAAGGAGGATACCCTTATTCTACTCTTCTTACATTCCACTTGACAAGAACTACCTATAAAGCACAGGTGATGCCAAGACTTTAGCCAATCTTTGGTTAGGAACCAAAGCAAGATGACCAGACCACACACTAGAAGGTGAAGGAACGACAACGTTTCGGTCCGTCCTGGACCATTCTCAAGTCGATTGAGAATAAATAAATAAATAAACCAAAGCAACCTAGTGTCTTGCTGAAAAAAAGAGCTTTCCATGTATACTCGGCTTTCTTTGACAAGAGCCTCCTGTAAAGATAGCACTGCAAACAAAAACAAAAGGTCAAAATTATCTATGCTGTTAATTAATTAATAGATATTATTCACCTTTTATGTACAGTACTTATAGTTTATATCTCTAGTGATTGCCTTTTTGCAAATCTTTAGACTTTATGCAGTTTCTTCCTATTCCCTGGTGTGGGTTCCATGCTGGAGCTGCATACTCTAGGACTGGTCGAACATATGCTGTACTGTATATGATATTTCTGAAGGATTCTTTGGTTAGATTCTTGAAATGTCATTCTTGTGTGTAATCTTTTATTTGTATGTGTTTTATTTGCAAGTAATGCTATTCAGGTAATGTGTGTGTCTTGTGTTGAAGATGGTGTTACATCCACTCCCAAGTCCCTTTTTGTCTTGACTCGTGCAGCTGCTTGCCTCGTACACTGTAGTGCTCCTCTGGGCTCCTCCCCTCTCCTAAATCCCATTACTTGAACATTTATTGGGTGTAAAATATAGTAGCCATGCAGCCTTCCATTCCTGCAGCATGTCTAGGCCCTCCTTTAGTATTATGCAGTCCTCTGCTGTCCTTGCCCCATCTCAGCAGTTTAACATCATCAGCAAAGTGTGAGGTAGTGAGAGCTGTCGATGTGGAAGAGAATAAGTGAAGATAGAAATAATGGTGCAGAGTCAAATGGTAGGTCATGAACAATGCACACAACTATTATAAACAAAATGCCGATAATTGCTTGTTATGAATGGAGCTGTTTAGTAGTTGGGGAATTTGTCTGTAAGTACTGTAGTGGGTATATTCAGTTAGACAGTGCAACTGTATTGCATTTCATCCATCTTATTTCAGATAAGAAAGTTTGTATTTCTTATTAATAAGTTTTTCTTCTTATTATTTCCTAATTAGAGTGGTGCAAAACTGAAGTGTTACACCAGGTGGAGAGCTGCACATCCCCTAGTGCCGGGGAGAGTGCAACTGACTTGGAGAAAGCCAGTGTTGCTGAAAAGTCAAGAAGTGCAGAAGACACCCTATCATCAGCGACACCACAGGCTCCTCCTCAGATCACAGCAGCTATAGTTCCCACTCTGAGCACTTCCCTCGTGGCGCACACGCTGCACACGCTGGGTGCGCTGTGTGCTGAACCTCCCATGAGAGACTGGCTGGGTTCGGCAGAAGGATCGGTGTTTTGGTTGCCTTTGCTGACTGTTTTAGGTAAGAGTTCCACTATATGTATTACAGTATAATTAGGTATAGAGGTAAATAAAATTAGAAATTAAATGGGAAATGTAAACATTGCATAAAATTCCTTCATAAAAATAAAAATAATTATTAGCATGTTTAATGCAGTCCATCTTTCAGAGTAGTGTGGTGCACACACACGCGTGCCTATCGTAAATATTTTTTTATTTAATTAATTCTTCATTTTGAATAATTAAATGCATTAAATGTATAATTTTCAGTCTTACATTGTGAAGTGTTAATGTTTGTTTGAAGGTGACCCTCTGGTACGCGGCAGTGAGCCTCTGATGCGTGGATGTGGTTCCTCTGGTGGAAGTGATAGTGACTACAGCAGTGTGGAGGATGCTACCATCCATCTCATGCGCCAGTGTTGCCATAACCACCCCCACAACCAGAACCTGTTGGCCTCGACCTTGTGTCACCTCATACAGAGACAAAATATTCCACCTCCAGGTAATAAGAAATTGGGATTTACCACCTCGAATTTATTGGATGAGAACTGGTACAAGTTTTAGTGAGAGGTAGCAGTTTTACAAGGGAAGGAAATGGTCAGTGTGTATTTGCATGATGGATATTTGTGTAATTAGAGATCAGTATGATTGTAAGGTAAAACGTAACTTCTGAGAATTGGTCAGTGAGGTATTCAATCATTGAGATTAGATGGCTGCAGTATTTTCAAATTACTCATGTAAAAGTGGGATGCACCTAAGGAAAGCAGGGTACACCCTTGGGAAAAGGGTGATCATTCCCAAGGTGACTGGGGCAGCTTCACAGGGAACCATAACCACGCCCCCCCCCCCCACACACACACACAGACACACACACACACACACACACACACACACACACACACACACACACACACACACACACACACACACACACACACACACACACACACAACCAATATGCTCCATAAAACCAAGAAACGTACCCAAAATGCATCTCTACTGACCAGGGGTATTCACCCCCATATAGAGTATATAGGGGGTACTCATCCCATACAGAGTATTACAACTGTACTTGAATGTTAAGTAAAGTAAAAAATTGTCCTTTACGTTGCAGGGGGTGTGAGCTACCTACACTCACTCTCGGGTTTTACTCGGCGTCTAGTATTGCAATTGTTGTTGGAGACGGAGCGTGTGGTGGTGCACATCAACAGTCCTCTGGGCAGCCTCTCATCACCCACTGGATGCAGCCTCCCACCACTCACTCAACACCCTAAGTTTGGAGCCGGACACAAGACCAGACTTCTCAGTCTCCCAACGACGACATCCATGTCAGAAATTATCAAGATGGTCACAGGTAAAATAATCTGAGGTTTACTTTACTAAAATGTAAGTCATTTGTGTACATTTCACATGGACATGCATGTGATAAATGGATGGGTACAATGTTTAGGTGGTGGCAACTGGCACACTGCTGTAACAGGCTTTGCTACAGTACTAAGCTTTGCTAACCCTTGGACTGCTCAGCAATTTAAAGGTACATCATCATGGTATGCCTGACCAAAAATGGGCAACGAATCAAATTAGGAAATATCGCATGTCGTGGTTTATGCACAGGAAGTAAATTGTAAATAGCCATTGGAGCAGTGTAAGGTTTAAAGTGCCCAAGATATGTATATATCCCAAAAGTGATGAATTTATCCAAGTTATCATTTTCTTATCTACATCTTAATGGCATGTGCAGCAGTTAGGAAGACCTCTTGAATTTTTGGGTATCTGATGCAAACAAGACTTGAAATTTCCTATGGTTTATACTCTTGAAGCTGTTGATTGAATTTGCTTCAACTGCCTCCTCCACAAGTTCTTTCAACTTCCCTGTGCTCTTCATTATTCTTCATTTCCATCCTTTGTACTCGCATTAACGTTCCCTCATTTAGAAGTGTATCCTTAGACTGTTTCTCGGTAGGCTGTATGCTGTTTGTCTCGTCTGGTTGTATCGTCTAATGGGTGCCGGTTCAGCGCATTTAGACTCTTTACTGGAATCCTATGTTTCTGGCACCAACCTCTTGGTTTGACTATAATTGACTATTAGAATGTATCTCTTTATAATTACAATACTTGTGAGGAGTTTATCTAACAATATTGCTCTGTCACTTGTGGGCAAAATAGTCTTCCAGCGATTGTATCCTTTCCCACACTATGGAAATAGAAAACAAAATGTCTGTACATTGATATAAAATATTCGGGCATATTCCTTTAGTATGTGTACATAGGTATTCACACAAAATTACATTAACGTATGCATACATTTATAAATTCTACACAAGAAATTAGTGGCATAAGAATGGGACACTCTTGATCCTCCAGCAATACCCTTAATAGGTACTGTAGTTATGTATTCTGGTCATGATTTGCTAATAATCCAAACTTAATATTTTTTTGGCACTTTGTTGCTTGACAGTAGTCATGTATAATCAGTATCGCCAAGTTTCTTTTTTTATTAGATGTATAATGTAACTGCGGAAGAGAAACCAGTAGTTTTTGTTGTAGTGTATTTATGCATTTAAGAATTAGTTTGATTAATTTGGCACTCGTGCAAAAGTTACTCGTGCATGTTTATTTTCTGCTGCATAGTGACTCCTTAGCATCTTTTTATGACTTTGTAGGGACCTGAAAAGTTGCTCAAGATGCTGAATCCTACATATCACATACCAATCATGGCCCTTCTCCAGAGAATTCAGGGATCTTACTTTAGTGAAACGACTTAATGTGAATTACTCAGAAATAGTTAGAACATTATAGTGACATGTATTTGTTGTGTTAGGGGGGGCTAGAGAGATAATACCATAAAATGTGGCTTGAAAAATGTGTAAATATTGAAACTGAGAAAAGGGTTTTATAACTAGTGGATGATGGTAGAGTGGTTAAGCAAGTACATTCTAATGAAACTGTAAGGATAAGAGGAAGGCCTTGAAGAACATACTTGGTGAGTGGAAGAGTGCATAATAAAACAGACAAGAAATGTTAACAGTGCAGGATAAGCGGTATTGAATATTGCTTCGTGAGATCAGTTTGAAAAAGTTAATGATTCTTATTATTGTTTGTTTGTCTTTGTTTACACTAAAACTTGGGTAAAGTACTCTACACTTAGTGTAGAGCCACTCGGGGAGCCGGTCGGCCTAGCGGACAGCACACTAGGCTTGTGATCCTGTGGTCCAGGGTTTGATCCCGGATGCCGGCGAGAAACAATGGGCAGAGTTTCTTTCACCCTATGCCTCTGTTACCTAGCAGTAAAATAGGTACCTGGGAGTTAGTCAGCTGTCACGGGCTGCTTCCCTGGGGCGGAGGCCTGGCCGAGGACCGGGCCGCGGGGACACTAAAGCCCCGAAATCGTCTCAAGATAGCCTCAAGATTAGTTGTATGAAGCTGTGGGGTCCTTGCTGGAGTGTGACAGTGTCCATGTGATGCTGCAGTGTGTACTATTGTCTCTAAGATATATTAAATAGTTAGGGATTTTAATTTGTATTTTTGTTTTATTTTTTATTATTTGCTGCTTAATTTTTCTTAGCTGATTCCTCCCAGTCCAATGACAGTGTGAAACAGGGTAGTGAAGTCTTTGTTTTCCTCATTAATTAGATTACACCACGTGAAATCAAACAACTTTTAGTCATAGTGGTAGTTCTTTAATAATTTTTTGCCATAGACTGGTCGAGAGGAGTGTTGAACAGCAGTGCAGGCGAACTAGATCTCACCAGCAACGACCACCGAGAGCCAAATGAAGTTGGTCACTTGGAGCTGATGGACAAGCTGTCGGTGGCTGCCGGAGTGACGGCAAAGGACAAGAGGAGTAAGAACAAGGCAAATGCAACTATTCACAGGGTGTCCATGACTATGCCTAGAAGAGGTGCGTAAATGTTGCAAAGTAAAGCTTGATGATGATCCAAGCTTATCTCTTGGCACTTAGCAATATGAGATTCGCTTCCCTTAATCATTGTTGCTCTATGTAACACTGTTCATCTCTCCTTCCTTTTAATTATGATGTACCTTTATTTATCCACATCTACATGGGCCATGTGCTTTGAATTTGGTTGGGAAAACCATGGTGTCTGATTCAACAGAGTATTGTGGTAACCTTCCAGAAGCACATAAACTAGTTGTGTAATTCAAATGAACATATGGGGGCATGCCAGGCACAAATGAAGTGTTATCAGCAGCCAATCCATGAACTCAAACTAGCAGACAAGGGAATGTTAACAAAAGAATGGCTTACCTTGAGGGAACCAGATTATGGTCTTGGTTGCCAGTATGCCACAATAGTGGGATGAAGCTGTTATGAAGGGGTTGGCCCTGTGATATCAGTGTAGTGCCATAACCTCCAGGAAGTTAGTATATAAATAGAGTATTTGAGTGTAATGAAACACCAGTTCAGTAGGTTTTCTTTCATACCCTGTCATCCTCTTCTGTCCTGTGGGATTGAGTGTTAATGCGGTTCTTTAGTCCACTTATGTCATCTAACCTTTAGACAGCGGCTAAGGAGAAATGATCATACCCGCCTATGCAAAAAAATTAAAAATTCCAAAAAATAATTTTTCATTATAGAATTATTAATTTGTATGTGAAATGTGTAAGAAAACAAATAAGTGAAACATTTTCGTTTCACTGGATGGAGTCGCTCTGCGAGGCTGTTTGATACTTACCGACTTTGCTGATGCTTCCTGTTTTATCCTCAGATGTTTCACTGATTGTTTTATCACTTATATTCTTTATTTTTGTCCAGAGAGCTATTATGTATACATTTCCATTATACTGTACATATAAAACCCCGATAATAATAGTTTAAATCGTCATGTGATGATGACTACATTTCCCTAGTAACCTTCATGACGATAACTACATTCGTACTATAAAATGGTAACAGGATTTTTCATGGGTCAAAATACATCAAGGCTTCACCTCTCTTTAAGATTGGCCTCTGCCACTCTGCTGTTCATCTCATACTGTTCAAGGACTCACTTTTCAACTGGCTTTGGCTGAGCCTTGTTTGTTCAGGTTTTTTGTCCATTTAGGCCACTAATCTTTCTCCTGAGCTCTCGAGGATTTTTGTCTGGGCTTTTGCTAGCTTATCCTTTTCCTGGTTTTGAGCTGTGTCTTCAAGCTATAGCTGGTTCCAGGTCCAGCCTGGTGTAGTCATGCATTGGCCAGTCATATGGGATTCATCCATGCCCTCAGTCTAAAAAGGTCTTTCATTTTTGGTCTGGTGATTCAGGTTCATTGATTGTAGGTGCTTCCTTCCTTTCCATATATGATTTTTTTTAAAGCTCTTTGTTTATTTACAGTGTCTTTATTCAGTAGCTGCTGTTTATAGTTTTTGCAGGTGCCTCGAGAAGCTTTCACTCTCGAGCTCTATTCATTCACCTTTGGTCCTTTCTTCACTGCTCTTTCGCTCAATTTTCTTCTATGTATTGCACCAGATATCCAAAAGTGAACATGCAGGACCAAGAGGTAATTCTTCTTACAACACACATACAAGTATGAAATTTTATTCACCATACCACCTTATCTGGGAAGTGGGAGGTTATCCGGGTAGGCTGCTCCATTATTGAGACGTAAATGAAAAATACAAAACAAATGGCAACACATTTGAAACAAAGAAAGATTGCTATAATGGAGCAGCCTACCCGACAAACACTGAACGAACCTTTATGGCATTTGTCCATTTTTCAAATTGTTTCAACCATTTTTTTTTTTTTTAAAGAAACATTGAGCAACCTACCTGCCGAACACCGAACGAACCTTTTGCTATAAGACAAATGCAAAATTTTTTTTTAACAAATTTGAAGAAAGAAAAATATCATAAAAGTTTGTTCAGTGTATGTAAGGTAGGCTGCTCCATTATTTAAAACATCGAATATCATATTGATGTTTTTCGGTGGTAGAACGGATTAATTAAATTTCCATTATTGTCAATGGGGACATTCGTTTTGTATGATGTCCGTTTCACATGACGATCACGGCACCGGAACGGATTAAATTCGTTATTCGAGGTTTCACTGTACCTGGTAACGATGTAGTAAATAGATGAGTGATAATTGTAATGTTTGTATCATTTAAAAGCTGTAACCGTTTACTATACTATAATTACACATTACTTTTTTTGGGGAGGAAGTGGGGAGAATAATGCCTTTGCTCTCCATAAAATACCGAACAGTATTATTAAATCTTAAGTTTTATCCTGCAGGTGGGGATCAGGATGCTGAAAAACAGTTCAATAAGTGTGCAACCACAAGAACGTCAAGTGCCTCGTCATATGCCTTGGTGCACGAAAGTTTGGGAAATTCCTCAGGCTTGCCATCCACGCTGACTGTGGCCCAAGTGATGGCCGCTCTCCGTCACCAGGGCCATCCACCCGCCTCCCACGTCACCCTCACGCTCACTAACCGCAGGGACCATAGTAGGGGTCAGTGTATATTTTGACATTTGTTGTACTTAATTAAAAAAAATTATAATTTTCAAGAATTCTGTTTTCACTTTAGCGCACAGCTCTGTACTCTGTCAGATTTTTAATGTCGTTCGGTATTTCTGATCATTTCAATGGTAAACATTGCCAGTATTAAAGACTGTTTACATAGATGTGGTGAGTGGAGTAAGTTGGTGTGAGGCAGTTAATCTCTGAATTTCTTCCTTGGGTATTGAAAGAAATTTATTGTGTGAGGACAAAAATGGCAAGAGAGAATGATGAGAGTAAATAGTAGAGGGGAAGATATAAACAAAATTCAGGCTCTGTGTTGAAAGAAGTGGGTGTTGACGATGAGTCACAATAACGTGGCTAAAGATATAATAATGAGTTCGATAATGGTCCAGGATGGACCAAAATGTTGTCATTGCTTCATTTTCTGATGGCTGGTTTGGTCATCAAATGGGTGTTCATACATTTAGTGAATAGCAGTTATGTATGTGAGAAAATGTGGCGCAGTGTAGGTTAGTTGGTAGAGAATGTTGCAGATAATGAAGTCTTAAGCTTCTCTTGATAAAACTGGTTTAAGGTTAGCATCTAATATTCATAAAACTAAATATAAATTGGGGAAAAGCTTGTCTTTACCACCATGATAAGAATGAACTTGGCTGTAACGACAGGCAATATTAATTTACTTCATTTCCTTCGCTGTACAAAGAATACCCTGTGAAGCAATGTTATGGATGTAAATGCATGATTTGTGGATGATAAGACTTGTATATTCCTAAAATTAGTGACTCCTTGCTGTCCACAAGGAATGCATTCCTGGAAAACCTTGGTACTTCAAATTCATAAATATTAAGTTGAAGTTACATGGGAGAAGTAGATGCACAGTACTTCAGAGGCCTCCTAAAATACTTTTTTCTTTTTCCACTCTCTGTACTACACCACCTTAAATGTCATTATTAATTAAAGGCTTCCCAGCCAGAAATACAACACAAAAAATAGATCTAGACACTAGTCAATGATATAAGAGTAAATATTGTCTTTCATGGAGGCATATTTCGGTGCAGCAGATATTGCAGAATGTTGGTAAGCTGCCATGATGCAAGAATATAAGCTATTAATAAATGCATAAAGTAAATTGCACAAAAACTGAAGCCGACTTTGTGAGTACAAAACTTGGCTCATGTTTAGTAAAGTTTTGAATACTCTTTCTCCTGTGGATGGTGATTTTTGTGTAAGCTGAACTTATGGATAGCAAGGGCCATCTGAATAAAATATTAGAGTAGGAACTTGAACTTATAATTCTATAAGAGTTCATGTTAAAGATTTGTCTTTCAGTATATAATGATCTACATTTAGAACCACATATGGCAAGTGTTGATGAAGTCAAGTAATGCCATCATTACTGCTGTTATGGTTACCTGAACAAAATATGGAATCAGTTTAGGAAAAGGCTAAAGATATTTACACACGACCTTTATTAACTATTATCATTCGGTATAGCATCACACCGAACCCCTCGAGGGGCAACAGCAACCATTCTCTCCGAGACAAGACAATAATACCGAGTAAAATAAATAACATTGTGCTGTTTTTGTATTGACCCGGTCGGGTGTTTCTTTGCTTTCAGAAGGTGAAAGTGGGCGGGAAGGTGCACTGTTGTGTACCGAGCCACTGGCGTCCACCCTACATGTCTTCACCAGCCAAGGTGGCCTGTCACTTCTAGCCCAGCACATGTCACTCCTCTACCCTGACATGGGCCAACAGGTACACCACACAATCAGTTTTTATGATTTAATTACAGTACCTTTAACACTTTGACTCAAATTTAATGATATCATTTAGCTTCTGGTTCTGCATTCTGGTGTACTTAGGGGGTGGGGGGGGGGAACATTATACTAGTATCAATATTATGTAAATGTCTGTTATTTAATATTTTTAAATTACTTCTCAGCAACCTAGTACTGCGTCGTGTGTGCGGGGCAGCAACGGAGACAAAGGAGAGATACTGGTGGAGAATGATTGGGTCAGTGTTGAGATGAATGATTATGAGGTCAGTGGTACCACCTTTTGTAGCATCATTTGTTTTCCCGTCGGGATAAATACGAGCCAAGATTGACCGGCTGTCACTCGCCTTATTTTCACGTATACACCATATTGTTAACTTTTAAATTTGTAGTCAAAAACCTTTATAGGCTGAAGCTGCTCGGGAAATAAAGTGAGACCCATTAAAATTATTTGTGGTCGGTATTTCAATCTATGCATGTTTGTATGTCCATGCATCTAACTCAGAATTGACTTAATTTTGGTTCAATATACTCAGGGTTTTCCATGGCCCCATCTCCTAATATTGCCATTTCTATAAAAATCCCTAAAAATGGATTAGAGCAACATTAAAGGAGATATGGTACATGATGCACAATGTAATTCACAATAACGTGATGAAGCATTGAATGACGATTGAGGCTACGTATACGATGGAATTGAATTGTAAAACTTGGACTGTGGTACCAGGTGGTGCCATCCAAACTCCTTGTAAGTTAAGTAGTATGTCTCATTTAAATACTTTTAGTCCATTGTGATCCATTTGGTGGTGTATTTAATTCTGTCGCACAGCCTTAATGTTTGTTGATGGTTTCTTATTTCCCGAGCTTTATGGGGTGGTTCTACTGAACAAAATGTTATTTTTCACCCCGTTGTATAGTGGTTATCCACCTAGAGGATGTTTTAACATTTAACAATAGAAAATATACAGTACTGAACAGCATTTTAATAATTGTGCTGTTGTAAAATCATTGGTCATTTAATGCATCCCATTTTCCCATAAGAGCCTTAACAAAGTTCTAAAAGCTCAGAATGTATTCATGGGCAAGAAATGTATCCTTATTTATATTTAAGAATCATCTGTATTATTGTATTGTATTCTGTCCAACTGGGTTTCCACTGTACAGTGGAAGCCCAGTTGGACAGAAGATTGGCAGGAATAGAAAAAATAACAGAAAAATTCCATTGAAACAAATCATTTATTCTTTGAACCATAATATGGCACCAAAATATGAAAAAGTATATTTTTTATATTAAAAGGAAGCCTTTGATTAAATTTGAAAAGGGGCTTTCCTGAGTAGTGCACTTGATTGCTCCCTAAGGCAAAATCTGATTTGGTCCAATTGAATAGCACTAAACAGGAGTGGAAGTAATAAAGTTGAAAATATAAAACAGTGGTATGACTTTGCTGCAGAGTGGTGCTCGAAGAAGCTGCAGGTGCAGGAAGCATCCAATGGCCCAGGAAATTCTTCACCAGGTTATCTAAAACCTCCTCCAAAAGTGCAGATGATAATCTTGAAGATTAAGATTAAGACCCAACTGAACACACTTGTGGCTGCAAGCATGCTGTTGGCTTTCCAAACCCCCCCGAACTCAGATGTCAAGCAGAGCATTGCTAAGAAGTGTGTATGTACACTGTGGCAAAATAAGGCAGGTCATGTGCTCGCTGATATACCTGTGGTTGACTAAACTTTTATCATATAGTAGTACTGTGTAACAGCTGGGATACATGGATATATGGGCCTTAGTGTAATAACCCGCCTTGTTTATCTCTCTCGACCGCGCACCCCGCTACTACCACTGAGCTAACCATGCAATCTCCGCTCTTTCTATGGTAATAACAGATGCTATCGATCATGTAAGATGTTAACACTTGGGCCGTCATACGAAGACGTAAACCAGTAAACCGAGGAGAGAGAGAGAGAGGAAGAGTGAGGCAGAGCGAGAACGAGAGCAAGGGAGGGAGAACGAGAGAGGGCGAGGGAGAGTGAGACAGAAAGATAATCTTCTTCTTCAGAAAGAAGAAAGAAGAGATAATCGTAGTCACAGCCTATCGTATGAGTTGCCGAGTGACGCTGCCACCACCCTGAGTTACCGGACAGGGGACCGGAGTGAGAGTCGTAGGTCTTGCAGATGGAATAACCTACCAGGACAGGTGTAGGGGACAATTGAACGGTACAAGGATCCTGGCCTGACACTCGAATAATCCTGACCACTTGGGAACTATGGTGTACACAAGAATAAGGCGGGACACACCCAATACTAATACCTCAACACGGAAAACGAACGGGGGGAGGAGTATTGGATAATTAAGAACACTAGGTCACTGGGGCAAAGGGGACGGTAGGCCCAATATCACTAAGGCAAGGAACCATTAATACACATTTAATAACAATTAATATATGACTTTATTTAAAATAATTAAATAAGACACTCCCTAACTATATTCCCTACTAGAGGCCAAGGGTACTGAATGAGGTTCTTTAGTACAAGAGAGCCGTACTTACTCGTGCGTTGTTCCACAGTTTTTCTGGAGATGATGTTCCTTCCCCGAGTCCACACACACCTCCCTACTGGGCTGCGCCCACTCTACTGACTGTCCCATGATCTGCTGCTCCTCAGCTGAACATGAGGGTTTTACATTTGATGTTTAGGGGTTAATCCCTGAAGATTATCATGACGGCATCAACTCTGACCTCTTCGTGATTCGATGACCGTTGACCTGACTCTATGGCTAACTTGTACAGAGGTGTAACTTTTACATTGTCTGCTGCCGCCTGACTGGCGCCCGTGGTTTGTTCATCCTCCACGTGGCTTGTTCATGCTGTTATGATGTTCATGTACTATGTACTGCTCTCGTTACATTAGTACAGAGCACTATTGTGCAAGTGTTGATCATTTGTTTAGTTATCCTTCGAGCTACTATATAACAGTCCAGGTTTTGGAAGTTTTGGCCATTCTATATTCAGAGCAATGCACTGATCATCCAGGAAGCCAGTGACAAAAATTAACTATTCAAATTTGGTTAATGTGAATCCCAAAGACCTTGAGGAAGGGAAGACTGAGCATCTGTGGAACTTGTTGCTTTAGTGCAGCAGCAGTATGCACATGTTACACAAACTGCATTCCTTATTGCACTCTCCAAACACTATTATGGCCTTAGTCTAGATATTACCTTGGTCAGACTGTATTCACAAGCACTCTCAAAAAAACAAATTTAGACCAATAGTCAGTCCATGATACGAAGCTTTCTCTCTTTATGATTAACTCTATTTTTGTTGAGGGGTCCTACTGCTGGATTGATGCCCTTCGACTGCAGGTTTGTCCTCGACCTGTGTACATGAGGGAGTAGAATTGTCTTTGTACTTATAAGTGATCACTTGTGGAACATGGTTAATAGAGGTGCCACAAATTTAATATCTAAGGTCATTAAGGTCTCGGAGAAAGACTGATGTCTTCAATAACAATATTTTATTTACGACTGTCCACACTCACACAAACAAAAGTATTGAAGGAACTTTGTGTAAGTATCAAGTCAAATATAAAAAAACTCATCAATGAATGCTATTGGCTCAACAGTGTGATAGCACAGGTGCAATATAGAATGGTGCAGGTCCAAAGTGTGACCAGCAATGATACATTAACATTTAAGAAATGCAATTCTGTTTGCATTATAGCAATTGCAGGGAAATATAGAAGCAATCATGACACAGTGGTTAGAGAATCAATATCTACTCTACTAGGCACATACATTTACATTGTCTCTAATAGTACACCTGAGGATTTTTATGGAAAATCCTCATTTTACCTCTCATGGTAATGTTTCAGTGACGGCAAGTAGCCTGGTATATAGGGTCCTTATCTTCCCGGATCTTGTGTGATTCGCAATTATTGAAATGGCAAATTTTTTTTTAATTTGACCATGAAGCCTTTGCCTGAAACATTAAAGAATTTTTTCAGATAATATACGTGATGTGCAGATACAGTAAGTGGATTTTGTTTTATGTATCTAATTGTATCCCTGTTTTTTTATATTCAGTCAGCGAATATGTTAGACTACCTGGTGATGGGAGGAGGGAGCGGTGGGTCTCCAGGACCAGTTGGTGGAGGCACAGTCAGCCTCCTCACCCTACCCTCCATTCCACCACATGCCTTGGGAGCCTTCACACTCTTCCTGCGCCTTCCGGGATATGCAGAGACCCTTTTGAAAGACACCCACAAAGCATGCTGTCTTCTTCGCCTTGCCTTAGGAGTTACTGATGATGGTGATGGCGGTAAGTGTAATTTTTCTGGAGACTGTGCTTTTCACCTATTTTCTCTAATTATAAATTCTTTATGAAATTGAAATCATAATGCAAGATTACAATGAATCTGTTTTGGTTACAAAACTCATATTTTCTTAAAAATGTTATATATACATCTTGTAATTTTTATTAAGTCATATTCCAGAAATAAGGATAAATGCAAGAACTAAGTCAGATTTTAATTTTCTAAAGTACAGCATGGTGAAATTTTTTGAGATATTGTCTGTTATATTGGGAATAATGCACTTACATATCTCCAGGGGATATTGTAGGACCAGGTGTGGGTGGCTCGCTGGCAACAATGCCCTTCCAAGTGCTGGAGTCCCTGCTGGAAGCCACAC
Source organism: Procambarus clarkii (assembly GCF_040958095.1). Taxonomy (NCBI): domain Eukaryota; kingdom Metazoa; phylum Arthropoda; class Malacostraca; order Decapoda; family Cambaridae; genus Procambarus; species Procambarus clarkii. The sequence continues at coordinate 6,843,164 of NC_091163.1, forward strand.
CTCTCACGACGGATGACGGAGTGCTGCTGCGTCGCATGTGTCTAGAGTCGGGAGCACTACATCTCATCCTGGCGTGTCTAGCAGCACTGTCACACCAGGACACACCAGAGGTCGTCTCATCTCTCTACCACCAGGTATTATGCCTTGCTGCACTTGATGGTCCTTGTTATGCAGGGTTAAACTTTTCCCAGCTATCTAATTGATAATGTTTTGGTTTCCCCTTTCTTGGCATCGTGAATGATGTTAATGGGACCTCATTAGTGCAAGCCACATTACAATGTATTCAGCTATAGCCCCAAACATATGCAAATTCAGTTTAAGTTATCCAGTATAATTTAAAACAAATTATATTTGTTCACCTCAGCTGCTGCTACATTGGTATGTTGGGATGTGGTCTCTTGTCTAAACCCAAGCTAAAAGAACTATACATAAATATAATAAGCTGTAAAACAAACTCGGATATAATAAATTATTGTAAAATCTGTTATCAAACAATAAAATATAACACAAAGGAATTCAAAACATCTCAATTTGATATACAGGTTTTCTATGTTTTTAGAAGATTGTGGCTTTCTTAACTACTGTACTATAATCTATTATTTTGTTTCCAAAATAGAGCCACTTCTCTCTTATAATCCCTTTTTGATTTTCATGTCTAAATTTCTTTCATATCAAGTTTCATCTAGGGTTGACCAAGCAATTTCAACATCCTGTTTTGATTTTGTTGTCATTCTGAAAACTATTTTTATTCTTTAAGTCAATGTTTATATGATATAGATTCACTTGTCACCCACTCTGTCCTGTATTTTCCCATTGTCGATCTTAGTTATCCTGCCTGTATTCCCATCTACTGTGAATCCCAAAATTTGAATTACAGTAGTTGTGGTTAGTATCTGCTGAGTATACAGCAGCCACTTTGCATTGGTCGGAAAGCCAAGGATAATTTATAGGGTTAATCACAGTATTACTCATGACTGTTAGTGTTTCTGGAATTAAATTCAAGCAGCACTATTTACACACACACACTGGTATATAGTTCAATTCATTTATGAGAATCTCTTCCACAAACCTCTACACTGGCCAGTTACATCAGCTTTTCGTGCTTTGTTATTAAATATATTCTGTCGACATAATCGGATAACTTTCGTATTGCAGAATGTGCCCATTGGCCTTGTTGTGGCAACAACAAGAGCCACGTGTGTGGACACCCGTGATTCCATCGGCATTCACCGAGGTGAAGGGGACCGATGCCACTATTGGGCCAAAGGCACAGGTTTTGGCACGGGCAGCACCACCCAGAGCTGGGATGTGGAGCAAGCTCTCGTGAGACAGAAGGTGGAGGAGGAACACGTAGTTTGGCTTGTGCGCCTCCTTGCCAAGTACATCAATCCAGGTGTGTACAAGCAAGTGTTTTCTTAATTATATCAGTGTAGATGAGTACAAGCAGTGGACACAATGACAAATACAATAAACTTGAACTGGAAGATTTGTAATGAACCCTTTTTGGTGTGACAGCGTCTCTTGTTCAGAAAGAAAGTTTTCACTTTTATTTTTGGATTTCAGTACATTTTTGCATCTTGGCACTTTCCAAGTTATTGTATAATAATATTCCAAGTATAATTTGAAAACATTTACATTTTGAAGAAAAAGTATAGTTTTGTATGCAATGTCTTATATGCATTATATTACATTCAATATAACACACCTTAATTATATAAGAAAATGTATAGAAGGAAGCATAATTGCTAATTTTGGCACTATTGCATTGGCCGGCCTTTAATTCTGCCAGCAACCAACTGACCCTTATCGCTTAGGACAGCCAAACAGGGTACACCTGATGTTTGTGAATTTGTATGTATTGAGATTTTCCTTCAGTGTATCCCTAGTAGATAGTAAAGGTTGACTATACTAAGATTCCTTATTAAGCATAAAATTATATTAATCATTAAGCATAAAATTATATTAATCAGGGGATATTGTGCCTGCTGAGCTACAACAAGAAACAAACGGAGCTGTGTCGGGTGGCAGCTTTGACTCGCAGAATGATGGTGGATCATCAGACTCTCATAGTGAGAGTTGCGTCATTCCCCTGATGTCGTCGTCTCCGCATGCTCCACCTGCCCTTCCGTCGGCTCTTCTTCATCTCTTCCAGAATTCTGGACTTATAACGACTATCGCCTCCAACCTTAGCAATGATTCTGGTATGTATGTGGTCAGAGATAGCAGATTACTAGATGAAAGAAAAACTTGTACTAATATGTTGATTCACTTCGTATTTGATATATTAAAAACCATTGCAAAACTGAACAATTATAATTTTCGTGACAGTTCTGGATATGTCTCGTCATGTGCCCCTCTATCGAGCTCTTCTGGCACTGGTACGTGGCTTGTCAGTCACTTCCAGCCTCGCCCCGCTCTTGATGACACAGCAAAATTCTGTGCCATCTTATGGAGGGACTGAAGCCACTCCCCTGCCCTGCATTCCTGCACTTTTGGAAAAGATGAAGACGACCGTAAATACGTACATGGCAAAGCTTAGGTGGAAGTCGTCTAAAGCAGCAGGAGGGGTTAACAATGGAAATGGAGGCAACAACATCTCCTCAGATGAAGTAGAGCAGGAGGAAGGTTTATCCTTAATTGTTCCTGATATACAGAATACTGCTGTAGTTGTTAAGGTAAGTACTCTGCTGTAATCTCATTAGCTATTAATTGGTAAAAAGGCATATATATATATAGAGAAAGAGAACAGAAAAGTGGTAGGAGGCAGAGAAGTGGGGGGATAAAGTTGAAGGTGGATGGAGAAGATTTATTCAACATCAGGAAATTTGGGCTGTATTAAAAGTTTGTAGGGATTCTGCCTGTCACAGTAAAATGTTTAAAATAACTGTTAGAACGTTTATAGAAGAGCCACCTCAACATTTAAGAAACAAAGTTTAACAGATTTGAATAACACTACCATTTTCTGATCATAAATTGTACTGCATGGGGTATTAGGTGTGTACAGAGCGATTGCAGCAGGAGCTGGAGAATGAGGACCACATCGATGGAGGAGCTTCAGCCCAGCCAGTATCGTCTCGGTCGCTGATGGAAGTGTACCTCAGCAGCCTTAAGCCAATGCAGTTTGGTAAGATTGATTGTACAGTACAAGTGTTTATAATCATCTACATTATCATGAAGTAACTCTTAAATATCTACACTTAAGACCATGGGAAAGTTTCAAGGGTGTCAGTCATTCTCACTAATCATTCATAAATATTAGCATGCTCTCTGAGGTCTTCACTATTTCATTCTACATTATTGATAGAGTATTGCATTATTGTTGGCAAATTTAGGTGCCTCTCGAGTATTTGCCGAGTCTAAAGAATATTTCGGCCCATCCTCCAAAAATTATACATATAGCTGCTGTAGATGAAATGTACAAAATATGGACAACTGTTGCCAAAAGAAAAGTAAATGATTCGTACTGTTGGAATTCTAAAGGGCATAACAAATTGAGACTAACCATTAACCAAACGTTACATGTCTTAGACCTAAATAAGTAATCTTAGGCCTAATACATGCAGTCTTAAAATTAATTAAATATACTGTATGTGTGTTCTATATTAGGCCTAGGGAAAAGTTAGGTTTCATTGATGCTTTCTTGGGCCATGTACAAAATTAACAGTACAAAACATTGACTCTATGGGTGCAACACTTCGTGCTTTGTATATTCCATTCCCAGTTGTTATTGGTACTATTAATTTTGGGTGACAAAGTTCTGCAAATTTTGATTGATCAAGGGAATTCTTGTTAAGTACCTTGGCCAAAGTAGATTCTTTGATTCCCACCGTCTTGCTTGATTATGTTCCTCGGGAATTTTTTCCCTCCACTATTTGGATTTGGTTAAGAATATTACATACTCTTGTCAGCTTTATTCCTTAACCTTTAATTTAATCTGCAGATTATTTTTTTTTTTTTGTGCCTAACATACCATAACTTTGTTTCTTATCCTCATATGCTGGTGTAGTACGTACATATTTGAGATTAACGTGATGTATGTTCATGCTTACAATTGGGCAAGTTGTAGGCCTTATGTATGTGGATTTTAGCTTTTACTAACAAAATTGAAAATCTACTTCTTTTCAGATACATATGAAATGGTTGTTGAAGATTGTGAACGAGGTATTCGGTTTGTTGTGTCACATCACTACGAAGGCTCAGTAAGAGGAGCAGGAGACCTGTGTACACCACGCAGGATGAAGCGGTTGGCCCAGGAAGCAGTTACCTTATCATCGTCACTCCCTTTGTCGTATTCTTCTTCAGTGTTTGTCCGCACAGATCTCGATAGATTAGACATCATGAAGGTTTGTTTGAAGTCTGCGGGTTTATACGTTGAAATATGAAATGTGTTTTATTGTTTGTTTCCATATAGATGGAGAGGAAGACTCCACTATTTGTTTAAGAGTTGAGTGGGTAGGTGAAGTCTATAATGGATATGGTATAATGGGCAAAATGAAGTGGGAACCCTTCCTAAAATTCATAGTTTCTTTAGATATAAATGTTATCTGCTTTTTCATAAGATATATTTTTAATTATTTATTAGTAAAATATTAGATACTGTATGTGTATTAGAGGTAAATAATAAACCAGCTTGGTTTTCTTTGGTTATCCATGGATGCAGTAACATTTGTCAGTGTAGTGCTTCATCTTGATGCTTAAATTAGAGGTAATAAAACATTTGATAATATTGTGTACTTCAATAGGCTTGTATGGAAGACATTGATGATCTGTTCACAGAGGATTAGTGAAATTTGTAGAGAACCCACTTACTGGAATGTGAAGGTTTGCCTGTGAACCTAGTGCTCCACAAGGCTTTGTCCTGGCTTTTTAACTCATTGGGTATAAACATGAAATTGCCTACCTACCAAAGCTGTGTATGCCAAGATATTACTGCAGTTGAACAACCAGTTGGAAAAAATTATAAAGAAAACCTTTGACAAGTTATTGGCTTCTTGTCCCTGTTGTGACCGGTAGGTACATGTAGCCTTTAGGTAAATTCAGGGAGCTGCCAGTAAGAGAAAGGCATCAGATACAAAGATGAATGAGGATCTTGCAGCGAAGACTTGATAAGCTTCATAATGTGTTTGATATAAGCCAGGTTATGGTTATGACAACGACTTGGTGCTGGCAAGTACTGTGGTAGGAGTACTTGCTACCACAGTACTTACCTTCCTTAGATGAAGGAAATACATCCTTCAGTAAACCAAGGTGTGGATAAAGGTTGGTGTGGTATCCACATACATCATCAACCTTACTACTTTTGAATTGGGTAGAAAAGTTAACTTCTTAATACCAGATGAGCATTGTTTACTAGTGAGAATAAACTGAAGGATCTCTTAGCTCTTTGTGATGAAAGTGTGGAATTAGTAGTCCTGGATAGGTGTATTAAAGTGAAAGCAATGCTATTGTAAGATTAGTACATTGCATTTGTGAAGAGTGTGGGCCGTGAATATTTGGTAAAGCTGTTACATACAGTATATATTAATGAATGAGTTGTCAAATGTTAATTTATGGGGGTAATGTTCATATAAGGAAAATAAACAAAACATTAAGAGAACGTAACGAACAGCTTAGGAAGATACAGTATGACCACAGTCGAGGGGGACTCATTGTGAATAGAGGCGTATGTGGTAATAGCTGAAGGGGGGGGGGGCTAATTACAGAAGATGTGCTTATCTATCAGTAATTATGGGGAGTTAGATCTAGCTCTTTATACCCTGCCTTTTACCCATTCATACATGGTGCACTAATTACCCCCTCTTAATTTAATATTAACATTTTATAATTTTTTTTTTTTTTTAAGTTGTGACTAGAATTGGCTTCAACAACCATTTCTTTCAATGCATTCCACTTGCCTACCACCCAAACAGGGTGTTACAAGGAATCTATGAGGTTATGATGCATATGGTTTGTAATTAATACTTCTTTATGTAATAAGCTTAGTTATATATATATATATATATATATTTTTTTTATTTCTAGGTGCTTATCACAGGGCCCGAGGACACCCCTTATGCCAATGGCTGCTTTGAATTTGATGTCTACTTCCCTGTAGACTACCCAACCTCTCCACTCCACATCAACCTCCAGACTACTGGGGAGGGACGTGTAAGTCTACTATTTCGTTCTTACATTGACCATCCAAAAGAAATGTTAGATTTGGTTATTTTTGTAATGACTGTGTTTAAAATAATTTCAAACAAGCCGCTGTCAAGTACAGTCGGATTACAACCAGTTGGTCCTGGATAAGATTGTTGGGCAGGACGAAGCTTTTTGAACATTTGCTTGCACTCGATGCTCTGTTCACTTGGTAATGCATACTGTAGGTACCCAAAGTTAGTGGACTATTGTGGGTTGTGTCCTGGGAAATGGTCAACTGTTAGCCTTGGAGACATCGATGAACTTAGCAGGCTTTCAGCCTCCGTCAGTGGGGAACTTAATTTAATGGGCAAGTGTTATTGATGTATAATTACATGGTTTAAATAATTAAAATATTATTTGCACCTATATGCAACTTGTCTACCTTCTTTCTTTGAATCTTTTTAAACATTTGTCACTACCTCTTTTTTCTTGTGCCAATCTGTTGTTTTCTTTGTAAAAGCCCCTTTTCTGTCTACCTCGACTCCCATTTTTGCTTACACAAACCTCCTCTTGTCAGTCACCTACCAGCTGTTTAAAGGGATCAACTACTTCTAACACTTTTCCCTAGACACTAATTTCACACACTAATTTCAAATGTAAAGGAAGTCCTATATTGACTTCCTTTACATTTGTCCACATTCATTTACCAGTCTTCTTTCGTGTACATGGACAACCGTCAACTAATCTACAAATACATACATATATCTTTCTGTGGCAGAAAACTTGTATATACACTATTACTACTACTACCACTCGATCATGCTCGATCACTCGAGGTACCAGGTATCAGGTATCAGATCCTGACCTCAGGCCGGGCCTGAGGCCAGGTTTGATAATAGCAGTTCGATAATGCTGCTCCTAATAGCACTTCGGATTTTGACATATACTTTACACAAGGCCAAAAATTGTAGTACTAAAAAATGGTAGAAGCACGCAAAATTGACACTGTCCCATATTCTGGTTTGGGTCGTATGGCAAGTTATGATAAGGGCATTTTAGTATGACATTTTCTTGACATTAAGAAACCTTAGGAGGATGGGCTGCAAAGACAAGGTTTCACACTGATCTTTCAGACTTAGTAAAGTACAAAATGGTTGTCATTTAACAACAATTATATTTTCTTTCGCTCCCTCTCCATTTTTCAGCAGTATAGTCAGGAAATGGGCTGCTGGGACATTGATTCGGGACATTGATTCCCGGAAGCAACAAGAGGCAGAGGTGTAATGTTTGTGTATTTGTTGCAGGTACGCTTTAATCCCAACCTGTATCAGGATGGGAAGGTGTGTCTGAGCATCCTCAACACGTGGCATGGCAGGCCCGAGGAGAAGTGGAATCCTCAGACTTCTTCTCTTCTACAAGTATGTAACAACCATGCCAGGCTTAGTACAGAATATATGTAATAAGCTTATTTAAAAATTGAAGTGCAATCGATTGTAAATACTTTTTCTGATTATTTTTTTTTAGTAGCAGTATAAGAAAGTTCATACTTGAAACATGTGTTGATTACCTAGTGAACGGGAGAATTTTTGACACCAAGTTTTATAAAACAAACAGCCAAACTGGAACCACTTAGTTCAATCCACCTTGATACTAAATATTTGTTTGTTCAGTAAACGTACAGTATGTAGAATGCTTTGTCATTTCGGAAAAATGGGCTAGACTATTGCACAGTGTGAGAGGTTCTAGGTAAAGGGCATTTGCAGACATAGACATTCTGGAAATAGAAAGGGATTAGAATGCAGCTACCATCATCCCTGGAAACATTTAAATATGCTTAGGAAAGGAAAGTATCGATTTAGATCAACATGTATGTTTCCGTCCTGACATGCAAAACATCACTCGAGGACAGAAAATGCTACGACCTCAGCTGCCCATACTTTCATGTGAAAGGCACAGAACACAATATACAGAGTAGTAAGCAAGATAATGGATTTGGAGGAAACTCAAATAATTTTTTATACCAAGACAAAAGAGATTTCAAAATGTGGAACATACAGAATGCATGGAACTGGATAAGACCCACTTGCATACCAGAAGCACAGATACAATTACACACCACAAGAGCTATAACTACGACAGGCAGCAACCCTACAATAGTCGGCACTGGTCAGAACACACTCAATTTGCCCACGCATAATGGACCTGCCTGAAAAGTCTCCCAGTCAAACTACCCCAAATAGAGTAGCCTCATTCATCTTTGCCAACATACAAGGACTAAGATCAAGAGAAAAAAAAAAAAAAATACCGTTCATAAATGGCCTCCTTACTGAGTCAAGTGAAGCATTCAGAGCTTTCACAGAAACCCATGTAGGGGAATTTTTGGATAGCAAGATCTGGATACCAGGATATAATCTATACTGGTGTGATAGGGTAAATAGGTCACATGGAGGAGTGGGTCTGTATATTACGGAAGACCTTGTTTGCTTGGAGCTCCTTAACTACAAATGAGGTGGTAGAGGTATTGGGAGTAAAAAATACAGAACATAAACCTGTTATTCTAATATACAAACCTCTAGATGCAATGGCAGAGGAATTCACAGAACAGATTAACAAAATAGAGAATAACCTTGATAATTTTGCAAACCCAATATCTGATATTATTTTGCTAGGTGACTTGAACCTGCCTAGTCTAAGATGGAGAATAGTAAACATTAATATTATACCAAGAAATCTATTTGGACATAACCAACCACAGATTAGAGAACTACTTAGATTCTGTGACAAATTTTCATTCAGCCAGCAAATATCAGAGCCAACTTGGAACAAAAATAATCTAGATCTGGTTTTTACTTACAATGAAGACATAATCGGGGATATTATCATCTCAGATACCAAAAGCTCATTGAAGTGCAAAAAACTACCATCAATACTCAGAATAGACCTAAAACAATGATCAAGCGAGAGGGGTTATTCAGTAAATTCAATTTTAATAATAAAAGGCTAGACTGGTAGAAAATAAACTGGGAACTTACAAACATTCAATGGGACACTGTTCTAATTAATACAAATCCTACATAAGGAATAGAAAAACTGACTTCTGAAGCATATAAATTCTGTCTGAAACATGAGGAAAGCCAGAAAGAGGTCCAATGTAGAAAGTGAATGCACACGACACTTCAAAAGAAGGAAAAAAAATCACGGAAATGCAGACATGATTTTCTATACAAAGGAGGAATAATTTAATCAGGGAGAATAAAGAAATTGAGCAGAGACTGAAGCATTCATATCAAATTGAAGAAAGGCAACTAGAACAAAGCAATTTAAGAAATAAAGAAAAACCCAAAATATTTCTTCACATATGCTAAATCAGAAGCAAAAACCACTGCCAGTATTGGACCTATTTGTACGAGTGAAGGTTCATACGCTGAGGATGACAAAGAAATTAGTGAAATCCTAAAAAAGCAGTACTGTATGAGGACATGTTTAGCACTTCAATAAACAGCATAAAAGTGGAAGATTCAGACAACTTCAATATGCGTGATATTCAAACCCTGTAAATATAACTGTTAATAATAATCAGTCAGTCAATAATAATCAGCACGAGCATGGCAGAGTTTGAAAGAGAAGTTGACAACATGCCCACGTACTCAGCCCCGGGTCCAGACTCATGGAATTCAATATTTATAAAAAAATGAAAAGTGCCACTAGCATAGGCATTCAGTATAGTGTGGAGGAAGAGCTTGGACTCTGGGGAGATATCAGATGTGCTTAAATCAGCAGACATAGACCCTCTATACAAGGGAGGGAGCTAAGCAATGGCAAAGAATTAAACCAGTTGCACTAACGTCCCACATAATAAAAGTATGTGAGAGAGTGATCAGGAGTCAGGTCACTAGTTTCATGGAAACCCATGACCTTCACAACACAGGCCAACATGCATTTTTAGAGTGGGAAGATCATGCCTCTCGCAGCTACTTGACCACCATGACAAAACCAGAGGTATTGGAAGAAAAACAGAATGCAGATGTGGTACAGAGGACCACTTTGTTTACGAACCCCTTGTGGGCGAGGCCTGTCGGTTATTGTGTAAGTTCGTAAACCAGAAATTGAGAAAAAAATAAACTAGAACGGTAGGAAAAACAAATGGAGAAATGTCAGAAAAAATCTAGGAGAAAAATCGACAGGTTCATAGCATAAATGCAACAGTATTTTGTTTGTACTCACCAGTAAGAGAAGTCCTGATCCACTTATGTTGATGAAGCATAGTTATTTATATGGAATGGTGTTAATTTCTTTCCAATTTTGCATACAATATTTCAATAATGGGTCTCTTATAGGCAGTGTAAATCTACTGCACTTGAAAACTTCATTGTTTGGATTTTTAAATACTGTTCTTATGTTCACCAACTTCTGGTGTGCAACCAATGTTATTCGGCTAGCTTAGGAACATTGAGAGAGAACCAATTTTGTCCTTTTTTTATTTAAAATTGTATATTGGCTTCAGATTCTTCCTAATATGATTAACATTCTTAATGCTTCAACAGGTGCTAGTGTCAATTCAAAGTTTGATCTTTGTGAGTGAACCTTACTTCAATGAGCCAGGGTATGAGAGGTCGAGAGGGACGCCAACTGCTATGCAAAATTCTCGTGAATATGATGCAAATATACGAGCTGCGACAGTCAGATGGGCTATGCTTAATCAGCTACGTAATCCATCTCCATGTTTCAAAGAGGTAAGAATTTCCTTTTGTGATACAGCTCTGTACCTTTTAATACTTTTTTTTTTCTCTTTCCAAGTAAAGGATATTGCTAGTTACGTTTTGTGTGGTGGGGCATCGTACTTACCACTTTCAGGATCTGTCCTATGGCTTTAATCTGGCTCCCTATATTTTCACCAGGTTAGCAAGAACGTCCGTCTCTAAGAGGTTCAAATTTTGGTCTACCTTGACAACTGGCTAATTTCAGCTCCCAGTTTAGTGTATCGGCTAGCCAAAGAGCTGGTTCTTTTCCAGATCACTAGGTTTTCGTTCTTGGTGAAGTGACGGAACACACACTGAACATCAGAGGTTCACGATTGTTCAGTATTCCAACAAAAAAAATAAGAAATATTGCCGGAACAAAATTGGAAGTCTTCAAGAAAAAGTTTGGCACTTTTCTACAAGAAGTGCTGGACCAACTGGACTGTAGTGGATATGTGGCCAAGCAAACTCTAAGTGACAGCCTGTTGGGCCAAGATCTCTTGGTCTAGCGAGTCCCTTAACGGAACTGGTTTGATGGAGCTACCCTGGAAACACAAACCATAACTGTCTCTATTTTCCGCTTGTTACAACTTGTAATAAAGTTGCTACATCTTGGCTTAATGTGTTTATGACATATTTGAACGTTGTTACAACTTGCTATATTGGTTGTTATAACTGGTTAGGAGGTGTTAAAACTTGTTCGAATGTTGTACCAACGTCATAGTTTTGGTGTGTGTTTGGTGGGTACCAACTGACTTGCCCTGGTAGCTTTGTCTCCCTCCCTCACTTCTATGTTCGATTCATTGCAGTGTTTATCTGTTTCTGAACTGATATGATAGCTGATGCTGGACTAATCTCTGGACTACCTGGTGGCTGCATTTGGTACTAATAGGTTTTAGCTAATTTTGTGTATTTTCTTTTGGTTTGTTTTGAAGAGTTATTTGGCAATTTAGTGGTTTGAGTCTTCTGAACCAAACAGTTGTCTATAAATCTTCGCTGACTTTCTGGATGCTTTCCCAGTGAAGTGGTGGAATGTCATTTGCTTTCTGGGTCTCGTGAGGGAGGTTCTGGTCCCTTGGTAGGCCAAATGAACTTGGGCAACTGATGTGACTTGTAGATTGGAACACTCTCGGCAAGATAGCTACAGGTAGGTACCGGTGCGTTAACAGAAAGAGGAATTTAATTACATTTAACAAGTTTTTAAACTTACTTTTCCTACATTGTGCTAAAGATATAAATAAATTTAAAATGAAATGTATAGTTGATAACTGTAAGTTGCCATGCTGCCATCTTAGAGCTTTGTTTTAACTACATATATCATGATAGAGGATAATTTACCATCTGGGTAACAATAAAAATGTATTAGGGTGTTAATTGCCATTATATTCTCAAGTACATGCAACATTGACTGACAGTGTTTTGTTTCTAGGTGATTGAACGTCACTTCTGGCTGAAGCACAAGGAGATCTTGGAACAAGTTGATGGCTGGATTAGTAACATGGAAGCTCTTAGTGAAAACAGGAGAACGGGAAAAAACATTGCCCATAATACTGTGGGGCTTAAGGTGAGCACTGATGTTGTCAATGGGTTTGGCTTCTGTTGTCATTAAATCTTGGGTGTGTAGAGAATCCAATTCTGTGGGTTCCAGAGTATCGTGTTGATTTGTGAGACAACAAGATAACCTGATCCCACTCTTATTTTGGGACACTGTTGTGCTTGGTTTGCTACCAACCAGCTCTCTTGATTGGCTTTGGGGTTATAGACATAGATAAGGTAGTGTGTATTGCCTATTAATGCATTATAGCAAATGGCAGCTCTATTGCCCTAATATTCATATCCATCCTATGTATTCCTATCCCCTGCATGCACTCAAATTCACACACCTTTCTTTGCTTCTCATGAATGACTTGTGGAAAGGGGAGTTTGACAGTGACAAATTTGTACTGCCACAGTCTTCTTAAGTAATGTGTGCAACCAGGAAATGTGTTGTATTTTGTTAAGACTATGTGAGAGCTTGCAGTATGTATAGTATATATCAAATAGATTTCCTATATTATTGTTGCAGTAACCGAATTAACCTTTAATATATTGGTCTAGGTAATAATTTACAGTGTCAGGGAACATGTCTTCATTCAGGCCATTATATATAAACAATAATGTTTATATGTAATGTATTTTTGTAATGTAGTTTATGTATAAACTATAATGACCACTTATAGTGTTGACTTTGCTAACACTTCTGCTTCCAGAAAAATATCCCCAGCATTAAGTAAGTTATTTGAACTTTTCTCCACTTACGTGTTATTTGAGGATATCCTCATAATCCATGAATAATTTGCTAGTTCAGGCTACTGATCACATGCTCATATACTCATGCATAACTAACCATCCTGCAAGATTGGGATTTTAGTATCAAACTGTGCAACCCGCCATATAACCTTGTGTAGTCGCATACAGATGTCTCGTCTCATTATGTTAGTAATAGAATAAAAATACCATCTGTAAAAAGTGCCCATGTATCTGTTGTCTGCAATGTTATTCCAACTTCAGTAGTGAATTCATCATCTGCTTCCACCACACACACTCACCTGTGTTGTAATTGTTGCAATGCTTGACACAGCTACCAACACACAAAAGTGGTAAGGATAATGTTCTTGATTATGGTTTTTGCAGTTATCTTCAAATGTTAATTTGTATTGTCAAGTCCCATTGGACTTTACATCAGGGTGTATAATTAACAAGAAAAGTGTTGGAGTGGCAGGCAAAAGTTATTTATTTAGTTTTGAGATCAGAAGTCACCGGAGAAGAGGTATCTTGTTTTTATATAGCAGGTTAAACTGCTGTTAATATTTTGAGTATACACTGGGGAAAATAATTATAAATCTTGCATAGGTAATGATAGATGTGGAATATATAGCTTTGATAAATTTTTTTGTTCTGTTCATTGAAAATTTCTTAATCTACTGTTGAATAAATTTTTCGTATGTCATTTCCAGAAAAACTTCCAGTTGCTCAAGGAAGAATTCAGGAAGATGACTCCACCACCAGGCTTTGAAGGCATTCCCTTATCCGTAAGTTTAACAAGTTCCTGCAGCAGGTCGCCAGTGACCTCACAGTTCCACAACTCTCAAGCACTGGAAAAGGAGAGAGAGTGTGCTCAAGAGGAAAAGGAGAAGGAGCCGAGAGGAGCAACTGGGGGCCAGGCTGGAGGACCAGTCCGCACACGGATAAGGAAGACCTCCAGGGCCAATTTATTTATGAGTAAACCACACACAGATTCCAATAAACATGGTATTCATAGTTCAGGAATACCAGTTAACAAGACTATAAGTGGCAGCATTGGTGGCAGTGCTGTAGTCAATAGCACAACAGTGAAGCCATTGCAGCAGGGCTTACCTACTCAGGAGACAGTGGGAGATGGACTTGTGGTGTTGCCCTTTGGAGAATCGCATTCAGTGACTGTGATGTCGGAGGTCGTTCAGGCTACTAAAGCCACAACGTGCCCAAATTCAGATAGCAAAGTGGACAGTACAACAGTTGACATAGATGGAGATGTATGTAATCATATGAATTATTCTAGTTCCTCTGTAAAAGATAGTTCTCCAGACTCGCCTAGTTCACATAACACCTCGACAGGAATGACCTGCTAGCATCACGCACCAGTGTGGTTTTTTCCTATAAATCCTAATGCCAATCTTGCATGAACATTTTGGTGCACTTTCATTTTCATCCAAAGTTCAGCTTTTTAGTTTGCCAAGAAATCAGAAACTTGGATAATAAAGATATTTTATGGTTTTAATATTCTTCACCAGTGGTTCAGTGACAAGTTTTGAGCACATTCCAGAGATTGGTTTGGTTACTTGTCTGCTGTTGAGGTGGAGTACACTTGTGTGGGCTATCCTATGGATGTTTATACTTAGATAAACTGAACATGTTGGTGTGATACCGATGAGGTGACTGTGATTTAATTAATAGTCAAAACTCAGTGACTTTTATTTTATTTGAAAAGTTCAAAAGACCTGTCACTAGTACAATTGTGTACTGTGCATTTAGGATCTGACACAATAGCTGACACGCACTGCAAAACTGAAAATTTCTTTGTGATTGTCAGAACTGGATACACAATTATTTAGCAATTGTCTGCATGACTTGTGTTTGCTAGTCAGTGTGTGAATTGTGTTCAGTGTGACTAATCATATCTTTCAGTTTCATACTGTATTGTATTCACTAACACAAGAAACATATGGATATGTGCTGTACAAATTAATTCTTATTGCCTATTTGTGATGTGCATAGTGTGTGTGATGTGGGAGGATGAATGGTGTGGTGTGATTGTGTACCCTGGCGTGTTAATATTGTGCTCTGGGGCGTAGATGGAGATCACAAGCGGTGAAACATTGCCTTCTGAGTGTGAATTGCTGAATGTGATGGTTTAATTTGTTTATAATTTCTTGTCTAGCTCTCAGGTACTGTATATTCATCATGCCTTTCTTAAGTGGTCATCAGTTGGACTACGGCATGAGTGCTAACAAGATGATCATCTTTGCATATCGTGATCTATAGGGAGAATTTGTAAATGATTCTTATTCACTTGGTATAGCTTATAATAGTTTTGTAAATATATATAAATGTCGACAGTAATTTAGCAAAGTAAAAAGTACATTATGTACATGTTTTGTTTTTGATAAAAAATATTCCCTTTGATGTCATCACACCATCAGAAATGACCATAACAAATGGTTAATTGTTAAATAATTGACATGAATATATTTTGTTTCTTATTTCATAACTTCCTATTAAAATAATTTGGGCTTTACCTATGTACCCCCTCCATTGTGTTTCCTAGTTGTGGTCAGGGGGCTCACTTACACCTCTGGGACCGGTGAGGCTTGCCTCCGTCCCCTTTCCTGTCCCTCTTTGGGAGTTGTACGTGCAAATGAATACAAACGTAGGGGCCTTGTGAGTCACCGGACCGCCCTCTGGAGGGGTCGCCCGAGAGGGGCTGTTAGGGATACTGAACAGCAGGATGCTCTGGTCAGTGTATCAGGAGTCACATTTTCTTTTCCAGGACGACCATACAACCCATCCGCTTACTAAAACCGTCACTTTTCGTTTGTATGTGCACCAAGGCTAAAAATTGCCATACTAGAAAATGAAATTGACTCACAAAAGTGAAGTGCTGTCCCATTTTCTGTTTTGGGTTGTCTGGCTTTGTTAGGTTAGGAGAGGACAATTTAAATTAACGATTTTCATGACGTTTTGAAACCTTAGGAGAACTTGCTGCTCTCCTACCAGATGACCCAAAACTTGCTGCTTTGGGTGACCTCTCTGTAAGAGGACGGGTTGGTACGGAGAATGCTAGCTCCTACCTCCATTCTTGTATTTTGTCTATTATAGTTTTCCTTCTGTTATCCAACACAAATGCTACGAAGTAGTGTTGAATGAACAGCACAAAATGACCCCAGGCTAGGAAATGGCTCTATTTATTCACATCTTCTATAATGGCAGTAGCCTCTTTCTCTACTGCTGGGTTATGTAGTTTACTGCTCTGCCAAATCCTGAACATGGATACAACAGGACGGCCACTTTGGTTCAAAATTGCTGAAATGGCAACTTCGAGGCCTCACACCACAAATTGCAGGTCTTTGTTAACTGATAGGAGAGTTGCTTTCACAAGTTCTTTACAAGTGCTGTTTCTTACCCCTTGCTGTCGGGGTGATGATTCGCCTCTCTTTCAACGGCACCTTCAACTTGTGATTGATGCCGTGTCGTCTTTGGCCACCGATCATGGCTTCAAGTTCTCTTACGTCTAACACTTGTGCTATGACTTTTACTTGGAAGGATGTCGTTCTTCGTTCCTCTTCGTCGCTGTATGGTCATCCCCTTGTGTACAAGGATTCCCCTAAACTTTTGGAGTTAATCTTCGACACTTGTTTGTCTTGGTCACTTCATATCTCTTACCTGCGAGTTGAATGCTCTAAGGCCCTTACCCACCTTGAGGTTTTGTCCCATACTTCTTGGGGAGCGGAAAAACGCACTCTCCTTGCTTTACATTCCTCTCTTGTCCTGTCTAAACTCGATTATGGTTGCCCTGCTTACTCTTCTGCTTCTCCTACTCATTGCTGTCTTGATGCTTTGCACCATACTGGGTTGTGCCTCAGCTCTGGTGCATTCGACTCCCGTCCTCAGCTTGTATGTTGACACTGGCTTCCTATCTCTCCAGGACCGCCATGATCGCTACTGTCTGCTATCTTGCGCAGTCCTTGCAACATCCTTCCTCTCGTCTCTGTCGTGCTTTAACTTTTACCCCTCCTGTGGTTCCTGTTCCTCTTCACCACCTAACTCTTTTTGTCCGTTTGTCTCACAAGATTCTCTTTTGGTTCATATTACCAATGTTTCCTCGTATTGTTCCATCATTGCCCCCGTGGAGGGTCTCACTTCCCAAATTTTGTACTTCCCTAACCTGCAACACTAAAGCTTTTACCCCTCCTACAGTTCTGAAACGCCTTTTCTTCGCACTCCCACTCCATTTCCATCTTCACCGATGGGTCTAAGTCTGCGGACGGTGTAGGCTACTGTTGTTTTTCCTGACAGCACTTGTGTGTCGCTTACCTCAGGAGACTAGCATCTTCACAGCGGAACTTAATGCTATTCTCTATGCTCTTCATCTCCTGCTTTCTCGTTGTTAATCTTCCTTTGTAGTTGTCGTTTACTCTCGTAGTGCTCTCATGGCTCTCGGGTCTTTTAATCCAGTCCATCCAGTGGTTGTCGAGATTCAGCATTGGCTGTTTCTTATTTCCAGTAAATTTAAGTCAGTTGAGTTTTGCTGGGTTCCCAGCCATATTGGTGTGTCTTTTAAATGAGGGTGTGGATACGGCCGCTAGAGAAGCTGTCCGCTCTTGTCCCATCTCCAATAAAGGTATTCCTTATTCCGACTTTACCCAGTTATTAATTCCTCCATCCTTACCCGTTGGCGGGATTGTTGATCTTCTGTTACTGGTAACAAACTGCGTAAATAGTAGTGTGTCCTCATGGCCGTCGTCCTACCACCCGGCGATGGGAAACGGCTCTGGCGAGGTTGCGTATTGGCCATACTTGCTTAACTCATGGTCACTTGATGGAGCGCCGCCCTGCTCCTTATTGTCCTAATTGCATTGTCCCTCTTACGGTCGTACATATCCTTGCCGAGTGTCCTGATTTCCAGGACGAGCGTGTGTGTCAGTTTTCCGATCGTCCCCCGCGGTCCCTTGTCTCGATAGTATTCTCGGTGACTCGGATACTTTTGATATCGTTCGCCTTATGCGTTTCTGTTCTCGTATTGGCATCCTTGGTGATATTTAGCACCCTCTGATTATTCCGCACATTTGATGGTGCTACATAACCTGCCCGGTTTGGTGCCTTCTTTTTGATAATTACTTACTTCAAATAAGGAAAGTTTGAATCATGTTGGAAAAATTGGGGATCCATATGGCGTAACTGAACATTCCCATTGCCCTCCTCAAAGTTCATACATTCATATATGATGGTAATTCTTGAAGTGGACTCATTCTGTAAGGATCAGACTTGTACACTGATGGAGAATACAAAATTTGCATATTCTTAACGGATGTTAAAAGGACGACGGAAGAACAACAAAAAATTTAGGGATTGTGACTGCTCTCGAGCTCTCATGTCAAGCCTAGCCTCGGTCCGGACTTCGGGACCAGGATGACTCCCAGAATCCCATCAAGCAGGTGATTGATAAATGGGGAACAAAACCTGAAAAACCATTTGAGGCTGCCTCAGCTTCAGGGGGGGGGGGGCATTTTCACGGCAGAACTTATGCAATTTTGTATGCTCATCAACTGCTTCGTCGCCGTCATTCTTCCCTTGTTGTAGTTGACTCCTAGTGCCCTCATGGCTCTAAAGTCCTTTAATCCTGTGGTCGTCGAAATTCAATATCGGCCGTTTCTTATCTCTAGCAGATTTAGGACAGTCAAGTTTTGCTTGGTTCCCAGCCATATTTGTGTTTCCTTAAATGAGCATACGAATGCTGCCGCGAAAGGCTATCCCCACACTTGACCCACATCTTCTGAAATGTGGGTCATTTCCCACATTTCAGAAAACGAGCTGAAACCCCTCAGTTCGACCTTTGAGGTTCTACCCAAGTGAACAGCCTGTCCTCTAAACAAGACCCAAAAGTGATGCTATATTGAGAAAATTACTATTTTTTTTTATTAAACAGCAAGTTAAAATTGATGAATGCGTCTGTGGGGTCGACTGCTGGATGGAATGGACTTGGTCTGAGGATGAGTTGAAGTGAAGGAAAGTAGGATGAGAGGACATTAGTGGAAGTTGGAAACTCAAATGAGTCGAAAAATGTAAGGAAATACTCGTACCGGGTACGGGTGGTCAATTAAGTGGGATGTACTTGAGATAATGTACTTGGGTGGCTCATCGGTGAGAGCCACCCAAGTGAGGGAGCCGGTCGGCCGAGCGAACAGCACACGAGCACACTAAATTTTGAAAGAGAAATTGAAAACATGCCCATGCACTCGGCCCCAGGTCCAGACTCATGGAATTCAATATTTATAAAGAAATGCAAAGTGCCGGTAGCACAGGCACTCAGTATAGTGTGGAGGAAGAGCTTGGACACGGGAGAGATACCAGATGCACTTAAAGTAGCAGACATTGCCCCTCTACACAAGGGAGGGAGCAAAGCATTGGCAAAGAATTACAGACCAGTTGCACTAACATCGCATATCATAAAAGTATTTGAGAGAGTGATTAGGAGTCAGGTCACCAATTTCATGGAGACCAATGACCTTCACAACCCAGGCCAACATGGATTTCGAGCGGAAAGATCATGCCTCTCACAGCTACTTGAGCACTACGACAAAGTCACTGAGGCATTAGAAGAAAAAACAGAATGCTGATGTGATACACACGGACTTCGCAAAGGCTTTCGATAAATGTGACCATGGCGTGATAGCACACAAAATGAAGTCAATGGGAATAACCGGTAAAGCAGGATGCTGGATACTCAGTTTTCTGTCAAACAGAACTCGGCGAGTAACTGTCAACCATATAAAATCTAGTCCAAGTGCAGTTAAAGGCTCTGTACCTCAGGGTACAGTCCTTGCACCGCTCCTTTTCCTTATTCTCATATCAGATATAGACAAAAATAAAAGTCACAGCTTCGTATCATCCTTTGCAGATGACACAAAAATCAGTATGAAAATGATCTCGGCTGAAGACATTGAAAAACTTCAAGCTGATATTAATAAAGTTTTCGACTGGGCATCAGAAAATAACATGATGTTTAACAGTGATAAATTCCAGGTACTCAGGTACGGTAAAAATGAGGACCTTAAACATAATACAGAGTACAAAACACAATCAAATGTACCCATAGTAGGAAAACAGCATGTAAAGGATTTGGGAATAATATTGTCTGACGACCTAACGTTTAAGGAGCATAACCAAGCAAATATTGCGACAGCCAGAAAAATGATAGGATGGATTACGAGAACTTTCAAATCCAGGGATCCCATCACAATGGTTGTACTCTTCAAGTCACTTGTGTTGTCCCGTCTTGAGTACTGCTCAGTATTCACTTCCCCCTTCAGAGCAGGAGAGATTGCTGAAATAGAGGGAATACAGAGAACATATACGGCACGCATAGACGCAATAAAGCACCTAAATTATTGGGATCGTCTCAAAGCCCTCCAAATGTACTCACTAGAAAGAAGACGAGAGAGATATCAAATAATATACACCTGGAAGATACTGGAGGGCCAAGTACCAAATCTACACAGTAAAATAACAACGTACTGGAGTGAACGATATGGAAGAAAATGCAGAATAGAACCTATGAAGAGCAGAGGTGCCATAGGCACAATCAGAGAACACTGTATAAACATCAGAGGTCCCCGGTTGTTCAACACCCTCCCAGCAAGCATAAGAAATATTGCCGGAACAACCGTGGACATTTTCAAGAGGAAACTAGATTTATTCCTCCAAGGAGTGCCGGACCAACCGGGCTGTGGTGGGTATGTGGGCCTGCGGGCCGCTCCAAGCAACAGCCTAGTGGACCAAACTCTCACAAGTCAAGCCTGGCCTCGGGCCGGGCTTGGGGAGTAGAAGAACTCCCAGAATCCCATCAACCAGGTATCACACTGGACTTGTGATCCTGTGGTCCTGGGTTCGATCCCAGGCGCCGGCGAGAAACAATGGGCAGAGTTTCTTTCACCCTATGCCCCTGTTACCTAGCAGTAAAATAGGTACCTGGGTGTTAGTCAGCTGTCACGGGCTGCTTCCTGGGGGTGGAGGCCTGGTCGAAGACCGGGCAGCGGGGACACTAAAAGCCCCGAAATCATCTCAAGATAACCTCAAGAAGTGTGTGTTCTTGAAGCCACCTCCATCCTCTACTTTTAGAACAGATTAGACTAGGAATTCGAACATGAGAATTGTTAAATTAGAACGCAACTAGTACAAAAACTTAGTAGGTGGGGTCATAAAGAACTATACGTTACTTCCCAGTAGTCACTAATAGGCCTATAGGGTTATAAACCCATGGAACCGCCAACCTGTCGAAGCCATAAATGGCAAGATATTACTGAAATTCAAAATTCGTTCGAAGAAAATTATACAAAAATGGGGAACTTTTAACAAGGCGCTGGCTTCCTGTCCCCATCGAAACCACTAGATATATGGCGGTCCTTAGGTAAGTGGGAATTAATTGTTAACTTAGGTTGTATAAAGAGTTATTTATCTAGGTTTGGCCGTTAATTAGAAAGTCGAGGTTTGATAGCAAAGCCAAGCCGTTCCATGAAGGCTTACAAGATTTCTCTACAAAGGAAATTTTTCCACGCCCTAAGTGAGACAACTGATTTCACTGTGTACTGTGAGGCCACAGGACTGACTGGTGAGTGTGTTGACTACGTATACTCATCCTGAGTATGTTCTTGTGGCGCAGCGAGTGAATTAGAACCAGCATTAAGATCCTCAGAGTACGATGAGGGTAAGTTTACTGCATGACCTTATTCTCCCTACAGCAGCTGGTGGTGTTTCTGGCTGTGGGACCTTGTTTCCTCCTCGTAGTCCAGCACTAGAGGAAGAGTGCCACAACAGAAAGAACATTGGAAAACATTAAAATGTCAAAATTTTTGGACAAGATGTTCGAAAATTGTGACATTCTATGAGGTGCGCGACTCATAACTTCTCCATGCTAGGCTTGGCCGAGTCTGTTAAAACTTGCGTAGCAGTAAAGTCCTTAATTGCATAACAATTGAATAAAATCCTTCAACCATGGAGAAGCTAAGGCCACCCGGTACACGTCTATTGAACCTAACTCGCCTACTACAGCCAAGGAGTGGAAGTGTCGTGCTTAATAGCCAGAACCACACTACTTGACCTAGTATGCAAGGTCCGATTTGCCTAACCAGCCGAATGATTTTCATTATTTTTCAATATTTCTTTCCAAACTTTTTCTAACAAAACATTCTATTATATTAGGAACATGAATTACTGACTTAGTTAGGTTAGGACATGTTTGGTTAGGTTAGGGTTGATAAAATTTCTGCTAGTTTTGACTTGACGTAAAATTGCAATCGTATATAATACAATGAAAATTAAAACTTTCTAATTTCATAGACAAAAATAAAAAAAATTAAATTTCACGAAAATTCGACTTGTTAGGCCAGGCTATTAGGTACGACAGAAGGCATCGCACGTTCATAAACTTCATTCAGGAGTGTGGAGAAAATGCCCCTGACAGACCCGGGTCACGTAATATGTATGAATTTACTGAGGAGTGTATGACGACCTTTTGAAGAACTCCCAATTACGAGACCCCTAGCCAGACACCTTTAAGGTAATGCGTCAACAGCCTGGCGAGCTTGAAAAAATTATGTAAACTAAGCAAAGCCTAACTTGAAATAAGTTACTGTAGAACACTGTAGAACTGTTACTAGAACTGTAGAACACTGTTACTGTAGAACTGATCCGCGATGCTTATATTGGCATGACCACTACTAACTAGAACTGTAGAATAACCACTACTAACATAATAACATAACATAACCACTAGTTGGTATAACTAGTTGGTATAACTAACCGCTAGTTGGATAGTTGGCATAACCACTACTAACTAGAACTGTAGAACACTGTTACTGTAGAACTGATCCGCGATGCTTATATTGGCATGACCACTACTAACCTTTCCAGAAAGTAGACTTGTCACCTGCAAGCATGAGCTCCAAACTAATCATATGTGAACTAATCACGATGTGGTGCTCATAAGGAAAATGGTTGAAAATACAGATACTTGATTCTGCAATTGACGGCAGATTACACATTTCAGACGCTATCCTCATCAAAGAAAAAATACCTAATATAAAAATACAAAACAACGACCTTGCCTCACTAGCAACACAGGCTTAGATCCCTGCCAATGGAAGATGACGTCGCAGCAGAGGAACCTCTGCTGCTTGTCTCACTTAACCTCTGGGTTCCCAGCCATATTGGTGTCTCAGCCATAATAATGGATTTCTAGAGTTAATCCATATAAAGCCAAGTCAATTTCTCCTTACCCTATTATGCCTAAAGCCACCAATACGCACAGCGTTTCGCACAAGGTGTGGGGAAAACACTTAAGACCTAACGAGCGTGCGGACGCTGCAGCTAAGGACGTTATCCGCACTTGTCCCATCTCCCGTAAAGGTATTCCTTATTCCCATTTTTACCCAGTTATTCATTCCTCCATCCTTGCCCGTTGGCAGGGTTGTTGGTCTTCTGTTACTGGTAACAAACTGCGTACTCTTAAGAGTAGTGTGTCCCTGTAGCCTTCCTCCTACCACCGTAATCGGCAGTGGGAAACGGCTCTGGCAAGGTTGTGTATGGGCCAAATGAACAAATCCACAAGGGCCGTGATGAGGGTTCGAACCTACGTTCGAGAGCATCCCAGACGCTGCCTTAATCGAGTGCGCTACGACATGGTTAAAAGAATTGCAACCAGAAGTTCTACTGCCCTTACTTGGACCCTGCAGCCTTTCCGAGACACAAACCAGGATTGTACGCAATTACGTAAAATAACAGGCAAAATACAGGGTACTAAAACGCACAAACCCAAGTCCCCCACCTAACCTTGCTGCAACCCGTCCTCGACTCAAGTCCATTCCATCCAGCGGTCGACCCCACAGACGCACTCATAAATTTTTACATGCTGTTCATTCAAAACGGGAATTTTCTCAAATATAAATTAATATTATAATATATTAGCATATTGTACATATATAGGCATAGGTTAGGTTAGGTATTTAGGTTCTGTTGGCGATTATTTGTATTTGTAGTACGTGGGTGAAGCATTTACAGCGTTGTGGTTCGAACAAAATTAGTCAGTGAAGCACTTGTTCCGGAAGTGTTCGAACGTCAACAGTTGTGAGTCATGTGTAAACCGGTTTTGATTCATAAACAGGGGGTTTGGCGGGTCGATGGAATCACTTTTGGCTCTGTTTAGAAGACGGGCTGCCTTACCAACCTACGCATAGAAAACGTGGGTGTTTGTGAGCTTTACTTTTCATACTGCCAGCACTAACGGCCGAGTTTGAGTTACTTGCTTAATACCAGACGCATTGTTGACCCGCACACAGCCCTACGACCGTCATGAGAGGACAGTCGGGCTGCATTAACCAGAGGAGCCGTGAGTGTTGATGTGGCCGAGAGCCCGTCCTGTGCGTCTTGACGGGAATCATCAATGTTGCAACACGGGTCTGGGGTTCCAGGCGCCTCGTACCACACAAGGAGGTTAGCGGGAGGCATCGCTAATTACCAGTTGAACACCTGCCTGGCCCCATGCCTTATTCAGGCGAGCAGGTGAGGCAGGCAGCCGAGCACGCTCATGCAACATTGATTTCCAAAACTGCAACCGATATGTGTAAGGACCCGCTTCACATTGACCTTGGCGGACTTTCTTTTTCAGACGAAGTCTATAGATTTATATTTTTTACAAGTGCGTTAAGAGGTCACCCGAAACAGCTGTAGATAAGGGACCTTTAACCTCGCTAGAGTGGGTTGCTTGCACTCTAGTATTTCTTTACATTAAATATTTATCCTGCAAAGAAGTGTTTTCCTGTCCCACATAGTGTCGTCGCCCGGACATATTGCCTTGTTAGACTCGCCCATCGTGGTTAGGTCATTAATGTAAGGAGAAAATTGTACGTGTCCCATCATCGATCACTGTTACCCTACGCCAGGCTTAATTCTGGCACCTCACTATGACTTGTTTACTGCTTAGTGATGGATGCTCTCTCTCACTCTCTCTACTCGCCTCTTCCTGTTACTCTCACTCGACGCTCAAGTGTATTGTGTTGCAGTCTGTCGTGTGTGTGTGTGTGTGTGTGTGTGTGTGTGTGTGTGTGTGTGTGTGTGTGTGTGTGTGTGTGTGTGTGTGTGTGTGTGTGTGTGTGTGTGTGTGTGTGTGTGTGTGTGTGTGTGTGTGTGTGTGTGTGTGTGTGTGTGTGTGTGTGTGTGTGTGTGTGTGTGTGTGTGTGTGTGTGTGTGTGTGTGTGTGTGTGTGTGTGTGTGTGTGTGTGTGTGTGTGTGTGTGTGTGTGTGTGTGTGTGTGTGTGTGTGTGTGTGTGTGTGTGTGTGTGTGTGTGTGTGTGTGTGTGTGTACTCGCCTAGTTATGCTTGCGGGGGTTGAGCTTCGGCTCTTTGGTCTTGCCTCTCAGTAAGTAATTATCAAAAGGCGCCAAGCAGTGTTCCCGCTTCACATCCGTCAATCAACTGGTGTACAGGTTCCTGAGCCTACTGGGCTCTATCATATCTACATTTGAAACTGTATGGAGTCAGCTTCCACCACATTACTGTCAAATGCATTCCATCTGTTAACTACTGACACTGAAAAAGTTCCTTCTAACGTCATTGTGGCTCATTTTGGTACTCAGTTTCCACCTGTGTCCCCTTGTTCGCGTACCACCTGTGTTCAATAGTTTATCTTTATCTACCCTATCAATTCCTCTGAGAATTTTGTAGGTAGTGATCATGTCTCCCCTTACTCTTCTGTCTTTCAGTGTCACGAGGTGCATTTCCCGCAGCCTTTCCTCGTAACTCATGACTCTTAGTTCTGGGACTAGCCTAGTGGCATACCTCTGAACTTTTTCAAGCTTCGCCTTGTGCTTGACAAGGTACGGACTCCATGCTGGGGCCGCATTCTCCAGGATTGGTCTTACATATGTGGTATACAAGGTTCTGAATGATTCCTTACACAGGTTCCTGAAGGCAGTCTGATGTTAGCCAGCCTCGCATACGCCGCAAATGTTATTCTTTTGATGTGGGCTTCAGGAGACAGGTTTGGTGTGATATCAACTGTGCGTGTGTGTGTGTTTACTATTTGTGCCTGCATGATCGAGCTGTTCTATTATATCTTCTACATATATTTCTCTTTAACACAAACACACATTCCCAGAATGCAGCCCACAACAGCTGTTTAACTCCAGGTGAACAGGTTCATCACGTGAAAGAAACTTTGCCCATTTGTTTCTGTCTCGGCCGGGAATGGAGCCCAGACTCTTAAGACTACGACCCCCAGCGCGGTCCACTCGGGCGCGAGGCCACTGTGAGTGTGTACATTTAGGTATTATTATTTATTTTTACATCATAATGAAGGCCTAGCCATAAATACATTTTTATTAAATTTTCAAGTTGAACAATAAGTTGGCTGTTTGGAGTGTGTGTCAATATATGAGTTGCAGAGTGGTGGGGTGGAGGCAATCATGAAGGGAAGTGACGTGGGGATCCCCCCTCGAGCCCGCGATTAAAAAGATGAACCCCGTCGCCTTCCCGCGCTTTTTATCAGCTGACTGTAGCGAGCTGGTTGATGGAGCCGCTGTCTGCTGCGCGATCATCACCCCTCGCTTAAAATCACTCCTCTTAAACATTTCGCTTAATATTCGTTACTACTAGTATATTAATTTCTTAATGGACAATACACAGACTCAACGTTTGTATTCCCATCTCGAAAAATGTTACTTATTTATTGGTAAGAAAGTGACACGAGAGAGTGGTCGCGCCTCAGGCAGCGCGGCACCGTGGGACCGCGGGCGCCTTATCTTCCCGCCACATTTTGCCGCCGTTTCTTCAGCCACACCGGGGCGCGTTCAAGGCTTCCTGGAAGAAAAGAAAAAAAAATCTAAAAATGCTTCTCACTTTCCTGGATATTTTTATCTAAATTAACCATTTCTATCCTTTTAATTATTTGTGGCGTGGTTGGGGTCCCACGGGGCCTGGGCGGGCGGGTGGAGGCATATCACCACCAGCACACTCCGTCATGCTTGCTAACTTTTTCAATTTTGGCGGGAAACTTGGTCGATCAAGAAGCTAAGGATGAACGTCAGAATTTTCTTTTTTATCAGCTGGTGGAGCTTAGCTATGTTGTATTAAGCCGCTTGCTGAGAGTTGGAGGAGTTCAGCTGTGTTGTATTTGACCGCTTAGTGAGTATTGTAGGAGCTTAGTTTTGTTGTATTATGAAGCTTTGACGTCTTCTTTATATACCACCTGTCTCAAATAGTCTGTCCTGTTTATTCCTCTGAGATTTTTGTATGTGCTTGTCTTCCTTGTGCATTCCCTCAGTTACATGAGGTATAAATCTTGCCCGAAACGCTATGCGTACTAGTGGCTTTAGGTATTGTATGTATTACCTCTATCTTTAAATCTAACAGAATGTTTGTACTGTAATGCTGCAACTATGTATGTACTGTTCCTAAATAAATTATTATTATTACTATTATTATTATTATTATTAAAATCCTTTAGTATGTTCACAACTCGTACCCCGCAGATATGGGAATAGGCTAGACTTTCTCAAGCAACATTCCCGTCGTGTTTAACAAAACATGGAACATCTTTCTGGCGTTGTATATTCCAAAATTAGTGTAACATACATGATACAAACTTCATGAGCCTTTCTTTATTTAGGTTTTCCAACGCAGATTTTATGTTAGCAAATCTTTCATATGCCGCCGATGATATCCGGTTGATGAGAGACTGGAAACAGGTTATTTTATTTGTCTGACTCCAAAGAGAGTTTCTCTCCCATTAGGTGTCTAATGTCCTGTCTCATGGTCAAAACGTCCTGCTGGGGTTAAAATATTAGAGACCAAATATTGCACAATTCTTTAAGTTTGTCCAGATGATCCTGTACAATAGTTCTGTGTAGTAACACCCCTTGTGTACTTAAGTCTTGCTGCCTCCACTACCTACTCCTCCAGCTGCCTCTAGTGACAGTGAAGTGCAGTGACAGTGAAGTGTAGTGACAGTGAAGTGTAGTGACAGTGAAGTGTAGTAACAGTCAAGCGTAGTGAAAGTAAAGTGTAGTGACAGTAAAGTGTAGTGACAGTGAAGTGTAGTGACAGTCAAGCGTAGTGACAGTGAAGTGTAGTGACAGTGAAATGTATTGACAGTGAAGTGTAGTGACAGTGAAGTGCGGTGACAGTAAAGTGTAGTGACAATGAAGTGTAGTGACAGTGAAGTGTAGTGACAGTAAAGTGTAGTGACAATGAAGTGTAGTGACAGTAAAGAGTAGTGACAGTAAAGTGTAGTGACAGAGAAGTGTAGTAACAGAGAAGTGTAGTGTGACTCGCCGCGGGGTACTCCAATACGTCTCACCCGGAGAGGGGGGGGAGGGGGGGGTCAATAACGGCTCTCTCCCGTGTAGAATGCAGCCCGTCCTCGACTCAAGTCCATTACATCCAGCGGTCGACCCCACAGACGCATTCATAAATTTTAACTTGCTGTTCATTCAAAACGGGAATTTTCTCAAGTATAAATTAGTATTATAATATATTAGCATATTGTGTATATATAGGCATAGGATAGGTTAGGTTAGGTGTTTAGGTTCTGTTGGCGATTATTTGTATTTGTAGTACGTGGGTGAAGCATTTATAGCGTTGTGATTCGAACAAAATTCGTCAGTGAAGCACTTGTTCCGGATATGTTCGAACTTCAGCAGTTGTGAGTCGTGTGTAAATCGCTTTTTATTCATAAACAGGGGGTTTGGCGGGTGCATGGAATCACTTTTGGATCTTTGTTTGGAGGACGGGCTGGTAGAATGGAATACAGCCTAATGTTCCTCGACCCTCAGTCCACGAGGCTCTGTAACTTCAAGCTAGTTCCCCCCCCCCCCCAGCCCGTTCTCCAAACAAAGACCCAAAAGTGATTCCATCCACCCGCCAAACCCCCTGTTTATGAATAAAAAACTGTTTACACACGACTCGCAACATATTTCGTTCGAACACTTCCGGAACAAGTGCTTCACTGACTAATTTTGTTCGAACCACAACGCTGTAAATGCTTCACCCACGTACTACAAAATACAAATAAGCGCCAACAGAACCTAAACACCTAACCTAACCTATATATACACAATATGCTAATATATTATACTATTAATTTATATTTGAGAAAATTCCCGTTTTGAATAAACAGCAAGTTAAAATTTATGAATGAGTCTGTGGAGTCGACCGCTGGATGGAATGGACTTGAGTCGAGGACGGGCTGCTCAAACTCCAGGTAAACAGTTTACAAAGTGCAACAATAGGAAGACTAAACACAAACTAATGGCAATTCTGATGACAGTTACGTTTAGGCAACGCCTTCAAGACTCACAAGAGTGAACGGCAACACCGCCCTGGTTCTTTAAGTTTAAAGTCTCTTCCTACACCAACTGTAAGAGCTTAACAATTACATACATTGATAGTAAACTAGATTACGGCATAGTATACTTGTGAGTAAACTTTTAAACACAATACAATACTCAGTAAACGTTACGTTATATTCTGGCTGCTTTTGGCCGTTTGGGAAAAGTCGTATTAACTATACATCAATATATCAACACGTTAGAGTATATCTGCGTGTGTGTGTGTATATGAAGGGGGGTATACTCGTTCACGGGTACTCAATAAGGTAAACTTCACTATCACTGGAGTAACATAATTAATAACCACATGGGGGTATGGAAGGGAGGTAAACTGATCTACCTTAGGTGGGCTGTAGACCCGTCGTCCCTGTTCCAGGCGACTGTTGTGGTTAGCAGCAGCAGGGGACATCAGGGTGACCCCTAGCAGCTGGCAGGTCGTCGACCAGGACTACCTCCTCTTGTCTCAGGTCGCTACGACCTCCAGGAGCGCGACCTGCTCTCTGGTAGACAGGTAGACTACCTGTCTACCAGGACCCACTTCTCGCGGCTCAGCACTTCCGAATTCCAGCCTGACAGTCGCCCTAACGCCTCTTCTGTCTTCGACCTCAATTAATGTCAGCTTAGCCGATCTCTTCGACAGAAAGATTTGCTTCAAATTGAAGAAATAAGTGACGCACCCGACCTCAACGAAGTTCCAGAACGCACTGACGCCGTCGGTCCCTCCCGCCCACAGCTGAGGGCAGTGACGTCACGTCACGTCCGGTTCCGCGACGGCGTGTTCTCATTGGTCGCCCACCCGGCGGCCAGCCAATCACAATTCCCACTTTCCCGGAAGACCCCAGTCTCGTCGCTTCCGGTTTGACTTTAGGCGGGAAAGCGGCTCCTTCCTGCCCGGGTTGTGTCGGCCATCTTGCCTCTCAGAGCTGAGCTTCCTATACCCGCCTCCACCCAACTTGTGACGAACATAACATCAAATTCTGGGTTCATTCGTCTCCTTAAACGTATCTAAAGTAAACTATGGGGCTCACTGTAAAACTCACTGTAGCCATCTTCACTACACACTCTGTCACTGTAACCATCTTCACTACACGCTCTGTCACTGTAGCCATCTTCACTACACGCTCTGTCACTGTAGCCATCTTCACTACACGCTCTGTCACTGTAGCCATCTTCACTTCACACACTGTCACTGTAGCCATCTTCACTACACGCTCTGTCACTGTAGCCATCTTCACTACACGCTCTGTCACTGTAGCCATCTTCACTACACACACTGTCACTGTAGCCATCTTCACTACACGCTCTGTCACTGTAGCCATCTTCACTACACACACTGTCACTGTAGCCATCTTCACTACACACACTGTCACTGTAGCCATCTTCACTACACACACTGTCACTGTAGCCATCTTCACTACACACTCTGTCACTGTAGCCATCTTCACTACACACACTGTCACTGTAGCCATCTTCACTACACACTCTGTCACTGTAGCCATCTTCACTACACACTCTGTCACTGTAGCCATCTTCACTACACACTCTGTCACTGTAGCCATCTTCACTACACACTCTGCCATCTCCATTACATTAATAATTCCCACAAGAAGGCACCTAGCCAGGGAGAATGAATATGTAGCTTGATACATTATTAATCAAAAGATACCAAGTCGAAAAGACTCTTTAATCTACATAATCTACACACACACACACACACACACACACACACACACACACACACACACACACACACACACACACACACACACACACACACATACACACACACACACACACACACACACACACACACACACACACACACACACACACACACACACACACACACACAGGGGCCTCGTAGCCTGGTGGATAGCGCGCAGGATTCGTAATTCTGTGGCGCGGGTTCGATTCCCGCACGAGGCAGAAACAAATGGGCAAAGTTTCTTTCACCCTAAGTGCCCCTGTTACCTAGCAGTAAATAGGTACCTGGGAGTTAGTCAGCTGTCACGGGCTGCTTCCTGGGGTGTGTGTGTGGTGTGGAAAAAAAAGGTAGTTAGTAAACAGTTGATTGACAGTTGAGAGGCGGGCCGAAAGAGCAGAGCTCAACCCCCGCAAAAACACAACTAGTAAACTAGTAAACACACACACACACACACACACACACACACACACACACACACACACACACACACACACACACACACACACACACACACTGTGAGGGGTGAGGTCTCAGATTGGCGAGGCGTCACCAGTGGAGTCCCGCAGGGGGCAGTCCTTGGACTTATACTGTTTCTGATATATGTAAATGATCTCCTAGAGGGTATAGACTCGTTTCTCTCATTGTTTGCTGATGATGCAAAAATTATGAGGAGGATTAAGACGGAGGAAGATAGTATGAGGCTACAAGATGACCTAGACAGACTGAGTGAATAGTCCAACAAATGTCTACTAAAGTTCAACCCGGGTAAATGCAAGGTAATGAAACTAGGCCGTGGAAACAGGAGGCCAGACACAGGATACAGAATGGGAGAGGAAGTACTTAATGAAACGGACAGATAGAAAGATCTAGGAGTTGATATCACACCAAACCTGTCTCCTGAAGCCCACATAAAAAGAATAACGTCTGCGGCATACGCGAGGCTGGCTAACATCAGAACAGCCTTCAGGAACCTGTGTAAGGAATCATTTAGAACCTTGTATACCACATATGTAAGACCAATCCTGGAGTATGCGGCCCCAGCATGGAGTCCGTACCTTGTCAAGCACAAGACTAAGCTGGAAAAAGCTCAGAGGTATGCCACTAGGCTAGTCCCAGAACTAAGAGGCATGAGTTACGAGGAAATGCTGCGTGAAATGCACCTCACGACACTGGAAGACAGAAGAGTAAGGGGAGACATGATCACTACCTACAAAATTCTCAGAGGAATTGACAGGGTAGATAAGGATAAACTTTTTAACACGGGTGGGACGCGAACAAGGGGACACAGGTGGAGACTGAGTACCCACATGAGCCACAGGGACATTAGAAAGAACTTTTTCAGTGTCAGAGTAGTTAACAGGTGGAATGCATTAGGCAGTGATGTGGTGGAGGCTGACTCCATACACAGTTTCAAGTGTAGATATGATAGAGCCCAGTAGGTTCAGGAATCTGTACACCAGTTGATTGACGGTTGAGAGGCGGGACCAGAGAGCCAGAGCTCAACCCCCGCAAGCACAATTAGGTGAGTACACACACACACACAAAATAATATAACTACTCGGGGCTGATTTGAAAATAAAAGATATTGACTGTAAAATATAAATAAATCCTATTGCTTTCCAACACATAAGAAGAAATGGACCATAAAGCCTCAGATGGTGAGGACACCAGTCGCTGTGGAGGCGGCCTCCGCTCTCTCAGTGCTGACCGGACGAGCCAACTGTTGTGGTTGGCACTGTACGCTTGAATCTCATGATAAACTGTGACATCACAGATGTCACCATAAGTCGGAGGACCTTGCTGCGGGTGGGTGCGGGCTGGTCCTGGTCATCTATCTCCAGCATTACTTCCTTACTTCCTACACTGTTCCTGCTGCTGGTGTCTGTGGTGGTGGTGTCCGTGCGGGTAGGAGGTTCCTCTTGTCCGGTGGTGTCCGTGCGGGTATGAGGTTCCTCTTGTCCGGTGGTGTCAGGTCCAGACTCCACGTCGTCGGGGTCGGAGGAGGAGGTCCCGCGGTGTCTCCTGGTGCAGTAACTTTTAATGGACACCAAACTTGTCGCCCCAAGAACTAGCACCTTCAAAACCCAGAACCAAAATGGTCCGCTTCTACTGATCTTATGGAAATCTTAGATGGGTGCACCTCCTACTGATTCCTTCATAAGCTGGATTTGAAGGTAGTAGACAAAGGTGAGTGCATTTTGGGACTGGTCGTCACCCCAGATGAGTGCAAACATTGCCCATGTCCCCACACAGCTACACAATACCTTATACCTTGCGCTCAGGTAACTAAGAAGCCAAAGGGAAAGCACTGCTGTGAGGAGGCTCCCGTAAGCGATTACGTGCGACACAATAGTATCGCTTTCTTCCTCGCTAATTTCCTTCTTCAGGAAATCTTTTGTCCGAACTATGAGTTCTTGAGCCGTCTTGAGAAGAGTTTCCTAGTCCGTAGCCGATAGTTTAACCTTCGTCAATAACTCTTTAACACTCTTGAAACTCTCCTTACTGGTGTGGAGAAGGTCTTGGGAGTCCGATAGGTCGTACATCCCATAAAAGAGGCATCCGTAGTCGACCATCAATACGACGACCAAGACTACCTCTGCTACCCACACGTACCAACGCTTACCTTCAAACATCATCATAAACTAACTTAACCAAACTAAGAAAATTACTAAAACAAATCCTTGTAGTAAATAATTTGACCAAACTATCGGTGCTGTTCGCCCGATCTGGTCAACATATCATACATAGAATTAATATAGTCAGGTTGGAATATGTACACTGCAGCGGTCGTAATATAGCCGGCTTAGAATTTTATGAACTTTAAAGTGTGTGAACTTTGATGTGTTGTGGTGACTCCTCGTCTTGCTGTCATGTGGGGGAACCTTTCTTTATTGTGTTGAGTACAGCTTAAGCTGCAGGGAAAGATAGAATAAGTGTTGAGTAAGATTAAGCTGCCGGAGATAAACATACAGAAGAAGATAAGATAATTGGAGAGGAATGTGATACCAAGAGGAGTGGAAAACGGAGTTGACTAGAGAATAATGAGTGCGGGTATTTACTAGAAAAGAATGGTAGGGAAGGTGGTGAAGGGTAGGGAAGGTGGTGAAGGGTAGGGAAGGTGGTGAAGGGTAGGGAAGATGGTGAAGGGTAGGGAAGGTGGTGAAGGGTAGGGAAGGTGGTGAAGGGTAGGGAAGGTAGTAAAGGGTAGGGAAGGTAGTGAAGGGGTAGGGATGATGATGAATGATAGTGAAGGTAGTAACGATGTTAGAATCCGGATAGTGAGAGTAAACAGTGATGATAGTGTGAGTAGTAAAGATGCCTTCAACGACGAAAATAGTGAGTAGGGGAAGATATCATTTCAGTAATGATAGTGAGTAATGGAGATGGTAACAGTGATGAATACAGTGAATAGGGAAGATTGTTATTTGTTAGCGATAAAGATGTTTATAGTGAGGCTGTGTAAGTTAAGGCTTCCCAGGACTACACTGAATAATATATATATATATATATATATATATATATATATATATATATATATATATATATATATATATATATATATATATATAAATATATATATATATATATATATAAATTATATATATATAAATTATATATATATATATATATATATGTGTGTATATCACGAAAATAAACACGTGATTAAGAATGTGACAATGTCAGACCACGGAGGAAAAATTAAACAGGAAATTTCCTTAAGTACTTTCGTATATTAAATACATCTTCAGAAGGTCTTAAGGCTTAAGGAAATTTCCTGTTTCATTTTTCCTCCGTGGTCTGACATTGTCATATATATATATATGTTTATATATATATATATATATATATATATATATATATATATATATATATGTTATATATATATATATATATATATATAATGTTATATATATATATAACTTTAGAACACTTTCCCACCAGGAGACTCGAACCCTAGCCAGCACAGAAGCCTTCCAGCAACTGGCATAACAGGTACGCCTTAACCCTCTCCACCACCTGCTCAGACCCTTAAAAGAGATGGTAATTTCGGAGTATTTAAATACCCCAAAGATCAACACATATATAAATATATATATATAAATATATAAATATATAAAAATATATATATATTTATATAAATATATATATATTTATATAAATAAAAATATAAATATATAAATATATAAATATATATATATATATATATATATATATATATATATATATATATATATATATATATATATATATATATATATATATATATATGTCGTACCTAGTAGCCAGAACGCACTTCTATGCCTACCATGCAAGGCCCGATTTGCCTAAT
The DNA here is from genome assembly GCF_040958095.1 of Procambarus clarkii. Classification (NCBI taxonomy): domain Eukaryota; kingdom Metazoa; phylum Arthropoda; class Malacostraca; order Decapoda; family Cambaridae; genus Procambarus; species Procambarus clarkii. Next base: position 6,878,735 of record NC_091163.1, read on the forward strand.
AAGCCAAGTTTTCATGAAATAATTGTTTTTCTACTACCTAACCTACCTAACCTAACCTAACCTAACTTTTTAGGCTACCTAACCTAACCTAACCTATAGAGATAGGTTAGGTTAGGTTAGGTAGGGTTGGTTAGGTTCGGTCATATATCTACGGTTTTTTTAACTCCAATAAAAAAAAAATGACCTCATACGTAATGAAATGGGTAGCTTTATCATTTCATAAGAAAAAAATTAGATAAAATATATTAATTCAGGAAAACTTGGCTTATTAGGCAAATCGGGCCTTGCATAGTAGGCATAGAAGTGCGTTCTGGCTACTAGGTACGACATATATATATATATATATATATATATATATATATATATATATATATGTCGTACCTAGTAGCCAGAACGCACTTATCAGCCTACTATGCAAGGCCCAATTTGCCTAATAAGCCAAGTTTTCATGAATTAATGTTTTTTCGACAACCTAACCTACCTAACCTAACCTAACCTAACTTTTTCGGCTACCTAACCTAACCTAATCTATAAAGATAGGTTAGGTTAGGTTAGGTAGGGTTGGTTAGGTTCGGTCATATATCTACATTAATCTTAACTCCAATAAAAAAAAATTGACCTCATACATAATGAAATGGGTAGCTTTATCATTTCATAAGAAAAAAATTAGAGAAAATTTATTAATTCAAGAAAACTTGGCTTATTAGGCAAATCGGGCCTTGCATAGTAGGCTGAGAAGTGCGTTCTGGCTACTAGGTACGACATATATATATATATATATATATATATATATATATATATATATATATATATATATATATATATATATATATATATATATATATATATATTTAAAGAACAAAGGGAATCATCTCCCAGAGGAAATAGACTCGTTCCTTTAATATTTGCTGATGATGCAAAAATTATGAGAGGGATTAAGATCGAGGAAGATAGAAAGACACTACAAAATGACCTAGACAAACTGAATGAATGATCCAACAAATGGCTACTAGAGTTTAACTCGAGTACATGTAAAGTAACGAAGCTGTGTGGAGGAAACAGGAGGCCAGACACGGGATAACGAATGGAAAAGTTCTCCAAGAAACGGACAGAAAGATCTTAGAGATGATATCACACCGAACCTGTCTCCTGAAGCCCACATCAATAGGCAACCCGTCTTCCTGTTTAGACAGTACCCAGGGCCGTGACGAAGGCTCGAACTTACGTCCGAGACCATCCCAGACTTCTACTTTCTAATTGCGTTGTAAGTCGGTATATGTACTATGGTCCTCATCGTTACTATAAGTAATACCAAAACAAGAAGATGGGATTTAAAAGGATATCATCAGCGGCGTCTGCGAGGCTGGCAAACATCAGTACTGCCTTTAGAAATTTGTGTAAGGGGATCATTTAGAACCTTGTATACCACGTATGTCAGACCAATCATGGAGTATGCAGCTCTAGCATGCAGTCCGTACCTTGTCAAGCATAAGACATTGTAGAAGGTTTAAAGGTATGCCACTAGACTAGTTCCAGAACTACGAGGTATGAGTTATGAGGAAAGGCTGCGTGAATTGTACCTTACGCCGCTGGAAGAGTTCGGGGAGACATGATCACCACATACAAAATTGTCAAGGGAATTGAGAGGCTAGATAAATACATCATTTAACACTGGTGGTAGACGGACAGGTGCGAAGTAACCAAATGAACCACAGAGACATTAGAAATAATTTTTTCAGTGTTAACGCAGTTAATAAATGGAATACACTAGGAAGTGATGTGGTGGAGGAAGACTCAATACACAGTTTCAAATCTATATATGGTAGAGCAGAATAGGCTCAGGAACCTGTACATCAGTTGACTGATAGTTGAGAGACGGGACCAAAGAGCCGAAGCTCAACCCCGGCAAACACAATTAGGCGCGTGCACACACGCACACGCACACGCACACGCAATAAGATGGCAAAAATGAAACAAGAGGGAGAAGGATGGGCAGACGGTTTCTAATATATCAACGACCCGACAACGGAAATTGGTTCCTGCAAAACAATGCTTGCAGACATTGTGAAACTAATGAGAAGAGTCAGATCAGACTTAGACTGTGACGCATTGCAAGCGGATTTGAACACACTCCAAAAGTTATCCTCAAAATGGCTGCTAGAATTTAACCCCGCCAAATGCAAAGCTATGAGGCTTGGATCAGGACTGCGAAGACCAGTACAGCAATATTGGTTGACGTCAAGACAAATTCTTCAGTCACAAAGGCAGAAAAAGTTGGGAGTAACAACTCCCTCGTTGGGGAGGGGAGTTGTTACTCCCCTCCCCAACGAGGGGAGGAGTTGTTACTAAGAGGGGCCTCGTAGCCTGGTGGATAGCGCGCAGGACTCGTAATTCTGTGGCGCGGGTTCGATTCCCGCACGAGGCAGAAACAAATGGGCAAAGTTTCTTTCACTCTGAATGCCCCTGTTACCTAGCAGTAAATAGGTACCTGGGTGTTAGTCAGCTGTCACGGGCTGCTTCCTGGGGGTGGAGGCCTGGTCGAGGACCGGGCCGCGGGGACACTAAAGCCCCGAAATCATCTCAAGATAACCTCAAGATAATCTCAAGATAACAATTGGGAGCAATTCTGGGAGTAAACATAAGTAAAAAACTGACTTAAAACATTAGTAAACATTAAGAGAGCAATATCGGCAGAATACGTCATACTGTCCTTCAGAAACTTGGACAAAAGAGACTTTCCGGGACTTGTATAGAGCGAAGGTGAACCCCACTCTTAATGACGCAGCTCCAGCATCGAACTCTGACCTGCAAACGACAAGAAGAAACTAGAAAAAGGTCCGAACACATGTAACGAGGCTCGTTTCTGAGCAAAAGGGACTATGCTGTGTTGAAAGACCGAGGAAACTGGACCTTATCACACTGAAGGAAAGATAGGGCGGGGACTTGATGACTGTATACAAGATTCTAAGTTAAATTTACAAAGTAGACAAAGCAGCGTTGTTCAAAGTTAGGAACAGTAGAACGAGGTGTCGTAGAAGTGAAGAGAGAGGTAAATGAGTCACAGAGACGTCAGGAAGAGCTTTATCTGTGTCATAATCTGGCAATAATGTATTGAACAATATAGGAGCGTTTGGAAGGCGGGGCCAGGAGCCTAGCTCGACCCTGCAAGCTCATCTAGGTGAGTCTCCACACACACACACACACACATACACACACACACACACACACACACACACACACACACACACACACACACACACACACACACACACACACACACACACACACACACACACACAAAGTAACGCTCCCCTAGTGATCACATAACCACGAGGTGATTGAGCGCGACCTCAAAATGACTTACAAAATATTTTCACACATCGCTGCCTAAAACTTACAAACCAACAATGAGCGCCAACAATGGCGGACAAAGATGGCGTCCAGGGCGGCGACCATGATACCCTTGCGGCCCGGCGCGAGTTTTGAATTTGGCGGGGGGTGAGCGGCGGGCCGTGACGCCGGCGGCGCCCGGCCTCTCAGCGGCTGTCACCGGCGGCCATAACCTGACCTGAAATATCGCCCCACCGTCCGTCCCGTGCCCTTGGAGGTGATGATGGAGTGACTCCGTTGGTGGTGGTGAGGTTCATTATCCGTGTCCAGGCATGGTGAGGGTGGGACCCCATAACAGACATTAGCTCTTGGACCCCTGACTTTCTAGCGGCCAGTTGTCTAGTGACGTCTCGTTCTGTGGGTATTCATTGTGAGAATTTCCTTTGTCAACTCTGTCCATATCTCTAAATATTTTATATGTCTCTGTCATGCCTCTCTCCCTCTTCCTCCCTCTCTCTCTTCTTTTCTAGCGTCGTCAGGTTTAGTTCCTTCAGTTTCTCTTCACCTCCCATCCTTCGGAATTTTGGGACGAGTCTTGCTGCAAGCTTCTGAACCCTTTCAAGTTTCCTTATGAGTTTCTTTAGACGGGATCTCCATGATGGGGGCTGCATACTCCAAAACTGGTCTCACGTAGGTGCTGAACAGCGATCTAAATGCTTCCTTATTTAGGTTCCTAAATGACGTTCTGACTCTTGCTAGTGTAGAGTATTCAATTGTCGTTATTCTGGGTATCAGAGCCGCTGGAGTTAGGTGTGGTGTTATGCTCACTCCCAGATCTTTGTCTCTTGTTATCGGGAGGTAGTTCCCCTTCGTCCTGTTCCCCTTCGACAGGGTAGATAAAGACAGGCTATTTAACACAAGGGGCACACGCACAAGGGGACACAGGTGGAAACTGAGTGCCCAAATGAGCCACAGAGATATTAGAAAGAACTTTTTTAGTGTCAGAGTGGTTGACAAATGGAATGCATTAGGAAGTGATGTGGTGGAGGCTGACTCCATACACAGTTTCAAGTGTAGATATGATAGAGCCCAATAGGCTCAGGAACCTGTACACCTGTTGATTGACGATTGAGAGGCGGGACCAAAGAGCCAGAGCTCAACCCCCGCGAGCACAATTAGGTGAGTACAATTAGGTGAGTACATCCCCAGGAGGCAACCCGTACCAGCTGCCTAACTCCCAGGTACCTATTTACTGCTAGGTGAATAGATGTTTCAGGGTGAAATAAACTCTGCCCGTTTGTTTCCGCCCCTGCCGGGAACCGAACCCGGGCCATTAGGACTCGCACAGTCCACTTTGTGACTCATGTGTGTGTTATATTAGTTTCACTCTCTCACACTCTCCCTCACTACTCTCACACTATCACTGCTCCCTCACACTCTCCCTCACTACTCTCACGCACTATCATTGCTCCCTCACACTCTCCCTCACTACTCTCTCACACTATCACTGCTCCCTCACACTCTCCCTCACTACTCTCACACTATCACTGCTCCCTCACACTCTCCCTCACTACTCTCACACTATCACTGCTCCCTCACACTCTCCCTCACTACTCTCACACTATCACTGCTCCCTCACACTCTCCCTCACTACTCTCACACACTATCACTGCTCCCACACACTCTCCCTCACTACTCTCTCACACTATCACTGCTCCCACACACAGACAGGTACAACAGTGACAGTATAGGCGGGGTATAAAGAGGTGACTCTCACTTCTCGAGCAGTGATGAATGGTTCTCACTCTCACACCTCTCACTACTCCACACCACCTCCCTCTCTCATCCTCTCCTGTGGCGGCTGGGATGGCCAGTTGTGGCGGCTGGGATGACCAGTTGTGGCGGCTGGGATGACCAGTTGTGGCGGCTGGGATGACCAGTTGTGGTGGCTGTGATGGCCAGTTGTGGCGACTGGGATGACCAGTTGTGGTGGCCGAGCTGACCAGTTGTGGCAGCCGAGCTGACCAATTGTGGCGGCCGAGCTGACCAGTTGTGGCGGCTGGGGGTCCAAAACCATCATGGGCGTCGTCTCAATAGCCGCGTATAAACAGCAGCGACGAGGAGCGCCACGGGGGGCCAGCGGCGCCAGCCGGCACTAACCCACTTTGGCGCCAAAAAGACCATCTCCGCCTTCCCTCCGCGCCCTCCGAGGGCTCATATTCCCGCGCTCTCTGCGGCCCCGCTTGCGGCCCACGGGCTCATAACTGCGGCTGGTGTAATTCATGTGGAAAACGGTGTAATGACTGCGGTAACGGAGGAATAATGGTCTCGCCATATTTTGTCACTCGCCGGGTGAGTCCACTCCGAAGACGGCGACAATGGCGGGAGATTTGCATGGCCGGGTTGAGGATTGTCCCGCGCGTCAGGCCAGATGGCCCGCGCAGGTTTGCCGCGAGATTCGCACGGTAATGCGCAGGGAATTTGAGATATTTTGTTGGTGTCGTCGTTGCTGAAATTATTCCTGAAACGCTGTAATGTCCCAAGTTGGGAACAAGTGAAGGTGTTATGGCGGACCCGTTTATTCCCGCTTATTTGTGGCTGAGGCTTGACTGGGGGTGTTGACGGGGGGTGTTGACGGGGGGTGTTGACGGGGGTTTGACGGGGGGGGTGTTAACAGAGGGGGAGTGGGGGGAGGGGGGCTGAGACTTGGAGCTGCTCGCGCTGTCACATTCATGGTGATTTTGAGCTAGCAGCGAGGCACAGTTTAATCATTAATGATCATTAATCATTAATCAAATCACAGCTCGTCACCTGAGTGTTGAAGAGTGATGCTTGTTCCGCTGTTGATGGTGGCTACACACTCCCAGAGCAACACAGGTTGCTCTGCCTCCTCAGGCCAGATTCACGAAGCAGTTACGCAAGTACTTAATTACGAACCTGTAATCTTTCCTCAATCTTTGACGGCTTTAGTTATATTTATTAAACAGTTTACAAGCATGAAAACTTGCCAATCAACTGTTGTTATTGTTATAAACAGCCTCCTGGTGCTTCGGAGCTGATTAACTGTTTAATAATTGTAAACAAAGATTGAGAAAAGATGGACAGGTTCGTAAGTGCTTGCGTAACTGCTTCGTGAATCTTGCCCTTGCGCAGCTGTCTTGCCGCCTTGGTGAAAGGGAGGGTAGGAGAGAGGAGGAGGGGACTGTCAGGAGAAAGCGCCAAGCCATTACGACTATATAGCACTTGTAAGGGATGAGAATGAGGGAGGGAGAGAGAGACCCGGGTGCCGCCGGGTAGCCCATCTTGTAGAACCGGTCCTCAGACTATTGCTGACGGTGTCAGAGATGCAGACATCAGGGGCCTGATGGCTGAGTGGACAGCGCTCGGGATTCGTAGTCCTATTCCGGATTCGATCCCGGGCGCCGGCGAGAAACAATGGACAGAGTTTCTTTCACCCTATGCCCCTGTTACCTAGCAGTAAAATAGGTACCTGGGTGTTAGTCAGCTGTCACGGGCTCCTTCCTGGGGGTGGAGGCCTGGTCGAGGACCGGGCCGCGGGGACACTAAAGCCCCGAAATCATCTCAAGATAGGTTGGGTTAGGTGTTTGGGTTCTGTATTTGTAGCACGTGGGTGAGGCATTTATAGAACTGTGGGTTCGAACAGGGGACGTGATCGAAGCACTTGTTCGGAAAGTGTTCGAACGACATCCGTTGTGACTCGTATTTAAAATTATGAAATTCATAAACAGGGAGGTGTTTGGTGACAGGAATAACGAGAATGTTGTTGTCGTTGTTTCAGATTTAGCTACTCAGAACGAAGAGTCCATGTAGCACGGGCTATGGTGAGCCCGTAAGAATAACGAGAACTTGCCCTTTGTTTATGAGGCCGGATGGCAAGGTGAGGAGACGGCCAGGCAGCCGGCCACAGTACAGCCGGCCACAGTACAGGAAACCTCACTTGAGGGCGGCGTCGCTCGGTCCTGGGCCGGACATCTGGCCGGCCGGGCGGGCTCACCACCATCTCTGCCAGCTAAGTCATTTATTTATATATGTTACTGGTGTTTTGTTTAGTACATTTAATGAGTATCCAGAGTCATTATTATCGTACTAAGATATACTTTACGTTTACTTAACAGTAAATAGGTACCTGGGAGTTAGACAACTGCCACGGGCTGCTTGCTTCCTGGGCGTGTGTAACAAAAAGGAGACCTGGTCGAGGACCGGACCGCGGAGACGCTAAGCCCCGAAAGATAACCTCAAGATACTTCAAATTAGCAATTTCGCCGACAGAGGGACAATGAGCACGAATAGGGAAGAGACAGCTATACATTTTCTATGCAAGAAATTTTCTTTTTCTATTCAAGAGCTGCGAGGGAGATACTTTATATAAGGGGAACTGTTTCAATTTTAACATTGTAATAAAAATAGGTCTGTTATGTAAATTAATATTATTAAACAATACAATTCAATGTATAATTAGACGGGCAGTTCGGGGTTTAGGTTCTGATGGTGATTAGTTGTGTCCGAAGAACGTGGATGAAGCATTTATAGACTTCAACCTGTGTTGTGTTTTAATGCCTTCGGCACACAAGTTTTTCGGAAATTTTGCGGCCATCAGCGTTTAGTGTTTTACCATATGCTAAAAGACAAGTTTGTTTTGAAAGCGTTTTTTTTTTAGATTTTCTACAGGTTCAGTAGGTCCCAGAGTCACAGTGGAGGGTCCCAAAGGCACTATGCCCCCCCAGAGTCACAGTGGAGGGTCCCACAGGCACTATGCCCCCCAGAGTCACAGTGGAGGGTCCCACAGGCACTATGCCCCCCAGAGTCACAGTGGAGGGTCCCACAGGCACTATGCCCCCCCAGAGTCACAGTGGAGGGTCCCACAGGCACTATGCCCCCCAGAGTCACAGTGGAGGGTCCCACAGGCACTATGCCCCCCAGAGTCACAGTGGAGGGTCCCACAGGCACTATGCCCCCCAGAGTCACAGTGGAGGGTCCCACAGGCACTATGCCCCCCAGAGTCACAGGGAAGAAGGGGAGTACCAATGGCCCTATGCCCCCCCCCAGAGTCACAGGAGGGGTCCCTATGACTCTCCCATGTTAAGGCTCCTACAATGATAGGTTAACTTACTATGTAACTCATTCACCAACCCGTTACCCACCCCATTACCTACTCATTAACCCCATTGACCCATCACCACCCAATCTACTCATCACAGACTCATCCATCAACCACTAAGCTCACAATTTCCGTGGTGGGTCGAGTGGGCTCACTCGACCAGGGGCAGAGTGGGACTGATACAGAGATAAGATCTGTCTGTCTGACCCAACACACTTACGACCTATCCCCTATTCGATCCCCCCGCCCCCCCTTTTCTCCCAGTGTGGACCCATTCGTACAGCTTCGATTTCGTACATTCTATCTACTGACCTCCACCAGCACTGTGTTACTGTCCACCACCACCACCAGCACTGTGTTACTGTCCACCACCACCACCACCACCACAACTGTGTTACTGTCCACCACCACCACCACCACTGTGTTACTGTCCACCACCACCACCACCACCACCACTGTGTTACTGTCCACCACCACCACCACAACTGTGTTACTGTCCACCACCACCACCACCACCACTGTGTTACTGTCCACCACCACCACCACCACAACTGTGTTACTGTCCACCACCACCACCACCACCACCAGCACTGTGTTACTGTCCACCACCACCACCACAACTGTGTTACTGTCCACCACCACCACCACCACAACTGTGTTACTGTCCACCACCACCACCACCACCACCACCACCACAACTGTGTTACTGTCCACCACCACCACCACCACTGTGTTACTGTCCACCACCACCACCACCACAACTGTGTTACTGTCCACCACCACCACCACCACCACCAGCACTGTGTTACTGTCCACCACCACCACCACAACTGTGTTACTGTCCACCACCACCACCACCACAACTGTGTTACTGTCCACCACCACCACCACCACCACCACCACCACCACCACCACCACCACCACTGTGTTACTGTCCACCACCACCACCACCACTGTGTTACTGTCCACCACCACCACCACCACCACCACCACCACTGTGTTACTGTCCACCACCACCACCACAACTGTGTTACTGTCCACCACCACCACCACCACAACTGTGTTACTGTCCACCACCACCACCACCACCACCACCACCACCACTGTGTTACTGTCCACCACCACCACCACCACCACCACCACTGTGTTACTGTCCACCACCACCACCACAACTGTGTTACTGTCCACCACCACCACCACCACCACCACAACTGTGTTACTGTCCACCACCACCACCACCACCACTGTGTTACTGTCCACCACCACCACCACTGTGTGACTGTCCACCACCACCACCACAACTGTGTTACTGTCCACCACCACCACCACCACCACCACCACCACCACCACCACCACCACCACCACCACCACCACCACTGTGTTACTGTCCACCACCACCACTGTGTTACTGTCCACCACCACCACCACCACTGTTACATGTCCACCACCACCACCACTGTGTTACTGTCCACCACCACCACCACCACCACCAGCACTGTGTTACTGTCCACCACCACCACCACCACCACCACCACCACCACCACCACCACCAGCACTGTGTTACTGTCCACCACCACCACCACCACCACCACTGTGTTACTGTCCACCACCACCACCACAACTGTGTTACTGTCCACCACCACCACCACCACCACCACCACCACCACCACCACTGTGTTACTGTCCACCACCACCACCACCACCACTGTGTTACTGTCCATCACCACCACCACCACCACCACCATTGTGTTACTGTCCACCACCACCACCACCACCACCACCACAACTGTGTTACTGTCCACCACCACCACCACCACCACCACCACTGTGTTACTGTCCACCACCACCACCACCACCACTGTGTTACTGTCCACCACCACCACCACCACCACCACTGTGTTACTGTCCACCACCACCACCACTGTGTTACTGTCCACCACCACCACCACCACCACCACAACTGTGTTACTGTCCACCACCACCACCACAACTGTGTTACTGTCCACCACCACCACCACCACCACCACCACTGTGTTACTGTCCACCACCACCACCACAACTGTGTTACTGTCCACCACCACCACCACCACAACTGTGTTACTGTCCACCACCACCACCACCACAACTGTGTTACTGTCCACCACCACCACCACCACCACCACCACCCACCACCACAACTGTGTTACTGTCCACCACCACCACCACCACCACTGTGTTACTGTCCACCACCACCACACCACCACCACCACCACCACAACTGTGTTACTGTCCACCACCACCACCACCAGCACTGTGTTACTGTCCCACCACCACCACCACCACCACCACCACCAGCACTGTGTTACTGTCCACCACCACCACCACCACACCACTGTGTTACTGTCCACCACCACCCACCACCACAACTGTGTAACTGTCCACCACCCACCACCACCACCACAACTGTGTTACTGTCCACCACCACCACCACCACCACCACCACTGTGTTACTGTCCACCACCACCACCACCACAACTGTGTTACTGTCCACCACCACCACCACAACTGTGTTACTGTCCACCACCACCACCACAACTGTGTTACTGTCCACCACCACCACCACCACCACCAGCACTGTGTTACTGTCCACCACCACCACCACCACCACCACCACTGTGTTAACTGTCCCACCACCACCACCACCACCAGCACTGTGTTACTGTCCACACCACCACCACCACCACCACCACTGTGTTACTGTCCACCACCACCACCAACCACCACCACAAACTGTGTTACTGTCGCACCACCACCACCACCACCACCACCACCACTTTGTTACTGTCCACCACCACCACCACCAGCACTGTGTTACTGTCCACCACCACCACCACCAGCACTGTGTTACTGTCCAACGCACCACCACCACCACCACCACCACCACCACCACCACCACCACCACACAACTGTGTTACTGTCCACCACCACCACCACCACCCACCACCACAACTGTGTTACTGTCCACCACCACCACCACCACCACCACCACCACCACCACCAGCACTGGTGTTACTGTCCACCACCACCACCACCACCACCACAACTGTGTTACTGTCCACCACCAACCACCACCACCACCACAACTGTGTTACTGTCCACCACCACCACCACCACCACACCACCACCACCACCACAACTGTGTTACTGTCCACCACCACCACCACCACCACCACCACCACAACTGTGTTACTGTCCACCACCACCACCACCAGCACTGTGTTACTGTCCACCACCACCACCACCACCAGCACTGTGTTACTGTCCACCATCACCACCACCACCACCACCACTGTGTTACTGTCCACCACCACCACCACCACCACCAGCACTGTGTTACTGTCCACCACCACCACCACCACCACCAGCACTGTGTTACTGTCCACCACCACCACCACCACCACCACCACCACCACTGTGTTACTGTCCACCACCACCACCACCACCACTGTGTTACTGTCCACCACCACCACCACCACAACTGTGTTACTGTCCACCACCACCACCACCACCAGCACTGTGTTACTGTCCACCACCACCACCACCACCACCAGCACTGTGTTACTGTCCACCACCACCACCACCACCACTGTGTTATCTGTCCACCACCACCACCACAACTGTGTTACTGTCCACCACCACCACCACCACCACCACAACTGTGTTACTGTCCACCACCACCACCACCAGCACTGTGTTACTGTCCACCACCACCACCACCACAACTGTGTTACTGTCCACCACCACCACCACAACTGTGTTACTGTCCACCACCACCACCACCAGCACTGTGTTACTGTCCACCACCACCACCACCACCACAACTGTGTTACTGTCCACCACCACCACCACCAGCACTGTGTTACTGTCCACCACCACCACCACCACCAGCACTGTGTTACTGTCCACCACCACCACCACCACCACTGTGTTACTGTCCACCACCACCACCAGCACTGTGTTACTGTCCACCACCACCACAACTGTGTTACTGTCCACCACCACCACAACCACCACCACCACCACCACAACCACCACCACCACCACCACCACCACCAGCACTGTGTTACTGTCCACCACCACCACCACTGTGTTACTGTCCACCACCACCACCACCACCACCAGCACTGTGTTACTGTCCACCACCACCACCACCACCACCACCACTACAACTGTGTTACTGTCCACCACCACCACCACCACCACCACCACCACTGTGTTACTGTCCACCACCACCACCACCACAACTGTGTTACTGTCCACCACCACCACCACCACCACCAGCACTGTGTTACTGTCCACCACCACCACCACCACTGTGTTACTGTCCACCACCACCACCACCACTGTGTTACTGTCCACCACCACCACCAGCACTGTGTTACTGTCCACCACCACCACCACCACCACTGTGTTACTGTCCACCACCACCACCACCACCACCACCACCACCACCACTGTGTTACTGTCCACCACCACCACCACCACCACTGTGTTACTGTCCACCACCACCACCACCACCACCACCACTGTGTTACTGTCCACCACCACCACCACTGTGTTACTGTCCACCACCACGACCACCACCACTGTGTTACTGTCCACCACCACGACCACCACCACTGTGTTACTGTCCACCACCACCACCACCACCACCACTGTGTTACTGTCCACCACCACCACCACCACTGTGTTACTGTCCACCACCACCACCACCACCACCACCACCACCACCACCACCACTGTGTTACTGTCCACCACCACCACCACCACTGTGTTACTGTCCACCACCACCACCACCACTGGTTACTGTCCACCACCACCACCACCACTGTGTTACTGTCCACCACCACCACCACCACCACCACCACTGTGTTACTGTCCACCACCACCACCACCACCACCACCACCACCACCACCACCACCAGCACTGTGTTACTGTCCACCACCACCACCACCACCACCACTGTGTTACTGTCCACCACCACCACCACCCCCACTGTGTTACTGTCCACCACCACCACCACCACCACCACCACCACCACCACCACCACCACCACCACCACCACTGTGTTACTGTCCACCACCACCACCACCACCACCACCAGCACTGTGTTACTGTCCACCACCACCACCACCACCACCACCACTGTGTTACTGTCCACCACCACAACCACCACCACCCCCACTGTGTTACTGTCCACCACCACCACCACCACCACCACCACCACCACCACCACCACCACCACTGTGTTACTGTCCACCACCACCACCACCACCACCACCACCACCACCACCACCACCAGCACTGTGTTACTGTCCACCACCACCACCACCACTGTGTTACTGTCCACCACCACCACCACCACCACCACCACCACCACTGTGTTACTGTCCACCACCACCACCACCACCACCACCACCACCACCACCACCACCACCACCACCACCACTGTGTTACTGTCCACCACCACCACCACCACCACCACCACCACCACCACCACCACCACCACCACCACTGTGTTACTGTCCACCACCACCACCACCACCACCACCACCACCGCTGTGTTACTGTCCACCACCACCACCACCACCACCACCACCACTGTGTTACTGTCCACCACCACCACCACCACCACCACCACCACCACTGTGTTACTGTCCACCAATCCTGGAGTATGCAGCCCCAGCATCGAGCCCGTATCTTGTCAAGCTGTATGCCACTAGGCTAGTCCCAGAACTAAGAGGCATGAGTTACGAGTAAAGGCTGCGAGAAATGCACCTCACGACCCTGGAAGACAGAAGAGTAAGGGGAGACATAATCACTACCTACAAAATCCTCAGAGGAATTGACAGGGTAAACAAGGATGAACTATTCAACACTGGTGGGACGCGAACAAGGGGACACAGGTGGAAACTGAGTACCCACATGAGCCACAGGGACGTTAGAAGGAACTTTTTCAGTGTCAGAGTAGTTAACGGATGGAATGCATTAGGAAGTGATGTGGTGGAGGCTGACTCCATACACAGTTTCAAATGTAGATATGATAGAGCCCAATAGGCTCAGGAATCTGTACACCAGTTGATTGACGGTTGAGAGGCGGGACCAAAGAGCCAGAGCTCAACCCCCGCAAGCACAACTAGGTGAATACACACACATCTTCCCCATCTCCACCTGACGATGGAGCGAGATTGAGGTAATTGAACCTTTCACGCAGCCGCTAACGAGCCAACCACCGGTAATTACTATTGTGCGTGTGTCTGTGTGTGTCTCTCTGTTTATGTGTGTATGTATGGACAAATGTATGTAATGTGCACATGTATGTCTGTGTGTGTGTGTGTGTGTGTATCTTTGTGCAGGTTATTGTACTCACCTAGTTGTGCTTGCGGGGGTTGAGCTCTGGCTCTTTGGTCCCGCCTCTCAACTGTCAATCAACTGATGTACAGGTTCCTGAGCCTACTGGGCTCTATCATATCTACAATTAAAACTGCATATATGGAGTCAGCCTCCACCACATGCATTCCATTTGTTAACTACTCGGAAAATGACAAAAATTCTTTCTAACGTCCCTGTGGCTCATGTGGGTACTAAGTTTCCACCTGTGTCCCCCTGTTCGCGTACCACCTAGTTAAGTAATCTGTTATTATCTAACCTATCAATTTTCCCCCTGAGTATTTTGTATGTGGTTATCATGTCCTTCCTTATTCTTCTGTCTTCCAGCAACGTGAGGTGTCAGTCCTCGTAGCTCATGCCTCTCAGTTCTGGGACTAGTCTAGTGGCAAATCTCTATGTGACAATAAGGTTCTAAATGATTCCTAATTACGATTTTTTCTCATGTTGGCCAACTTAGTTATTCTTGA
This sequence comes from Procambarus clarkii, assembly GCF_040958095.1. Classification (NCBI taxonomy): domain Eukaryota; kingdom Metazoa; phylum Arthropoda; class Malacostraca; order Decapoda; family Cambaridae; genus Procambarus; species Procambarus clarkii. Next base: position 6,894,081 of record NC_091163.1, read on the forward strand.
AGTTATCTTGAGGTGATTTCGGGTCTTAGCGTCCCCGCGGCCCGGTCCTCGACCAGGCCTCCACCCCCAGGAAGCAGCCCGTAGCAGCTGTCTAACTCCCAGGTACCTATTTACTGCTAGGTGAACAGATGCATCAAGGGTGAAAGAATTTTTTTGCCCGTTTCTTTCCACCTCCACCTGGGATCGAACCCGGAACCTCAGGATTACGAATCCGAAGCGCTGTCCACTCAGCTGTCACGGTGACTAATGATTCTTTTTTTATGGGCTTCGGGAGACAGATTTCTTGTAATATCAGCCCCCAATCGTTTTCGTCTGTCCGATTCTTGAAGGATTTCATCTGGCAATTAATGTCTTACGTCCGTGTTCCGGCACCCTGCAACTAGTCTGATTACTTGACACTTAGTAACTTCAACTCTATTATCCATTTGCTGAACCACTTTTCTTCATTTTTGACTGTGGCTTCTTGTCGTTCCTTGCTATATTCCTCTTTCTTAATCCTCTTCGCAAGAATTGCAAGCGGGTCGCGGAATGAGTCTATTTCCTCTGCAAGATCCTTATACATACATCAAGAGCAGGGGCCAGATTCACGAAGCAGTTACGCAAGCACTTACGAACCTGTACATCTTTCCTCAATCTTTGGCGGCTTTGTTTACAATTATTAAACAGTTAATGAGCTCCGAAGCACCAGGAGGCTGTTTATAACAATAACAACAGTTGATTGGCAAGTTTTCACGCTTGTAAACTGTTTAATAAATGTAACCAAAGCCGTCAAAGATTGAGGAAAGATGTACACGTTCGTAAGTGCTTGCGGAACTGCTTCGTGAATCTTGCCCCAGGTCCGTATACAGATCCCTGTGGGACTCCGCTAGTAACTTCTCGCCAATCTCGTATCTCTTTCCTCACAGTTTCTCGCTGTTGTTGTTATAGATTCAGCTACTGGGAACGAAAAGTTCCAAGTAGCACGGACTATGGTGAGCCCGAGATTTACCTGGCACAGGAGCGGTGCTGTAACTGGTGGCTCGCTGTCTTCTATTGCTTAGGTACTCCCTGATCCCCTGAAGTACCTGGTTCGTTACAAGTTCGTGGTGTGTTACAAGGTTCCTCCTCTCTAGATGTGCTATCATTCTGGATAACACATTCAGAATGTGTTTATAACACATCCGCCACTTCACCTGGGGTCTTGGAGACTTTGACCTAAAATTCAGTATCTCTTGCGTGTCTCCCTTCTTGTACATGGGACTATATTGGTCATTTTCCAACTTTCTTGTAGGTTTCTTGTCAACTTCCCTTTGGTATCTTGTATGTTGTTTTCATATCCCACCTTCCCCCAATCTCTCTACTCCTCCAGTGTGATAAGGTCCAGTTCTCTCAGTCCTTCCTCATAGCTCAGTCTCTTCAGCTCTGGTACGGGTCGCGTTGTATATCTTTGGGCCTTTCCTAGTATCTCCCTGACCTTTATCAGGTATAAGGGGCTGCATATTCAACAGTGGGTCTCACCTTCGTTGTATATAGGACCCGGGATTCCTATATATTCCTATAAAGGGTATATAGGACCCTTTGTCTAAGTTTCTAAAGGACACCTTGGCCAGTATATGATATATACATGTTGGTAACCTGTTAGTATAGCCTTCTAGCATCAGATGTCAGGTTATAAAGAGAGAGAGAGAGAGAGAGAGAGAGAGAGAGAGAGAGAGAGAGAGAGAGAGAGAGAGAGAGAGAGGGGAGAGAGAGAGAGAGAGGGGGAGAGAGAGAGAGAGGGGAGAGAGAGAGAGAGAGAGAGGGGAGAGAGAGAGAGAGAGAGAGAGAGAGAGAGAGAGAGAGAGGGAGAGAGAGAGAGAGAGAGAGAGGGGAGAGAGAGAGAGAGAGAGGGGGGAGAGAGAGAGAGAGAGAGAGAGAAGAGAGAGAGAGAGAGAGAGAGAGGGAGAGAGAGAGAGGGAGAGAGAGAGAGAGAGAGAGAGGGGAGAGAGAGAGAGAGAGAGGGGGGAGAGAGAGAGAGAGAGAGAGAAGAGAGAGAGAGAGAGAGAGAGAGGGAGAGAGAGAGTGAGGCGCCTCTGGTGTTTAGCCCTCCCCGGGTGTTATAATTCCCCGCGGTTAATTTCCACGCCGTTTGTTTCCCCCGTGTTTTATTCTCCGGTGTTCCATCTGGCTGTGTTTTATCTGCGGCGTCGTGTGTGTGTCTTCCATCCGGTGTTCGCTCCAGCGCCGTCGCCGGCGGCCCACTGACGATATCACATCCGGCAGCGAGGCCCCTATCAGCCACCCGCTCGCGCCGTCTCCGCCAATCATCCTCGCCGGGGAAACTTGCAACGCTCCCATTGGCTCAAATCAATTTAAGCTCCGCCTCCGCTCTTTTCCCATTGGTCCTGTGAATAATTGGGCGTGTTCGTTTGTGACCGACACCTTTCATTTTTTTTCTCCCGATCGCTACTTACGTCCCTGACTTCACCTTGGCTAATATATAATATTTATATTTATATATAATTCTAACTGTAATTAGTTACATATATGCTTTGAATTGCCCAATAGACTGTCCGCGGGTTCGTATATTACATATTAATTCACCGTTTTTTTTAGCCGTTTTGAGTTCACGAAGCCAATGTTGTCACATCAATTCTGAAAGGATTCGGAAGAGCGATTTGATGGTCAGGTTCGGACTTGGTCATTAGGTGACGGTGGTAGTGAGACATCAGGTCCCCGGCGTGACACTTGGGACCGCGTGACACACTCAACACTGTACACTCTCTTGACTGTTGAGTGGTTACCGAGATAACTGGCGATTCGTAACGACTGTGAACCACTCCCTCGACTGTCGTGTCTCGAGACAGTCAAGTGACAGATGACACCAATCTACAGAGATTGGCTGTTCTTAGTAACTAGGAGGGGATTACATCAGTGATTACACGTAATAATCCACCAATCACAGCACCGCAATGGAGCAGTAATCCTGACTACTCTAGGTAAGTTAACTATCGCCAATAGTACTTGTTCTATCGCCAATAGTTCTTGTTCTATTGCCCATAGTACTTGTTCTATCGCCCATAGTACTTGTTCTATCGCTAATAGTTCTTGTTCTATCGCCCATAGTACTTGTTCTATCGCCAAAAATACTTGTTCTATCGCCCATAGTACTTGTTCTATCACCAATAGCACTTGTTCTATCGCCAATAATACTTGTTCTATCACCAATAATACTTGTTCTATCGTCAATAGTACTTGTTCTATCGTCAATAGTACTTGTTCTATCGCCAATAGTACTTGTTCTATCGCCAATAGTACTTGTTCTATCGCCAATAATACTTGTTCTATCACTAATAGTACTTGTTCTATCGCCAATAATACTTGTTCTATCACCAATAGCACTTGTTCTATCACCAATAACACTTGTTCTATCGCCAATAACACTTGTTCTATCACCAATAACACTTGTTCTATCGCCAATAATACTTGTTCTATCGCCAATAATACTTGTTCTATCACCAATAACACTTGTTCTATCACCAATAATACTTGTTCTATCGCCAATAATACTTGTTCTATCGCCAATAATACTTGTTCTATCACCAATAATACTTGTTCTATCACCAATAGTACTTGTTCTATCGGCCATAGTACTTGTTCTATCGGCAATAGTACTTGTTCTATCGGCCATACCCTGGAAACACAAACCGAAACTGTCTCTATTTTCCGCTTGTTACAACTTGAAATAAAGTTGTTACATCTTGGCTTAACGTGTTTATGACGTATTAGAACGTTGTTACAACTTGCTATATTGGTTGTTATAACTGGTTAGGAAGTGTTAAAACTTGCTCGAACGTTGTACCAACGTCGTAGTTTCGGTGTGTGTTTGGCGGGTAGTACGTGTTCTATCGGCCATAGTACTTGTTCTATCACCAATAATACTTGTTCTATCACCAATAGTACTTGTTCTATCACCAATAATACCTTAGTCTCTGGGGCAGTATTAACTGCCCAATTAACAACGTGTTGGGTGATAAATATTGGTTTATGTCATTGCTATTTATGAAGAGGTGAAGCAGTAGTTACACCAGGCGGCCATCAGCCACGCTCGTTACAGGTGGCCTGGTGGTTAAGGCCGCGGAGGAATGATTTACTTGTGGATGAAGTGTTGTTTAAAGCGAGTTATAGTTAGGTCTAGTTCCTGTACACTGCAGCGATGGTGTGTTGCTTGGAGTGTGTTGTCTGGAGTGTGTTGTCTGGAGTGTGTTGTCTGGAGTGTGTTGCTTGGAGTGTGTTGCCTGGAGTGTGTTGCTTGGAGTGTGTTGTCTGGAGTGTGTTGCCTGGAGTGTGTTGTCTGGAGTGTGTTGCTTGGAGTGTGTTGCCTGGAGTGTGTTGCTTGGAGTGTGTTGTCTGGAGTGTGTTGCCTGGAGTGTGTTGTCTGGAGTGTGTTGCCTGGAGTGTGTTGTCTGGAGTGTGTGTTGCCTGGAGTGTGTTGTCTGGAGTGTGTTGCCTGGAGTGTGTTGTCTGGAGTGTGTGTTGCCTGGAGTGTGTGTTGCCTGGAGAGTGTGTTGCCTGGAGTGTGTTGCCTGGAGAGTGTTGTCTGGAGAGTGTTGCCTGGAGAGTGTTGCCTGGAGTGTGTTGCCTGGAGAGTGTTGCCTGGAGGGTGTTGCCTGGAGGGTGTGATGCCTGGAGAGTGTGTTGCCTGGAGTGTGTGTTGCCTGGAGTGTGTGTTGCCTGGAGAGTGTGTTGCCTGGAGTGTGTGTTGCCTGGAGTGTGTTGCCTGGAGTGTGTTGCCTGGAGTGTGTGTTGCCTGGAGTGTGTTGCCTGGAGTGTGTTGCCTGGAGTGTGTTGCCTGGATAGTGTGTTGCCTGGAGTGTGTGTTGCCTGGAGTGTGTGTTGCCTGGAGTGTGTGTTGCCTGGAGAGTGTGTTGCCTGGAGTGTGTTGCCTGGAGTGTGTTGCCTGGAGAGTGTTGCCTGGAGTGTGTTGCCTGGAGTGTGTTGCCTGGAGTGTTGCCTGGAGTGTGTTGCCTGGAGAGTGTGTTGCCTGGAGTGTGTGTTGCCTGGAGTGTGTTGCCTGGAGAGTGTGTTGGTTGGAGAGTGTGTTGCCTGGAGTGTGTGTTGCCTGGAGTGTGTTGCCTGGAGAGTGTTGCCTGGAGAGTGTGTTGCCTGGAGTGTGTTGCCTGGAGAGTGTGTTGGTTGGAGAGTGTGTTGCCTGGAGTGTGTGTTGCCTGGAGTGTGTTGCCTGGAGAGTGTGTTGGTTGGAGAGTGTGTTGCCTGGAGTGTGTGTTGCCTGGAGTGTGTTGCCTGGAGAGTGTTGCCTGGAGAGTGTGTTGCCTGGAGTGTGTTGCCTGGAGAGTGTGTTGCCTGGAGAGTGTGTTGCCTGGAGAGTGTGTTGCCTGGAGTGTGTTGCCTGGAGAGTGTGTTGCCTGGAGAGTGTTCCCTGGAGAGTGTGTTGCCTGGAGTGTGTGTTGCCTGGAGAGTGTTCCTTGGAGAGTGTGTTGCCTGCAGTGTGTTGCCTGAAGAGTGTGTTGCCTGGAGAGTGTTCCCTGGAGAGTGTGTTGCCTGGAGTGTGTGTTGCCTGGAGTGTGTGTTGCCTGGAGTGTGTGTTGCCTGGAGAGTGTGTTGGTTGGAGAGTGTGTTGCCTGGAGAGTGTGTTGGTTGGAGAGTGTGTTGCCTGGAGAGTGTGTTGCCTGGAGTGTGTGTTGCCTGGAGAGTGTTGCCTGGAGAGTGTGTTGCCTGGAGAGTGTGTTGCCTGGAGTGTGTGTTGCCTGGAGAGTGTTGCCTGGAGAGTGTGTTGCCTGGAGAGTGTGTTGGTTGGAGAGTGTGTTGCCTGGAGAGTGTGTTGGTTGGAGAGTGTGTTGCCTGGAGAGTGTGTTGGTTGGAGAGTGTGTTGCCTGGAGTGTGTGTTGCCTGGAGAGTGTTGCCTGGAGAGTGTTGCCTGGAGAGTGTGTTGCCTGGAGAGTGTGTTGCCTGGAGAGTGTGTTGGTTGGAGAGTGTGTTGCCTGGAGAGTGTGTTGCCTGGAGAGTGTGTTGCCTGGAGTGTGTGTTGCCTGGAGAGTGTTGCCTGGAGAGTGTGTTGCCTGGAGAGTGTGTTGCCTGGAGTGTGTGTTGCCTGGAGAGTGTGTTGCCTGGAGTGTGTGTTGCCTGGAGAGTGTTGCCTGTAGAGTGTGTTGCCTGGAGAGTGTGTTGCCTGGAGAGTGTTCCTTGGAGAGTGTGTTGCCTGGAGTGTGTTCCCTGGAGAGTGTGTTGCCTGGAGTGTGTTGCCTGGAGAGTGTGTTGCCTGGAGAGTGTGTTGGTTGGAGAGTGTGTTGCCTGGAGAGTGTGTTGGTTGGAGAGTGTGTTGCCTGGAGAGTGTGTTGGTTGGAGAGTGTGTTGCCTGGAGTGTGTGTTGCCTGGAGAGTGTTGCCTGGAGAGTGTGTTGCCTGGAGAGTGTGTTGGTTGGAGAGTGTGTTGCCTGGAGAGTGTGTTGCCTGGAGTGTGTGTTGCCTGGAGAGTGTTGCCTGGAGAGTGTGTTGCCTGGAGAGTGTGTTGCCTGGAGTGTGTGTTGCCTGGAGTGTGTGTTGCCTGGAGAGTGTGTTGCCTGGAGAGTGTGTTGCCTGGAGTGTGTTGCCTAGAGTGTGTGTTGCCTGAAGAGTGTTCCCTGGCGAGTGTGTTGCCTGGAGTGTGTTGCCTGGAGAGTGTGTTGCCTGGAGAGTGTTCCCTGGAAAGTGTGTTGCCTGGAGTGTGTTGCCTGGAGAGTGTGTTGCCTGGAGTGTGTGTTGCCTGGAGAGTGTTCCTTGGAGAGTGTGTTGCCTGGAGTGTGTTGCCTGGAGAGTGTGTTGCCTGGAGTGTGTGTTGCCTGGAGAGTGTTCCTTGGAGAGTGTGTTGCCTGGAGTGTGTTGCCTGGAGAGTGTGTTGCCTGGAGTGTGTGTTGCCTGGAGAGTGTGTTGCCTGGAGAGTGTGTTGCCTGGAGTGTGTTGCCTGGAGAGTGTGTTGCCTGGAGTGTGTTGCCTGGAGTGTGTGTTGCCTGGAGTGTGTTGCCTGGAGTGTGTGTTGCCTGGAGTGTGTGTTGCCTGGAGAGTGTGTTGCTTGGAGAGTGTGTTGCCTGGAGAGTGTGTTGCCTGGAGAGTGTTGCCTGGAGTGTGTGTTGCCTGGAGAGTGTTGCCTGGAGTGTGTGTTGCCTGGAGAGTGTGTTGTCTGGAGTGAGTGTTGCCTGGAGAGTGTTGCCTGGAGTGTGTGTTGCCTGGAGAGTGTGTTGTCTGGAGTGAGTGTTGCCTGGAGAGTGTTGTCTGGAGTGTGTTGCCTGCAGAGTGTGTTGTCTGGAGTGTGTTGCTTGGAGTGTGTGTTGCCTGGAGTGTGTGTTGCCTGGAGTGTGTGTTGCCTGGAGTGTGTGTTGCCTGGAGAGTGTGTTGCTTGGAGTGTGTGTTGCTTGGAGTGTGTGTTGCCTGGAGAGTGTGTTGCCTGGAATGTGTTGCCTGGAGTGTGTTGCCTGGAGTGTGTTGCCTGGAGAGTGTTGTCTGGAGTGTGTTGCCTGCAGAGTGTGTTGTCTGGAGTGTGTTGCTTGGAGTGTGTGTTGCCTGGAGTGTGTGTTCCCTGGAGTGTGTGTGGCCTGGAGTGTGTGTTGCCTGGAGAGTGTGTTGCCTGGAGTGTGTGTTGCCTGGAGTGTGTGTTGCCTGGAGTGTGTGTTGCCTGGAGAGTGCTCCTTGGAGAGTGTGTTGCCTGGAGTGTGTTGCCTGGAGAGTGTGTTGCCTGGAGTGTGTGTTGCCTGGAGAGTGTTCCTTGGAGAGTGTGTTGCCTGGAGTGTGTTGCCTGGAGAGTGTGTTGCCTGGAGTGTGTGTTGCCTGGAGAGTGTGTTGCCTGGAGAGTGTGTTGCCTGGAGAGTGTGTTGCCTGGAGAGTGTGTTGCCTGGAGTGTGTTGCCTGGAGTGTGTGTTGCCTGGAGTGTGTTGCCTGGAGTGTGTGTTGCCTGGAGTGTGTGTTGCCTGGAGTGTGTGTTGCCTGGAGAGTGTGTTGCTTGGAGAGTGTGTTGCCTGGAGAGTGTGTTGCCTGGAGAGTGTTGCCTGGAGTGTGTGTTGCCTGGAGAGTGTTGCCTGGAGTGTGTGTTGCCTGGAGAGTGTGTTGTCTGGAGTGAGTGTTGCCTGGAGAGTGTTGCCTGGAGTGTGTGTTGCCTGGAGAGTGTGTTGTCTGGAGTGAGTGTTGCCTGGAGAGTGTTGTCTGGAGTGTGTTGCCTGCAGAGTGTGTTGTCTGGAGTGTGTTGCTTGGAGTGTGTGTTGCCTTTAGTGTGTGTTGTCTGGAGTGTGTGTTGCCTGGAGTGTGTGTTGCCTGGAGAGTGTGTTGCTTGGAGTGTGTGTTGCTTGGAGTGTGTGTTGCCTGGAGAGTGTGTTGCCTGGAATGTGTTGCCTGGAGTGTGTTGCCTGGAGTGTGTTGCCTGGAGAGTGTTGTCTGGAGTGTGTTGCCTGCAGAGTGTGTTGTCTGGAGTGTGTTGCTTGGAGTGTGTGTTGCCTGGAGTGTGTGTTCCCTGGAGTGTGTGTGGCCTGGAGTGTGTGTTGCCTGGAGAGTGTGTTGCCTGGAGTGTGTGTTGCCTGGAGTGTGTGTGGCCTGGAGTGTGTGTTGCCTGGAGAGTGTGTTGCTTGGAGTGTGTGTTGCCTGGAGTGTGTGTTGCCTGGAGAGTGTGTTGCCTGGAGAGTGTGTTGCCTGGAGAGTGTGTTGCCTGGAGTGTGTGTTGCCTGGAGAGAGTGTTGCCTGGAGAGTGTTGTCTGGAGAGTGTTGCCTGGAGAGTGTTGCTTGGAGTGTTGCGTGATGCTACAATACAGCTTCAGGTCAATCCTATAATTCTATAATCATATAGTTATATAATCCTTTAATTCAACAATTATATTATCCTATAATCATGTTATTCTATAATTCCATAACTGTATAATCCTGTAATGTTATAGCTCTATTATCTTATAACACTTTAATCATTATCATCCTGAAATCCTATACTCCTATAATGCTCAAATCCTATAATTCTATAATCCTTTAATTCTATAATTAAATGTAACTTTTCACCATGTGAGTACGCTTATAATTACACATGTAATTCATATACATATTTTGTATGTATGTTCAGTTATTATAGATCATACACTAATTATTGCCCACTAATTAGATCGCTGAATACAAAATAATTAATTCGTATAGTGTCGGTATATATATGGGAGGAGGTTAAGGCCCAGTAGCTGGGGCTAGGAACTGGATGGGTGATCCTCATGTTCCTGCCGCTAGTTCGACCTCTTATAGCCTCGTTTCAATAGTAATCACTCATTAATGCGCTCGTTAATTCAGATCACAGGGACTCGAACTCGGACCTGGAAAATCGACTCAGACCTCCACACATGGTAAATATTTTAGCAAAACCACACACCACACATGTGACTTTTACATGTGTGGTGTGTGTTGTGGTCGACGCCGGACCGCTGCACTACCACACACCTGACTCTTGGTACCACAGTGGAGGGACCTGGCTCTTGGTACCTCAGTGGTGGGACCTGACTCTTGGTACCACAGTGGTGGGACCTGACTCTTGGTACCACAGTGGTGGGACCTGGCTCTTGGTACTACAGTGGTGGGACCTGGCTCTTGGTACCTCAGTGGTGGGACCTGACTCTTGGTACCACAGTGGTGGGACCTGACTCTTGGTACCTCAGTGGTGGGACCTGACTCTTGGTACCACAGTGGTGGGACCTGACTCTTGGTACCACAGTGGAGGGACCTGACTCTTGGTACCACAGTGGTGGGACCTGACTCTTGGTACCACAGTGGTAGGACCTGACTCTTGGTACCACAGTGAAGGGACCTGACTCTTGGTACCACAGTAAAGGGACCTGACTCTTGGTACCACAGTGGTGGGACCTGACTCTTGGTACCACAGTGGTGGGACCTGACTCTTGGTACCACAGTGGTGGGACCTGACTCTTGGTACCACAGTGAAGGGACCTGACTCTTGGTACCACAGTGGTGGGACCTGACTCTTGGTACCACAGTGAAAGGACCTGACTCTTGGTACCACAGTGGTGGGACCTGACTCTTGGTACCACAGTGGAGGGACCTGGCTCTTGGTACCTCAGTGGTGGGACCTGACTCTTGGTACCACAGTGGTGGGACCTGACTCTTGGTACCACAGTGGTGGGACCTGGCTCTTGGTACTACAGTGGTGGGACCTGGCTCTTGGTACCTCAGTGGTGGGACCTGACTCTTGGTACCACAGTGGTGGGACCTGACTCTTGGTACCTCAGTGGTGGGACCTGACTCTTGGTACCACAGTGGTGGGACCTGACTCTTGGTACCACAGTGGAGGGACCTGACTCTTGGTACCACAGTGGTGGGACCTGACTCTTGGTACCACAGTGGTAGGACCTGACTCTTGGTACCACAGTGAAGGGACCTGACTCTTGGTACCACAGTAAAGGGACCTGACTCTTGGTACCACAGTGGTGGGACCTGACTCTTGGTACCACAGTGGTGGGACCTGACTCTTGGTACCACAGTGGTGGGACCTGACTCTTGGTACCACAGTGAAGGGACCTGACTCTTGGTACCACAGTGGTGGGACCTGACTCTTGGTACCACAGTGAAAGGACCTGACTCTTGGTACCACAGTGGTGGGACCTGACTCTTGGTACCACAGTGGTGGGACCTGACTCTTGGTACCACAGTGAAGGGACCTGACTCTTGGTACCACAGTGGTGGGACCTGACTCTTGGTACCACAGTGGTGGGACCTGACTCTTGGTACCACAGTGGTGGGACCTGACTCTTGGTACCACAGTGAAGGGACCTGACTCTTGGTACCACAGTGGAGGGACCTGACTCTTGGTACCACAGTGGTGGGACCTGACTCTTGGTACCACAGTGAAGGGACCTGACTCTTGGTACCACAGTGGTGGGACCTGACTCTTGGTACCACAGTGGTGGGACCTGACTCTTGGTACCACAGTGGAGGGACCTGACTCTTGGTACCACAGTGGAGGGACCTGACTCTTGGTACCACAGTGGAGGGACATGATTCTTGGTACCACAGTGGTGGGACCTGGCTCTTGGCACCACAGTGGTGGGACCTGACTCTTGGTACCACAGTGGAGGGACCTGACTCTTGGTACCATAGTGGAGGGACCTGACTCTTGGTACCACAGTGTAGGGACCTGACTCTTGGTACCACAGTGAAGGGACCTGGCTCTTGGCACCACAGTGGTGGGACCTGACTCTTGGTACCACAGTGGAGGGACCTGACTCTTGGTACCATAGTGGAGGGACCTGACTCTTGGTACCACAGTGTAGGGACCTGACTCTTGGTACCACAGTGAAGGGACCTGGCTCTTGGCACCACAGTGGTGGGACCTGACTCTTGGTACCACAGTGGAGGGACCTGACTCTTGGTACCACAGTGGAGGGACCGGATTTTGGTCCTAAAAAGAGACATAGCGTCATTAGATGAAACTAAGAGTCCAAAAGGTGTCAATGAAGCAACTATACTATATAATATAGTCATCAGGGGCTATACATTATACCCTTGACGACTCTTATGTCTCATAGTTGACTCAGGTCAAAGGTCAAGCCTGGAAGGAAAGTAAACAAAGGAACAAATATATATATATATATATATATATATATATATATATATATATATATATATATATATATATATATATATATATATATATATATATATATATATTTTATTAAATATGACCGAAAAAGTAAGATTAATAATTCTAACACGAATTTTCTCAATCTTTCGTACATTATGCTTCACTATTGGAGGTAAATCAAAAATCACTTCTCCAAAATTCATTTTTATTTCTAGTCTGACGCGACACGGGCGCGTTTCGTAAAACTTATTACATTTTCAAAGACTTCACAAATACACAACTGATTATAACTTGCGTTTCCCTGGTTTTATATCTACATTTGAGTGAGGTGGGAAGGGTGATGTGGCATTACATTTGAGTAAGGTGGGAAGGATGATGTGGCATTAGAGGATATTAATAGGGTATTAAAAGTATCAACACAAGACAGAACACGAAACAATGGATATTGAATAGAAGTGTTTGTAGAAAGCCTATTGGTCCATATTTCTTGATGCTTCTATATTGGAGCGGAGTCTTGAGGTGGGTAGAATATAGTTGTGCAATAATTGGCTGTTGATTGCTGGTGTTGACTTCTTGATGTGTAGTGCCTCGCAAACGTCGAGCCGCCTGCTATCGCTGTATCTATCGATGATTTCTGTGTTGTTTACTAGGATTTCTCTGGCGATGGTTTGGTTATGGGAAGAGATTATATGTTCCTTAATGGAGCCCTGTTGTTTATGCATCGTTAAACGCCTAGAAAGAGATGTTGTTGTCTTGCCTATATACTGGGTTTTTTGGAGCTTACAGTCCCCAAGTGGGCATTTGAAGGCATAGACGACGTTAGTCTCTTTTAAAGCGTTCTGTTTCGTGTCTGGAGAGTTTCTCATGAGTAGGCTGGCCGTTTTTCTGGTTTTATAGTAAATCGTCAGTTGTATCCTCTGATTTTTGTCTGTAGGGATAACGTTTCTATTAACAATATCTTTCAGGACCCTTTCCTCTGTTTTATGAGCTGTGGAAAAGAAGTTCCTGTAAAATAGTCTAATAGGGGGTATAGGTGTTGTGTTAGTTGTCTCTTCGGAGGTTGCATGGCTTTTCACTTTCCTTCTTATGATGTCTTCGATGAAACCATTGGAGAAGCCGTTATTGACTAGAACCTGCCTTACCCTACAGAGTTCTTCGTCGACTTGCTTCCATTCTGAGCTGTGGCTGAGAGCACGGTCGACGTATGCGTTAACAACACTCCTCTTGTACCTGTCGGGGCAGTCGCTGTTGGCATTTAGGCACATTCCTATGTTTGTTTCCTTAGTGTAGACTGCAGTGTGGAAACCTCCGCCCTTTTCCATGACTGTTACATCTAGAAAAGGCAGCTTCCCATCCTTTTCCGTCTCGTAAGTGAAACGCAGCACGGAACTCTGCTCAAATGCCTCCTTCAAATACCTCCTTGGGAAGCTGCCTTTTCTAGATGTAACAGTCATGGAAAAGGGCGGAGGTTTCCACACTGCAGTCTACACTAAGGAAACAAACATAGGAATGTGCCTAAATGCCAACAGCGACTGCCCAGACAGGTACAAGAGGAGTGTTGTTAACGCATACGTCGACCGTGCTCTCAGCCACAGCTCAGAATGGAAGCAAGTCGACGAAGAACTCTGTAGGGTAAGGCAGGTTCTAGTCAATAACGGCTTCTCCAATGGTTTCATCGAAGACATCATAAGAAGGAAAGTGAAAAGCCATGCAACCTCCGAAGAGACAACTAACACAACACCTATACCCCCTATTAGACTATTTTACAGGAACTTCTTTTCCACAGCTCATAAAACAGAGGAAAGGGTCCTGAAAGATATTGTTAATAGAAACGTTATCCCTACAGACAAAAATCAGAGGATACAACTGACGATTTACTATAAAACCAGAAAAACGGCCAGCCTACTCATGAGAAACTCTCCAGACACGAAACAGAACGCTTTAAAAGAGACTAACGTCGTCTATGCCTTCAAATGCCCACTTGGGGACTGTAAGCTCCAAAAAACCCAGTATATAGGCAAGACAACAACATCTCTTTCTAGGCGTTTAACGATGCATAAACAACAGGGCTCCATTAAGGAACATATAATCTCTTCCCATAACCAAACCATCGCCAGAGAAATCCTAGTAAACAACACAGAAATCATCGATAGATACAGCGATAGCAGGCGGCTCGACGTTTGCGAGGCACTACACATCAAGAAGTCAACACCAGCAATCAACAGCCAATTATTGCACAACTATATTCTACCCACCTCAAGACTCCGCTCCAATATAGAAGCATCAAGAAATATGGACCAATAGGCTTTCTACAAACACTTCTATTCAATATCCATTGTTTCGTGTTCTGTCTTGTGTTGATACTTTTAATACCCTATTAATATCCTCTAATGCCACATCATCCTTCCCACCTTACTCAAATGTAATGCCACATCACCCTTCCCACCTCACTCAAATGTAGATATAAAACCAGGGAAACGCAAGTTATAATCAGTTGTGTATTTGTGAAGTCTTTGAAAATGTAATAAGTTTTACGAAACGCGCCCGTGTCGCGTCAGACTAGAAATAAAAATGAATTTTGGAGAAGTGATTTTTGATTTACCTCCAATAGTGAAGCATAATGTACGAAAGATTGAGAAAATTCGTGTTAGAATTATTAATCTTACTTTTTCGGTCATATTTAATAAAATATGTCTACAGGAAAGACTGCTACCAAAATATACTAATATATATATATATATATATATATATATATATATATATATATATATATATATATATATATATTATACGTAAAGTGAATTCCTTTCAGTCCAATGGCCTCGTTGGGAGTCCCGGATGGTAATGATGTAATTCCCTGGAGAGTTAAACTGAGATGCTGCTGATATTGATTGTATGTGCTGGCTATTGATTGTTCTCACCTAATTGTGCTTGCGGGGGTTGAGCTCTGGCTCTTTGGTCCCACCTCTCAACTGTCAATCAACTGGTGTACAGGTTCTTGAGCCTATTGGGCTCTATCATATCTACATTTGAAACTGTGTATGGAGTCAGTCTCCACCACATCACTGCCTAATCTATTCTATCTGTTAACTACTCTGACACTGAAAAAGTTCTTTCTAACGTCCCCTGTGGCTCATTTGGGTACTCAGTTTCCACCTGTGTCCCCTTGTTCGCGCACCACCCGTGTTGAATAGTTTATCCTTGTTTACCCTGTCAATTTTCCTGAGAATTTTGTAGGTAGTGATCATGGCTCCCCTCACTCTTCTGTCTTCCAGTGTCGTAAGGTGCATTTCCCGCAGCCTTTCCCTGTAACTCATGCCTCTTAGTTCTGGGACTAGTCTAGTGGCATACCTCTGAACTTTTTCCAGCTTCGTCTTGTGGAAAAAGTGTGTGTGTGTGTGTGTGTGTGTGTGTGTGTGTGTGTGTGTACTCACCTAATAGCATACTCACCTAATGTGTGTGTGTGTGTGTGTGTGTGTGTGTGTGTGTGTGTGTGTGTGTGGAGACATACACACACACATACCTCCTGTGTGTGTGTGGGGGGGGGGATGGGGGAGACAGGGCCGGGGGTGAAGGGTGTCCAGGCGTCACCCTAGGCGTCAGGGGTCCCTAGGGGCGGGTTGGTCACCCCTGATAGTCACGCTTCTCATCTCTCTTACCATGAATTATGGGGAGGGGCAACAACCAACCAGTTTTAAAGGCATAAAAGACGAAGCAAGAGAGAGAGGAAGGAAGGAATCAGAGAGAGAAACAGCGAGGAAACACACAGAGAGGAAGAAACACATGTGAAGAACAACTTGTCTCACTAACAACCTCAGACGAAGGCCTGGAAATGTTGCAGAAATTCTGACTCAGTTGACCAGATTCACGAAAGCACTTACGCAACCACTTACGAACCTGTACATCTTTTGTCAATCTTTGGCGGCTTTGTTTCCAAATTATTAAACAGTTAATGAGCTCCGAAGCACCAGGAGGCTGTTTATAACAATAACAACAGTTAAATGAGAAGTTTTCATGCTTGTTAACGGATTAATAAATGTAACCAAAGCCGTCAAAGATTGAGAAAAGATGTACACGTTCGTAAGTGCTTTCGTGAATCTGGCCTCAGGTTTCTTAATCTTCGTATCATTACAGACTTGCCAATGGGTTACCCAATATGGTCCAATATGGCCACATACCTACTTTGTCAGACTGTCTAAATTATAGCCATCATCACCAGTCTTTTAAAAGACATCAACAGCGTGGCTTAAAAAATAAAACTATGCGTAGATATTAGCAGAACAGTTGAAAAAGTCTAATATATTTTGTGTTTATTGTTCTGAGAGTCTCATACCACCCATTATTTGGTACACTATCCCCACGGGGGTATGGGTACCACATTGGGAATAGGGTAATACCTCCTCGGTTATGAACCCCCAATTTAGGCTATCAATTTTAACTGGAATATTGGAAGATGAAGGAGTGGTGGTCAGTATTGGTTGGGTTACACACACCAGTGGTGGTCACTACTGGTTGGGTTACACGCACCAGTGGTGGTCACTACTGGTTGGGTTACACACACCAGTGGTGGTCACTACTGGTTGGGTTACACACACACCAGTGGTGGTCACTATTGGTTGGGTTACACACACACCAGTGGTGGTCACTACTGGTTGGGTTACACGCACCAGTGGTGGTCACTACTGGTTGGGTTACACACACCAGTGGTGGTCACTACTGGTTGGGTTACACGCACCAGTGGTGGTCACTACTGGTTGGGTTACACACACCAGTGGTGGTCACTACTGGTTGGGTTACACGCACCAGTGGTGGTCACTACTGGTTGGGATACACGCACCAGTGGTGGTCACTACTGGTTGGGTTACACGCACCAGTGGTGGTCACTACTGGTTGGGTTACACACACACCAGTGGTGGTCACTACTGGTTGGGTTACACGCACCAGTGGTGGTCACTACTGGTTGGGTTACACACACACCAGTGGTGGTCACTACTGGTTGGGTTACACACACCAGTGGTGGTCACTACTGGTTGGGTTACACACACCAGTGGTGGTCACTACTGGTTGGGTTACACACACACCAGTGGTGGTCACTACTGGTTGGGTTACACACACCAGTGGTGGTCACTACTGGTTGGGTTACACGCACCAGTGGTGGTCACTACTGGTTGGGTTACACGCACCAGTGGTGGTCACTACTGGTTGGGTTACACGCACCAGTGGTGGTCACTACTGGTTGGGTTACACGCACCAGTGGTGGTCACTACTGGTTGGGTTACACGCACCAGTGGTGGTCACTACTGGTTGGGTTACACGCACCAGTGGTGGTCACTACTGGTTGGGTTACACGCACCAGTGGTGCTCACTACTGGTTGGGTTACACGCACCAGTGGTGGTCACTACTGGTTGGGTTACACGCACCAGTGGTGGTCACTACTGGTTGGGTTACACGCACCAGTGGTGCTCACTACTGGTTGGGTTACACGCACCAGTGGTGGTCACTACTGGTTGGGTTACACGCACCAGTGGTGGTCACTACTGGTTGGGTTACACACACCAGTGGTGGTCACTACTGGTTGGGTTACACACACCAGTGGTGGTCACTACTGGTTGGGTTACACACACCAGTGGTGGTCACTACTGGTTGGGTTACACACACCAGTGGTGGTCACTACTGGTTGGGTTACACACACCAGTGGTGGTCACTACTGGTTGGGTTACACGCACCAGTGGTGGTCACTACTGGTTGGGTTACACGCACCAGTGGTGGTCACTACTGGTTGGGTTACACGCACCAGTGGTGGTCACTACTGGTTGGGTTACACACACACCAGTGGTGGTCACTACTGGTTGGGTTACACACACACCAGTGGTGGTCACTACTGGTTGGGTTACACGCACCAGTGGTGGTCACTACTGGTTGGGTTACACGCACCAGTGGTGGTCACTACTGGTTGGGTTACACGCACCAGTGGTGGTCACTACTGGTTGGGTTACACACACCAGTGGTGGTCACTTCTGGTTGGGTTACACGCACCAGTGGTGGTCACTACTGGTTGGGTTACACGCACCAGTGGTGGTCACTACTGGTTGGGTTACACGCACCAGTGGTGGTCACTACTGGTTGGGTTACACACACCAGTGGTGGTCACTTCTGGTTGGGTTACACGCACCAGTGGTGGTCACTACTGGTTGGGTTACACGCACCAGTGGTGGTCACTACTGGTTGGGTTACACGCACCAGTGGTGGTCACTACTGGTTGGGTTACACGCACCAGTGGTGGTCACTACTGGTTGGGTTATACGCACCAGTGGTGGTCACTACTGGTTGGGTTACACGCACCAGTGGTGGTCACTACTGGTTGGGTTATACGCACCAGTGGTGGTCACTACTGGTTGGGTTATACGCACCAGTGGTGGTCACTACTGGTTGGGTTATACGCACCAGTGGTGGTCACTACTGGTTGGGTTACACACACACCAGTGGTGGTCACTACTGGTTGGGTTATACGCACCAGTGGTGGTCACTACTGGTTGGGTTACACACACACCAGTGGTGGTCACTACTGGTTGGGTTACACGCACCAGTGGTGGTCACTACTGGTTGGGTTACACACACACCAGTGGTGGTCACTACTGGTTGGGTTATACGCACCAGTGGTGGTCACTACTGGTTGGGTTACACGCACCAAGGAGAGACAAGCACAGACATCAACTAAACAATAGTCAATTAACAAATTAAGATGTGAACAAGACTTATGAGTCTTGATGAATCTCGATGAATAAAGGTTTGAAACAAGGCTGTTTTAGAGTCCTAGGATCACTATCCACAAGTGTTGCAATTGTTATCCAGATTTTCTTTTAATATTCATCCTTATCTCTAATATCTCCTATAAGCAAACAGTGGAAAGTTTTAAGAACTGGATAAGTATAAGTTTGGGGGGGATAAGGACATAAGGGGGAGTGGTTAGAAGGTCATGGATAATATCTGTAGTTTTGAGTCAACTTCACCAAACTTTGCAAGGTGACTGGGAGGTGTGTAGGGACGGTCATAGGAGGGGTCTCGATCGGACCGTTTGCCTCCCTTGAAGGGGAATCGATCCCGGTGTTCCACTTCATGAAGTCGGTCTAGTTGAAATATTCGGCGCCGAGTCCGTGGAGTTTTTATTCGCCCACCTTCCAACACCTGTGATGTGATGTTTATTTTACCGTGCTTCTCTCGCAGGGCGCATGGGTGAGACACCTCCGCCAGCAGGAGCCACAGCATGCCACACACAGGTCAGTGGTCACTTCAAGTACTACGTTAAAAAATCATCCTCTTTCATATATATATATATAGCAAAGTCTCCCTCTCCTGTATCTACCATCTGGACGGTTGAGCGACGGTCTTGCTTCTTGCAATTCAGCGTTCAATTTCCGATGGTCCAAGAGGTTGGGTACAACTCTTTCCTTCCCATACTATCCCAGCTCCTTGTCCTCACATTCCTTCCAAGTGCTGTAGAGTCATACTGGCTAGGCGATCCCTTCTGATCCTTCGCGATCCTTACCTTACATCCCAGCTGTGGATATTCCACCACTTTTGGGCTGGTTGGTGCTTGTCCCCACTACTTTGTCCTGTTACTGATACTAAAACATCATAGTTTCCCCTTCATGAATCCACCATTCTTCTTCTCAGCTTATTCATCACTAACCTTGTACGTCAATGACCTCATGTGACCTTGTTGCTTGCCCCAGGCCAGGCGGGGGTCAACCAGCTGGGGGGAGTGTTCGTGAACGGACGTCCCCTGCCCGACTACGTCCGTCGACGGATCGTGGAGATGGCGCTGATGGGGGTCCGTCCCTGTGACATCTCCAGGCAGCTGCTGGTCTCCCACGGCTGTGTCTCCAAAATCCTTACCCGCTTCTACGAGACGGGCTCCATCAAGCCGGGCTCCATAGGCGGCAGCAAGCCCAAGGTAGGTCAAGGGGACTTGGCTGGGCCTTGAGCCAGGTTAGAGGTGGGACAGGACGAGTGGGTGTAGACCTTCATGGGGTCCATGGCAGATGTAACCTCTCACCTTGAATACATTTCCCACTATAGCCAGGTGTGGCCTATGGTTTCACGCCCGTGCAGCCACCCAAAATGCAGTTACACCGTCTCTACACCTCGGTGGCTTCTAGGAACATACAAACAATAAACCAACCACACGCGGCAAGGTCCCCCTCAATAAAGTCACCAATTTTAATGAGTCTCCCCTGAGGAGCTAAGAGCGGCCTTGTCTCGTTTTCTATTAGCAGTTTGGTGGGTGTCGCCGCAAGAGGTCCGTCGCAGGTAATTATTAAGGGGGGACTTAAAAAGACTTGTCGAGGACCTCCTGTTACCGTCATGTTCTCTGTCGCACGAAAAAATCTATTTAAACTCTACGGGCCCCCCGCGCGGTACATAATTTTTTGTCATTTAACTTTTGATGGAGCAAAGCTTCATCATTTTTTTAATTTTTATTTTAACTTCAAAAGCAACATTGTAATGTTCATAGATATTTACCTATTGAATCAATCCACAAGGGCCGTGACGAGGATTCGAACCTACGTCTGAGAACATCCCAGACGCTGCCTTAATCGACTGAGCTACGACATGGTAAAAGAATTGCAACCAGAAGTTCTACTGAACTTGGATCCTGCAGCCTCTCCGAGACTCCGAGTCTGGGATGCTCTCGGACGCAGGTTCGAATCCTCGTCACGGCCCTTGTGGATTTGTTCATTTGATGCATCACGCTATTGTGATTTCTGTGTGTATTTACCTATTTGTCTTCCCAACATCTCGGTCTTTCTCCCGTTCTCAACTTGAGTACCTTGCACTTGTTGGGGTTGAACTTAAAGAGCCATTTGTCTGGCCACCTCTGGAGTTGCTTAAGGTCCACCAGTAACTCTGCGGTCCTCTTAGGTGCTCAAATTCCTCTGCAGCTTTGTGTAATCTGCAAACATTGACTCTATAGCTTCATTCTTTCGGGTAGATCATTCACAGAGGTTTGGAAGAGCGTTAAATTTCTCTTCCCCCTCCCTTTCCCACAGCAAGTGGCCACGCCCACTAACACCCTCCCCCCCCCCCCACAGCAAGTGGCCACGCCCACTAACACCCTCCTCCCTCCCACAGCAAGTGGCCACGCCCACTAACACCCTCCTCCCTCCCACAGCAAGTAGCCACGCCCACTAACACCCTCCTCCCTCCCACAGCAAGTGGCCACGCCCACTAACACCCTCCTCCCTCCCACAGCAAGTGGCCACGCCCACTAACACCCTCCTCCCTCCCACAGCAAGTGGCCACGCCCACTAACACCCTCCCCCCCTCCCACAGCAAGTGGCCACGCCCACTAACACCCTCCTCCCTCCCACAGTAAGTGGCCACGCCCACTAACACCCTCCCCCCCCCTCCCACAGCAAGTGGTCACGCCCACTAACACCCTCCTCCCTCCCACAGCAAGTGGTCACGCCCACTAACACCCTCCCCCCCTCCCACAGCAAGTGGCCACGCCCACTAACACCCTCCCCCCCTCCCACAGCAAGTGGCCACGCCCACTAACACCCTCCTCCCTCCCACAGTAAGTGGCCACGCCCACTAACACCCTCCCCCCCCTCCCACAGCAAGTGGTCACGCCCACTAACACCCTCCCCCCCTCCCACAGCAAGTGGTCACGCCCACTAACACCCTCCCCCCCTCCCACAGCAAGTGGCCACGCCCACTAACACCCTCCCCCCCTCCCACAGCAAGTGGCCACGCCCACTAACACCCTCCTCCCTCCCACAGCAAGTGGCCACGCCCACTAACACCCTCCTCCCTCCCACAGCAAGTGGCCACGCCCACTAACACCCTCCTCCCTCCCACAGCAAGTGGCCACGCCCACTAACACCCTCCTCCCTCCCACAGCAAGTGGCCACGCCCACTAACACCCTCCTCCCTCCCACAGCAAGTGGCCACGCCCACTAACACCCTCCTCCCTCCCACAGCAAGTGGCCACGCCCACGGTGGTGAAGAAGATCCTGCGGCTGAAGCAGGACAACCCCGGCATGTTCGCGTGGGAGATCAGGGAGCAGCTGTCTTGTCAGCGGGTGTGTGAAGCTGCGGCTCTCCCCTCCGTCTCCTCCATCAACCGCATCCTCCGCAACTCTGGCCTCTGGACCCCGCACGAGGCTGCGGCGGCAGCTGCGGCGGCCTCCACTGCGGCCCCACACTCCGCCGCACACACGCCCGCAGCCGCCCATGCAGTTGTCACGGCCGCAGTCGCCGCTGCCGCAGCTGCTGGGGGTGAGTGATCCATGTGTAGGTTGTGGGCGTGCAGGTCCTCTGGCCCAGGGTCACCAGTCACCCTAAGGGTCACCCTAAGGGTCACCAGTCACCCTCAGGGTCACCCTAAGGGTCACCAGTCACCCTCAGGGTCACCCTAAGAGTCACCAGTCACCCTCAGGGTCACCCCTAAGGGTTACCAGTCACCCTAAGGGTCACCAGTCACCCTCAGCGTCACCCTAAGGGTCACCAGTCACCCTCAGGGTGACCCTAAGGGTCACCAGTCACCCTCAGGGTCACCCTAAGGGTCACCAGTCACCCTCAGGGTCACCAGTCACCCCTAAGGGTTACCAGTCACCCTCAGGGTCACCAGTCACCCTCAGGGTCACCAGTCACTATCAGGGTCACCAGTCACCCTCAGGGTCACCTTAAGGGTCACCAGTCACCCTCAGCGTCACCAGTCACCCTCAGGGTCACCTTAAGGGTCACCAGTCACCCTCAGGGTCACCCTAAGGGTCACCCTAAGGGTCACCAGTCACCCTCAGGGGCCGAGGGTGACCTAAGGGTCACCAGTCATCCTCAGGGGTCACCCTAAGGGTCACCAGTCACCCTCAGGGTCACCCTAAGGATCACCAGTCACTCTCAGGGGCCGAAGGTGACCTGAAGGTCACCAGTCACCCAGGGTCACCCTCAGTCACCCTCAGGGTCACCCTAAGGAACACCAGTCACTCTCAGGGGCCGAGGGTGACCTGAAGGTCACCAGTCATCCTCAGGAGTCACCCTCAGTCGTCACCCTCAGGGTCACCCTCAGTCACCCCTCAGGGTCCCCCTCAGTCACCCTCAGGGTCACCCTCAGTCACCCCTCAGGGTCACCCTCAGTCACCCTCAGGGTCACCCTCAGTCACCCGCGCGTCACTGGAACTAAAAATCAATCAAGCGCGGGAACTTCCAAAAACAAAAGAAATGCAAATGGCGTCGCGCGGGAAAACAAAAGACGGGTCGCCGGTATCTGCATCTAAATTCGCCCACGTTTTCACTGGATTTGGTCGCTTTTCACGGCGGATTACGCGAGTACTGGCGATTGACTCGCTGGCGCCTCTCCGCGAGTCTACCAGCGCGAGCTTGAAACACGGAAAAAAAGAGTATGATTTATTTGTATTTAATGGGTAACTAGCCTAAGATGGAAGGACGGGGGAACGACGTCGGACCTCCGGGTGTGACGCAGCCATGGCGGCCGTCCCAAGTTATCTTCGGCAGGAAATCTCATTATCCTCGATGCTTTGCTGTGATTAATTAAGATTCTAGGGTGGCCGTAAATTAAGAATGAATTAAGAGAGATTAAAGTTTTGGACACTTGAGAGAGAGGGGGGGGGCAAGGGGAGAAGGGAAGCCGTCGTGATAACAAGATATCCGGTGGGATGGAAATCTCTGGCGCTCTCCGGGTGAATTAAAGACTATTGGAATTCACGCCACCACACCTCTCCTTTGTGGAATTTCGGAAATAATTGTGTCATTATGGACGACTTCGCTGACAGTGATTAATTGCCTCGTTAATGGCCACTTAAACTCGTGCAATTACATTGTTTTTTTTCAAACATCAATATTTTCAAATAGTATTGGAACGTGATTAGAGATTACATATGATTAGTTCTGGTTCCTATGATGATATTTCATTCGAGTGTTTTACTGTGTAAATATTTGATTTTGCATTTAAGTTTGTGACAAAAATATGAGTGATGTTATGAGATATATTTATTCATAGGGATACAATGTGTGATATATCTACCTAAACTCGTTCACACATGTCTGACCTTCGCTTGAAACAATCCACACGTTTATTATCAAACTACCTATCGCAAGGAAGTTTAAGGACTACCTGCTTTTTGACAGCGACGGGGCCCAAAATGTTTATTGTTGTTTCAGATTGAGCTACTCAGAACGAAGTGTCCATGTAGCACGGGCTATGGTGAGCCCGTAGGGACCCAAGAGGCGAAGGATTAGTTTACACGACCTGCCACGACCGAGCTCTCAATCACCGGCTATTCATGCCCGTGTCACCTCTCGTGTTCGGGCTCACCATAGCCCGTGCTACTTGGAACTTTCTTCCAGGTAGCGAATCTTTAACAACAAGAACAACAACCTCTCGTGGTGGCTTAATCTTCATCAATCAATCAATCGGTGAAGCACGGGAGACATCTCCCGTCACGCAGGGTGCAGTCGCACCTCCACAGATCTCCAGTATCAGCTCTTGATACTGGTAATGGCTCAAAAGGGCCACCACTTACGGGCTATTCATGCCCGTGCCACCTTTTGGCTGGCTTAATCTTCATCAATCAATCAATCAATCGGTGGAGCTTCCTCAATGTTTACGTCGCCATCTTGTGAAGACAGTCCACATTTACCCCACACATTAAGCTGTGTAACCTAGTAAGCCACAAACATACATGAGTGCAGGCGATGAGTCACAATAACGTGGCTAAAGTAATTTGACCAGACCACACACTAGGTGAAGGGACGACGACGTTTCGGTCTGTCCTGGACCATTCTCACAATCGACTTGAGAATGGTCCAGGACGGACCGAAACGTCGTCGTCCCTTCACCTTCTAGTGTGGTCTGGTCAACATACACGAGTGGAAAGCGTTGATCAAGCGGGAAAGTTGAGCTTAAGGTCATAAGAGAACCAGGAAAGCCATTAGTTTAGAGATGCAAATGAGTTTGATGTTTGAGGACGGACGGTGCACATTGGTGTCTGGGACGGTCGGTGCACATTGGTGTCTGGGACGGTCGGTGCACATTGGTGCCTGGGACGGTCGGTGCACATTGGTGTCTGGGACGGTCGGTGCACATTGGTGTCTGGGACGGTCGGTGCACATTGGTGTCTGGGACGGTCGGTGCACATTGGTGTCTGGGACGGTCGGTGCACATTGGTGTCTGGGACGGTCGGTGCACATTGGTGTCTGGGACGGTCGGTGCACATTGGTGCCTGGGACGGTCGGTGCACATTGGTACCTGGGACGGTCGGTGCACATTGGTGTCTGGGACGGTCGGTGCACATTGGTGTCTGGGACGGTCGGTGCACATTGGTGCCTGGGACGGACGGTGCACATTGGTGCCTGGGACGGTCGGTGCACATTGGTGTCTGGGACGGACGGTGCACATTGGTGTCTGGGACGGTCGGTGCACATTGGTGCCTGGGACGGTCGGTGCACATTGGTACCTGGGACGGTCGGTGAACATTGGTGCCTGGGACGGTCGGTGCACATTGGTACCTGGGACGGTCGGTGCACATTGGTGCCTGGGACGGACGGTGCACATTGGTGCCTGGGACGGACGGTGCACATTGGTGCCTGGGACGGACGGTGCACATTGGTGCCTGAGACGGTCGGTGCACATTGGTGCCTGGGACGGTCGGTGCACATTGGTGTCTGGGACGGTCGGTGCACATTGGTGTCTGGGACGGTCGGTGCACATTGGTGTCTGGGACGGTCGGTGCACATTGGTGCCTGGGACGGACGGTGCACATTGGTGCCTGGGACGGACGGTGCACATTGGTGCCTGGGACGGACGGTGCACATTGGTGCCTGGGACGGTCGGTGCACATTGGTGCCTGGGACGGACGGTGCACATTGGTGTCTGGGACGGACGGTGCACATTGGTGCCTGGGACGGTCGGTGCACATTGGTGCCTGGGACGGACGGTGCACATTGGTGCCTGGGACGGACGGTGCACATTGGTGCCTGGGACGGACGGTGCACATTGGTGCCTGGGACGGTCGGTGCACATTGGTGCCTGGGACGGTCGGTGCACATTGGTGCCTGGGACGGTCGGTGCACATTGGTGCCTGGGACGGTCGGTGCACATTGGTGCCTGGGACGGTCGGTGCACATTGGTGCCTGAGACGGTCGGTACACTTACTAACACCTCAAGACGGTGTGAAAACAGGTGATAAGCTCCTGCTCCAAATTATATGACATCTTCACATTCACTTTTTTCTACAAATTGAAAAAAAAAAATGCTTAGTATTAGGAGTCAAGATCACGGTGATTGGAATTTGTCTGTCATTTATCTTTGGTAAGTACGACACTTTTTGTAACGAATGTTGTAAACTATTTTACTTATTTCACGTATTTTGGATTTCAATGTGTTCTCTCTCTAGAAATACATCCCCCCCTCCACTTTATACCATTGAATACACAGTCAGGTGTTAATTCATCACACTAATATGATGTGTCGGTGAGAAAATCCGTAGGAGCAGTGGTGACGATTCGAACCTGTGTCTGGAAACACCCGCCGCATAGGTTCGAACCCTTATCGCGGCTTCTACGGGCTTTCTCATACCATTGAGAAGTTGCGTAAGAAGTGTTGTTCAAAGTGACATTAAGCCAGGCTAACCTGTGAATTTGTTTGTGACGTCATATTCAAAATCTGTACAAACTTATATAAATTCTTGTTTTAAATTTAGTTGCTTTGTTTCAATCTTAAAAATTATTTATTATTTAAATTTTAAATATTTGAAGGTATTCATGTTTTGTAATTTCAAGAGAAATTGTTCTGTCTTAAAAACAAAGATTAAGAATTATAAGGTTGGCGTTCGATTCCTCATTGGCCAAGTGATTTGGCGCCATTCCTTCCCTCCGTCCTCTCCCACACTCTTTCCCATATATCTCTTCCATGTGCTATATAGGCATTCTGGCTTAGCACTTTCTCCATATAATTACCTCCCTTTCAGGATTGCAATAATCATTCTCATGCAACACAATAATAATGATAAGATCAGGCTAGTTATATAATGGGGAAAATTTTATGTACTCTTAGGAGAGGATAACGTTTAGGGGTATAGGAGGGGGGGGGGGGGTACTTCAAAATACAATATAGAATCACCTACTGTATTATTGCAGTACACACTAACTTTTGCCTCTACCTTCCAATAGAAAGTGGGTAGTCGTGGACCCCATACCCATCCTGTGGGTGGTCGTGGACCCCCATACCCATCCTGTGGGTGGTCGTGGACCCCCATACCCATCCTGTGGGTAGTAGTGGACCCCCATACCCATCCTGTGGGTGGTCGTGGACCCCCATACCCATCCTGTGGGTGGTCGTGGACCCCCATACCCATCCTGTGGGTGGTCGTGGACCCCCATACCCATCCTGTGGGTGGTCGTGGACCCCCATACCCATCCTGTGGGTGGTCGTGGACCCCCATACCCATCCTGTGGGTGGTCGTGGACCCCCCATACCCATCCTATGAAGGGTAGTGGATAAAGTTAGTGAGTCGCATAAAACACTCAGGAGCCCCAAATTGCTAAGCTCGTCCGACAGTTTATGTATATATCAATAGTCTTGTTATAAACACAAGGGGGTTCAATAAGTGGGGGTTTGAAGTAAAGATATTGGTCTGCTTGTCTCAGGTTCACCGTACTACGGCGCCGCGCTGTTCCCTGGGGCAGGCGACCGGCCCACCTCTACCGTGGGTGTCCACGCTGGCATGAGTCTGGCCCTCGCCTCGTTGATGCCACCAGCGCTGCCTCTGCTGCCTCACGCTGCTGCTGCCGCCGCTGCCGCCGCTGCCCTCATGCCCTACCATCACCACCATCACCACCTGCAGCAGCAGCAGGAGCAGCAGCACAGCGTGGCCGGACCCAGCACGCAACACAACCATTTCCCCTTCGCTGCGCACCGCAGCAGCAGCAACAACCACAGCCTCTACTGTCCACCAGCTCGTCCTCGAGCGCCCAGGACCTCGACCTTCACCGTCGAGGAGCTGCTCAAGGATCAGCGCGCGACGTCTCCCCAGCGTGAGATGGACACTAACTTTCCGGTCATTGTTTCCAGTCTGTATGGTACTCTAGCCCCACCGCCCTCACCCACCGCTGACACCCACCAGTGTCAGCACCCCTCCTCCACCACGCCCCCACACCACGCCCTCACCCACGCCCTCACCCACGCCACCTCCACCTCGCCTCCACCACCACACCAACGCCGCCTCCACCACTCCACCACCACGCCCCAGAAGCTCCGACAACAATTACTCGACTGCTCCATTGGCCGCGAGGAATTGGTTGGGGGAGAAAAGCACCCCCAGCTATCGTCACCCCTTAGCTCCTCCCCTGTGTCCTGCTCCTCCCCTGTGTCCTGCCCCTCCCCTGTGTCCTGCCCCTCCCCAGTGTCCTGCTCTTCCCCTGTGTCCTGCTCCTCCCCCATGTCTTTCCTGCCCTCCCCCGGCAGCAGAGTGGCCTCGCCCCCTCTCCATCACCGCTTCCATGACACTTTCCACTCCATTTGTGCCACCACGACCCACTCTCGGCCCTCCCTGGCGTCGCTGGCCGCCCACCCGCCCACCACCACCCACCACCAGGCAACGCGGCCCTCCACCACCACCCACGACCAGGCAACGCGGCCCACGACCACCACCCACGACCAGGCAACGCGGCCCACGACCACCACCCACGACCAGGCAACGCGGCCCAACACTATCACCCACGACCAGGCAACGCGGCCCACCACCACCCACGACCAGGCAACGCGGCCCAACACTATCACCCACGACCAGGCAACGCGGCCCACCACCACCCACGACCAGGCAACGCGGTCCTCTACCACCACCCACGACCAGGCAACGCGGCCCAACACTATCACCCACGACCAGGCAACGCGGCCCACCACCACCCACGACCAGGCAACGCGGCCCACCACCACCCACGACCAGGCAACGCGGCCCACCACCACCCACGACCAGGCAACGCGGCCCACCACCACCCACGACCAGGCAACGCGGCCCACCACCACCCACGACCAGGCAACGCGGCCCACCACCACCCACGACCAGGCAACGCGGCCCACCACCACCCACGACCAGGCAACGCGGCCCACCACCACCCACGACCAGGCAACGCGGCCCACCACCACCCACGACCAGCCAACGCAGCCCACCACCACCAACGACCAGGCAACGCGGCCCACCACCACCACCCACGACCAGCCAACGCGGCCCACCACCACCACCCACGACCAGCCAACGCGACCCACCACCACCACCACCCACGACCAGCCCCCACGACTCTCTCCAGCGCCCCACAAACCCCCGCCAGGCTGTGGGCGCTGCTCCCCATCTCCCTCCCCCACACCTACACTCCCACACATCCACATCCCACACACTTTCCGGCCCCTCACGGCTTCCCATTCCAGATTTCCTTTCCACACCTACAGCACCACCACCCCGCCCCCTCCACTCCTGACCCCTTCCCACACCTACGACCCCTTCTCCCCCCTGACCTCCAGGGGGTCAGCCATGACCAGAGTCAAGAGAATCTCCGACACCAAAGTTAGAATAGTTACCCCTGATCAGTGAATTTTAATTTACGGCAAGGGGTAACTCCTGTAAATTGTCCACTCGCCACAAAATTACATTTTATTCTGATAGTGAGGCCTAAATGGAACTCCCGAAGCATCATGGTGATAATGACTGTCCCCCCGGGTGCCCTGGGCATGCCCTACCACACTCTCCACTCACCTGGGTATATTGCCCTCATGCCCACTGGTGAAAAAATGTTGAGTTTCTTCGCATATTTCTGCGTGATTTGTGTTGGTCATTGGCTCGTCTCCCGCTTGCATGCTGAAATGTGTGTTGGGTCAATATGGTGTCCTCGACTTACAGTGTGGGAGTGTATGGTGACCCTCCACACAGTGTGGGAGTGTATGGTGACCCTCCACACAGTGTGGGAGTGTATGGTGACCCTCCACACAGTGTGGGAGTGTATGGTGACCCTCCACACAGTGTAGGAGTGTATGGTGCGCCTCCACACAGTGTAGGAGTGTATGGTGACCCTCCACACAGTGTGGGAGTGTATGGTATCCTCTACTTACAGTGTGGGAGTGTATGGTGACCCTCCACACAGTGTGGGAGTGTATGGTGACCCTCCACACAGTGTGGGAGTGTATGGTGACCCTCCACACAGTGTAGGAGTGTATGGTGACCCTCCACACAGTGTGGGAGTGTATGGTGACCCTCCACACAGTGTAGGAGTGTATGGTGCGCCTCCACACAGTGTGGGAGTGTATGGTGACCCTCCACACAGTGTAGGAGTGTATGGTGACCCTCCACACACTGTGGGAGTGTATGGTGACCCTCCACACACTGTGGGAGTGTATGGTGACCCTCCACACAGTGTGGGAGTGTATGGTGTCCCTCCACACAGTGTGGGAGTGTATGGTGACCCTCCACACAGTGTGGGAGTGTATGGTGCGCCTCCACACAGTGTGGGAGTGTATGGTGACCCTCCACACAGTGTGGGAGTGTATGGTGACCCTCCACACAGTGTAGGAGTGTATGGTGACCCTCCACACAGTGTGGGAGTGTATGGTGACCCTCCACACAGTGTAGGAGTGTATGGTGACCCTCCACACAGTGTGGGAGTGTATGGTGACCCTCCACACAGTGTAGGAGTGTATGGTGACCCTCCACACAGTGTGGGAGTGTATGGTGACCCTCCACACAGTGTAGGAGTGTATGGTGACCCTCCACACAGTGTGGGAGTGTATGGTGCGCCTCCACACAGTGTGGGAGTGTATGGTGACCCTCCACACAGTGTGGGAGTGTATGGTGACCCTCCACACAGTGTAGGAGTGTATGGTGACCCTCCACACAGTGTGGGAGTGTATGGTGACCCTCCACACAGTGTAGGAGTGTATGGTGACCCTCCACACACTGTGGGAGTGTATGGTGACCCTCCACACACTGTGGGAGTGTATGGTGACCCTCCACACAGTGTGGGAGTGTATGGTGTCCCTCCACACAGTGTGGGAGTGTATGGTGACCCTCCACACAGTGTGGGAGTGAATGGTGTCCTTACACACAGTGTAGGAGTATATGGTGACCCTCCACACAGTGTAGGAGTGTATGGTGCGCCTCCACACAGTGTAGGAGTGTATGGTGCGCCTCCACACAGTGTAGGAGTGTATGGTGACCCTCCACACACTGTGGGAGTGTATGGTGACCCTCCACACACTGTGGGAGTGTATGGTGACCCTCCACACAGTGTGGGAGTGTATGGTGTCCCTCCACACAGTGTGGGAGTGTATGGTGACCCTCCACACAGTGTGGGAGTGTATGGTGCGCCTCCACACAGTGTGGGAGTGTATGGTGTCCCTCCACACAGTGTGGGAGTGTATGATGTCCCTCCACACAGTGTGGGAGTGTATGGTGTCCCTCCACACAGTGTGGGAGTGTATGGTGACCCTCCACACAGTGTGGGAGTGTATGGTGCGCCTCCACACAGTGTGGGAGTGTATGGTGTCCCTCCACACAGTGTGTTAGTGTATGGTGTCCCTCCACACAGTGTGGGAGTGTATGGTGACCCTCCACACAGTGTGGGAGTGTATGGTGACCCTCCACACAGTGTGGGAGTGTATGGTGCCCCTCCACACAGTGTGGGAGTGTATGGTGCCCCTCCACACAGTGTGGGAGTGTATGGTGACCCTCCACACAGTGTAGGAGTGTATGGTGACCCTCCACACAGTGTGGGAGTGTATGGTGACCCTCCACACAGTGTGGGAGTGTATGGTGACCCTCCACACAGTGTGGGAGTGTATGGTGACCCTCCACACACTGTGGGAGTGTATGGTGACCCTCCACACAGTGTGGGAGTGTATGGTGCCCCTACACACAGCGTGGGAGTGTATGGTGACCCTCCACACAGTGTGGGAGTGTATGGTGACCCTCCACACAGTGTGGGAGTGTATGGTGACCCTCCACACAGTGTGGGAGTGTATGGTGACCCTCCACACAGTGTAGGAGTGTATGGTGACCCTCCACACAGTGTGGGAGTGTATGGTGACCCTCCACACAGTGTGGGAGTGTATGGTGTCCCTCCACACAGTGTAGGA
This sequence comes from Procambarus clarkii, assembly GCF_040958095.1. NCBI lineage: Eukaryota > Metazoa > Arthropoda > Malacostraca > Decapoda > Cambaridae > Procambarus > Procambarus clarkii. The sequence continues at coordinate 6,925,790 of NC_091163.1, forward strand.
GTGTATGGTGACCCTCCACACAGTGTGGGAGTGTATGGTGACCCTCCACACAGTGTGGGAGTGTATGGTGACCCTCCACACAGTGTGGGAGTGTATGGTGTCCCTCCACACAGTGTAGGAGTGTATGGTGACCCTCCACACAGTGTGGGAGTGTATGGTGACCCTCCACACAGTGTGGGAGTGTATGGTGTCCCTCCACACAGTGTAGGAGTGTATGGTGACCCTCCACACAGTGTGGGAGTGTATGGTGACCCTCCACACAGTGTGGGAGTGTATGGTGACCCTCCACACAGTGTGGGAGTGTATGGTGTCCCTCCACACAGTGTAGGAGTGTATGGTGACCCTCCACACAGTGTGGGAGTGTATGGTGACCCTCCACACAGTGTGGGAGTGTATGGTGTCCCTCCACACAGTGTAGGAGTGTATGGTGACCCTCCACACAGTGTGGGAGTGTATGGTGTCCCTCCACACAGTGTAGGAGTGTATGGTGACCCTCCACACAGTGTGGGAGTGTATGGTGACCCTCCACACAGTGTAGGAGTGTATGGTGTCCCTCCACACAGTGTAGGAGTGTATGGTGACCCTCCACACAGTGTGGGAGTGTATGGTGACCCTCCACACAGTGTAGGAGTGTATGGTGACCCTCCACACAGTGTGGGAGTGTATGGTGTCCCTCCACACAGTGTAGGAGTGTATGGTGACCCTCCACACAGTGTGGGAGTGTATGGTGACCCTCCACACAGTGTGGGAGTGTATGGTGCCCCTCCACACAGTGTAGGAGTGTATGGTGACCCTCCACACAGTGTGGGAGTGTATGGTGTCCCTCCACACAGTGTGGGAGTGTATGGTGCCCCTCCACACAGTGTGGGAGTGTATGGTGTCCCTCCACACAGTGTGGGAGTGTATGGTGACCCTCCACACAGTGTGGGAGTGTATGGTGACCCTCCACACAGTGTGGGAGTGTATGGTGACCCTCCACACAGTGTAGGGAGTGTATGGTGTACCCTCCACACAGTGTGGGAGTGTATGGTGACCCTCCACACAGTGTGGGAGTGTATGGTGACCCTCCACACAGTGTAGGAGTGTATGTAGTAGCATCACATAACACAAGAGACCAGAACACAACAGCCACAAATACGGGAAACTCTTCCTTTGAGCGTAAACTCGTGTAAATATATCCAATGAACCGAAGTTTACCCGTCAACTGCCATTATTTAGTGTTTTATTGAATGTTTGATGATTATAAATGTGTTGTGTTCCTAGAGTTCGACACGCGGCCTTCTGAGGCATGATCTTATAAATGTTGACTCCATGTACATCTTTGTTGAATATAATTGAGAACTAATTAATAATTATAGGCCTACTGTATTGTTAGCCCTCACCTGTAGGTACTCAAGAGGCCTATATAGACTGTACTGAAACTTTCTAGTCAAGTGTGTTAGTCATTAATAAAGGCATTACGAACGACAGTGCTTTAAGTAACAAAATCCTGTGATATTGGTAATTGGTGAGAGGAAGATAAGCCTATCAGCTCAAAATTAGTTTCAAAAATATATATGTACTTCCTTCTAGTATGGAAATGGAATTCATTTATACTAATTTAGTACATAAATTTTTTCGAGAGCAAAGGCTAGGAAATTTGAGTTACCCCTTTTAATGCCTCATAGACAAAGAAAACCAAATAAATGAATGGTAAACTTATTTAAAAATTTGGTTGATATTCTCTTAATTTAATAACAATAATAATTCATTGTGTCGGGGGACAGGAAGCCAGGTTTTATATACAGTACACTTTAGGCCTATACCTAGGTCACTTCACTCCCCCCCCCCCGGGTCAACCCCACAACAAGCTAACTCCTGGGTACCTATTTACTGCAAGGTGAATAGGCGCATGAGGTGAAAGGAAACGCGCCCAACCATTTCTGTGCCGCCTGGGATTCGAACCCGGAATTCTAGATTGTGTGTCGAGAACGAACCCGACTGTACTACCGGGACCCTGAATTACTTGGGGAACTTTTTTTAAAGTCGTTATGCGGTAGTTTATACATACTAGCAGTCGTTAGCAGTCGAAGCAGACGTTAGCAGTCTCCGTGGTGTAGTGGTAAGACACTCGCCTGGCGTTCCGCGAGCGCTATGTCATGGGTTCGTATCCTGGCCGGGGAGGATTTACTGGGCGCAATTCCTTAACTGTAGCCTCTGTTTAACGCAACAGTAAAAATGTGTACTTGGATGAAAAAAAACGATTCTTCGCGGCAGGGGATCGTATTCCAGGGACCATAGGATTAAGGACCTGCCCGAAACGCTACGCGTACTAGTGGCTGTACAAGAATGTAACAACTCTTGTATATATCTCAAAAAAAAAAAAAAAAAAAAAAAAAAAAAAAAAAAACATACATACATACATACATACATACATACATACACAGACTCCCTGTCCCCGACAAAACTAGTTATATATATATTGCGATATTTGTTAAATAATATTAATTTTTAATTAGTCTACCAATATAATTGAAGAGCGGCTACGTTTTCTATAGATCAAGTTTGTATTATCGTTTTCTTTCAGTGTCTTTTTATTCAATGTTCAGAATTTTACTTCTCATCTATAGTTAGAGGAAGGTAATTTATCTGAATATACCTGAGGGCCACCAACTTTAGCGGCCTCAACGGGGACAGGAAGCCGATGGCTCGTCACGGATCCCCCCCATTGTTATTGCTTATAATCTTTTCCAGCTGAATTTTGAGCAAGAACTGAGTAGGTATTTATATCAAGTCTCTCACTGATGCTAAATTGATGAATTGAGTAAAGATTACTAATACAGAATATACGTTAATCTATTTCACGACTTCTGCATTGTTAAATCTCAGTGAATGATCTAATTTGATTTGTAACTGGCATTGTGTTAGATAATAACTTATTATTAAAATCTTTAATGACAATTTAGCCTAATCGAAGTAATTCAATAAAACCTTTAAGTCTGGGATGCTCCCGAACGTAGGTTCGAATCCTCGTCACGGCCCTTGTGGATAAATTAAATACAAATAATCGCCAACAGAACCTAAACACCTAACTTAACCTATGCCTATATATGCACAATATGCTAATATATTATAACATTAATTTATATTTAAGAAAAATCCTGTTTTGAATCAACAGCATGTAAAAATTTATGCGTCTGTGCGGTCGACCGCTGGATGGAATGGACTTGAGTCGAGGACGGGTTGAAACAACGGCTTTGGCGGCTGGATCAACGAGCATTTGGCCTTTGTTGATGAGGACGGACTGCTTGAATTATTGCGTCTCAATATGGACGCTTCCCCGGACGAATGAGAATCGGATTGAGCGGTTTATAGTTAGGCAAAAAGTCTAAGTTAGTCTAATAATTAGTCTAAGTCTAATAGCCAAGTTAGATATTTTTCGAATAGCAAGAACAAGCTGACGGGAAAGTGAGTGAAGGATAACTATCAAGTGGTAAGCGCCAAGCCATTACGAAGAGAGTGAAGGAGAACATGTTAACGCTAATGCCATATAGCCAGGACACGTGGTGCTCTCTGGCGGCCACAGCAGGAAACACGACGCCGCAAGGTAAACAAAACACAGCTGATGGCCACGTGGGCCGCACAGCTGATTGGTTAGGTAAGTTTGTCTTGTTCGGGTATGTTGAATTGTGTAATCCCAGGAGGGAATGTTGTTGTTTAAGATTCATTATTTGGAACAAAAAGTTCCAAGTAGCACGGGCTATGGTGAGCCCGCAGTGGGCTTTTTAGTTATGACTACAGTAAGGATGTTAAATGCTGTGAATAGCTGTGTGTACTCAGTCATTAGCCAAGGGGGGGATCTTGGGGACGTGAATAAGCCTATAAAAGGCTTCCTGCCAATGAGTCAACACAATGGCTCCAAAGGGCCACCACTTACGGGCTATTCATGCCCGTGCCACCTTTTGGGTGGCATCAATCAATCAATCGAGTCAACACTCACACAACAGTTGTCAAGCTCCCGGCCGGGTACCTATTTACCGCGGGGTGAATAGTGGTATTAGGGTGAAAGGAAATCGTGTCCCACCTTTCTGTCCCCCGCCCAACGGGATTAAAACCCGAGATTCTCGATTGCGAGTCCAGAACGAGTCCATCTGTGCTACCGAGACCCTATACGGATTAATTTTGTTTGTACAGTATTTTTTTTTTACGTGATTTTTACCAGATTTGTTTTTACCATTGATGAACAAAAAGTTTATAAACTAAATAAAAAACTGTCCATTTAAAAAAATTATTTAACAACTTTATTTATTTATTTATTAAAAAAATCCCCATTGAAGTAAATCTCGAAATTTGTTCAATAATAATTAACAAATTCGCAATATTTATAACAATAAATAGCAAGAAGTTGTTAATAATTAATTAACGAATTCTCATTAATTCCAATTTGTTATTGTCTAAGGCAAATGACCGGAAGCCTAATTCAAAATACGATGATAAATATATATATTACACGAATCAATATTTACAAAATACTGCGTAATCGACTCTTTCTTTTCGTGAGTCATTTACAGATGATACTGGACTGTGTGACGCAGGATTTATGGATTTTACGGATTTATTTACGCAATTAATTAATTAATTTATTATTATTTCGAGGGGCGGGCCGGCGTCGTTGTCGTACCGCAAATCACCAGACCCGGCCCAACCTCGTTGTCGGGCGTACGACCGCCCGCGGGGGGGGGGGGGGGGGGCTCAGGTGCTCTAGCGCGCTCTCTCTAGTGTGGTGGAGCTCTCAGGGTGCTCAGCTGTGCTCCAGTGTGACGAGGATACAATGGTAGAGCTCCCAATGTCGTGGGAGCTCTACCACGCTCTCTAGCGTGACGAGGCTCTTGTGGGAGCTCTACCGTGCTCTCTAGTGTGATGAGGTTCTTGTGGGAGCTCTACGGCGCCCTCTAGTGTAGTGGGAGTGATGCTGGATTGTGTGTGTGTAGTTGACCTACTTATCTGTCCCAGTGTAGCCAGCGCGGTG